>NW_006159884.1:2255349-2337306 GCF_000334495.1 Tupaia belangeri chinensis | reverse complement strand
CGCAATCCCTTCTCCTCCATTCTCCTCTCGGGATCTTGGGCACGCGCACACGTGCCCGGCGTGAGTTTTAAGCCACCGGGTCCGGGACGCGAACCGCGGTTGACTACGTGGGAGTCCAGCGACATAGCCATTATGCTAACTGCTGGTTCCCATACTTTTTATCATTTTTAAGTTCAAAAAAATTTTTTTATGATGTACAACATGGTTTTCCTCAGCATGAATATAATGCATATCCATCAAGTGAAAGATATTACCATAAAAGTGATCATCAACAGGTAACATTTTATTTTTGGGATCATCAGATGGCATAATGTTTATGTTGCTGGACTCCACGTAGTTGACTGTGGTCCGAGGCCTGGATCCTAAGGCTTAAAACTCATTCTGGGCACTTGTGCACATATGCGCAAAATCCCAAGAGGAGAATGGAAGAGAAGGGATTATGGTATGGTCACCTCAAGGGAGTGATTCTTCACTTTCTGTCTCTCTGTCTCTCTAGTAAGTGCATGTGCCCCATACCAAAAAATCTCTCTAAAAATAAAAAAAAATATAAAATTTTTTTTAAAAGATAACTTTTCATTTTTGTGTCCATTAAATGTTTTGTTTTGTTGGTTGTTTGAAGACATACATTTACAAGGTCTTTAGAACTCTCTAGTGCTGGGACCAGCAGATAGTGTAATGGTTATGTTACTGGACTCCCACAAAATTGACCACAGTTCGAGTCTCAATCCTTATGGCTTAAAACTCACCAGTGCAGATGTGTGTGCTTAAGATCTCAAGAGGAGAATGGAGGAGAAAGAATTGTGGTATGGCTATCCTTATTTCTATCCTCATGGGGGGTGATTTCTTGCTTTCTGTCTCTCTATTTCTCTCTGACTCTCCAGTTACCACATGTGCCCTACAGGAAAAAACTATGTCTAAAAACAAAATAATAAATAAATAAGAACTCTCTAGTGCTAACTGAGGTGCTTTTATTCTCCCAGCAGTTGCCACTTTAGAATCCTGTCATGTAGGTTGGTTCGCTGTGTCTCCATTTTATTTGGACATCTGCATGTAGCAGAGTATGATTTTTCTGTGTTTGGTATTGATGTCAGTATCCTACGCTCTGTTTTGCTTTCTCAAGATGAACCTCCTATGCCTTAGACATTTTCATGAATAGAATCTCTAGGCCTCATACAAATCATCAGAAAAAAGAAATGCATGGGGTTGTTCCAAAGTTTTACAAAATTGCTGAAACTCTCTTAAATGTAAGTTAAAGCCAGCACTTTTCTGTGAAAGCAGCTGTTTCCTGATGTTGTTATGCAATTACACAAGAATATAATTAGCATTTTTAATATGAATCTAAATTTCAATCCTATTTCCTACTGATAGATCCATCACAAATGTGAAGTGAAAATGAAAACTGCTTTACGTATTTTTATATACAATATGCAAACTAGGGACTCATATTTTGGACATTTAGTTCATATTTTTAGACTGTTCTTTAAGTAAAAGATCAGACAGGCCAGTAGTGGTACTTAATAATCACAGACAGTACTGGACCAGCAGTTAGCGTAATGGCTATGTCGCTGGACTCCCACATAGTCGACCGTGGTTTGAGTCTCGGACCTGTGGCTTAAACTCACGCCGGGTGCGTGTGCGTGTGTGCCCAAGATCCCAAGAGGAGAATAGAGGAGAAGGGATTGCAACGTGGCCATTCCCCCTGGTGGGTGATTTCTCGCTTTCTGTCTCTCTGTCTCTTTCTCTGTCTGGCGAGCGCACGCGCCTTATAGCAAAAACCTCTCCAGAAAAAAAAAGAAAAAAAAATCACAGCCAGTACTAACAACCATCCACACTATGATGTAAGCCCTGAGTGAAATTAGCACCTCCTTGCCTCACTCATTAATGGTAAGGCATTCACGCAAAGATAGTTTGAGATTTGATTTCTGTGTATTTTAAAATTTAGAGGTTAAAAAAATTATTTTTAAAGTACCCATAAATTCGAAGTCTAAAGATTCTCCTAAGTGTTCTTAAGTATTCATCAAAATTATTGAACTTGATTTTTAGAACAATTTTAATCATAATAGTTCTTCTGTAGTCAAAATTTGAAAAATGCCTACTCATCAATATTATTAGATTAAGAAAACTGTATCAAGTTATAAAAGACTGTAATATTAACAATTTAATTTTATCTCATAGCCCTGGTAAAATTCTACTACTAATTTATCAACTGAATTAGACCTATTTCAATTATTAAGAATTTAAGATAATAGCATTTAAATATGTGAAATTTCCTTATCTAAATCATACAAAGGAACACAAAGTTCATAGAAAATGGAATTCAAGTACAAGTTCATTTTTGTACAAAATGATTTGAAATTTACTCATAATTTTTTCATAATACACCTTTTCACAAACTTTTTGAAGACTCCTTGTATACTTACAAAACAGCATTTATCTGAAATAGAAACATGTCTCCTTTTATTATTTTTGTCTTGTTAACATGTGTATAATTTGTATTCAATACAGAATTTTAGTCATGACAGTCTTGTGACTCCAGTAAACAAAAAGTTCTAATGTTTAAAAACCAAAATAATAAAATGAAGAGCTCAAAGTTTTAGGCATCTTAAATAATTTGGACTGAAAAGATAACATATTCAGCTTTGCAAATAGTTGCAGTAGTTTAATCCCTATGGTTAAGGATTGAATGAACATTAATGATGTAACAATTCTCTAAATAGAAATGCTGATGTCTCATCTTTGGATATTGAGGAATATATGCAATGTTTATAGTACAAAATAATAGGTTCAGATGTGACTAAAAGATTAAAAATGGACTTTTCTTCCTGGCAGAGGAAACAGTTAATTCTCAAACACACCACATTGGCAGTGACATTGCAAATAAAGCACTGAGCTCCCAGGGGGGTATCAGGTACAGAATTCCAGAGGCAAGGCCCTCCAGAGGAGAGGCCTCCCACATGTGGTTATGATAGATTAGAAGGCAAGTCAAACTGTCCGAGGAGCAAAAGGACAGATTCCTATTATTCTCAAAGACAGAAGATCAAATAAGCAAGAAGTGCAGTTTTGCCAAAATGAAAAATACAAAGAATAGTCATGGGAGAATTAGAGCTGCTAATATACAATTACTTTTAAATGTCTTATTTCAAATAAAATAACTATAAAGTAACCAAGCTAGAGTCATTGAAATCTCTCTTCCTAAACAAAAACTTGAAACTTTTTGTTAAGCTATCTATGATGTGATTGTATTTTGAAGTTATTATATTTTAGCTATTCTGAGCAGAATCTCAATATATTAGTTTTGCTACTTATAAATCCAAAGAAAGTGGAGTTTTCTTTTCTGAAAGTTCTTATTACTACTAAGTGATTTTTAAATAGAATTAGTATGTAAAGATAGCTGGTCCTACACGTATAGACTTCATTCAAAAATCATTAAAGAGGCCCAGCCTCTGTGGAGCAGTGGTGATGAAAATGGCCTGGAAGGCTGGAAACCATACGGCCAATCATCAGTTCAGATCCCCGTGTTGGCCTGAAAACATCATGGGCACCTAAGATCCTGAGTAGCTGGTGAGCTGGGGAACAGGTATTATAGGTGGGTTTCTCTCTTTCTCTTAAATTCACTCATGTCTTCTCCAGCATATTAAAAAAAATACATACCACTGTGCTAAAAATATATACTGATAAGTTAACAATTAATACTATTTGTAAATGCATGCATATGATTATTTATGACCTCAAACATACAATGTTCTAGCCTCTGAACATCATCAATTTCATATTATTTTAAAATTTACAATGATTTGGATATAGTACATTTCAATTAGAGAAAATATCAGCTAGACATTTTGCATACTACTAACTAGCACATATGTATTTTGCTTGAGATAGTTTCTTGGCAAATGATTTTAGGTATTTTCTTTTTATTTTATTTTTTATTCAATTCTTAAATTTATTTCTTGAGAGTCAGTGAGAGAAGCACTCCTAAGAAGGTCCCATCAAGCTGCAATCCCACCTCAGCCTTCCAGTCAGCCAGGATCATGGATGCACACTGCATGTTCAGAGTGATCTGAGATCTGAACCCAGGGCTTCCCTATTGCTCCAACATCATGCAGTAGGGCTCCACAGCTGTGCTACTATGACTGGGCTTGTTTTCCTTTTAAAGCTAAGTAGTATCACAGTCAAGATATTAGGAAGAAATGAATCACCTAGATAGTTTATGAAGAGAATATAAGAGAGGAAAAGACAAAAGATGGCAGAATAGAGAAAGAAAAAAGGAGAAAAAATATTTTAAAATTTCATGGAAGGAAATTGAAAACTGAAAGTCTTGGTTCTTCCATATAAATACAATTCTGTTTGACTTTTTCATTGATTTGAACAATTAGATTTCTCTAAGTTGATACAGTTAAATTGAATCATAACCGCCATATGACTCAGAAATAAATGCAGTGAGTAGAGTTGGATGAACATGTTTTCTCCAGAAACTGACTCTGATGTACAGAAAAATAAGTTTTCATGTCTCTGAGCAAGATTAAAATTGACTAGAAGAACTTTTTAGCTAGAAAGCAATTCAGAAGCCTGAAACTATTCAAGTGAGAACTATTATAATTTAGTATGAATACTTCAGCACATCATAAACTATTTTATTTTCAGAGATCTTTTTCACATGACAACACTGCTAATGGGAAGCAAGCCAAGTAAGTAGATGCTTTTCAAAAACACTGAGCTTCATTCTTTAATAGAATAAAACTACCTAATTACATTTGAAAATTATTTTGTCTACAAAAATACATGAAAACAAAGACACTCATACATATTTTGACAATTTAAGACACACAGGTACACCACAGCAGAGGCACCTATGATTGAAAGAGGCATTTATCAGTTTTACAAGCCAACAACAAAGCTGACCTATAGCAATATTAATCTGATAGGTAATGCAGCTATCATATATTTAATGCACAGGGATGACATTTTGAAATATAAAAACATGTATCAAAACCTAAATCCTGGCAAGATAAAAAAATAGAGGTGGTTTTAGAGAAGGATCACTTCCTGTAGGAAAATGCTTTCTTCCTCCTACCTCATCTTTCTGTCTCTATCCGGCATGCATACTCACCCTCTAGAATTAAAAATAGAAGTACAAAACCACATTTGTATACCCAACACCTAATTGAATCCAAAATGCACTGAATTAACAAGTTGTAATGCAAATACTGGGAATAGATTTAGGAGAAAATTGTTTTTTGGGGGAAATAATAGATGCTACTACATAAATAACAAAGTATAAACCAAGACTTTGAAAAGGGATATCACTGCTTAAGGGAATTTATTATTAATCCCTACAATTGAAAAAAATGAGCATTTCCATGTCAGCTAGGCAAAACCACTTACTAACTTATAGGCTTCATATATGAAGATACTTATTTACCATTTGCTTATAGAAATAAAAGTGATCTTGTAGATATTAGTTTCATAAACAAATATTCAGTATATTCAATTAGATATTAGAATTTTGAAGGACTTATTCTTTCCTATCCTCAAGATTATTCCTGACAATCTTGACTCTCCCAAATGATTAAAAAATTAAAATGAAAATTAAGTGAATTCAGCTAGCCTGGTTGTACATTTTTCTCAGTAAAATATAAGGTAATCATTTTTCCCCATAATGATATTTTCAAAAAAGTAGAAAACAAAACACAATAAATAAATAAATAAATAAGCCAAATGTTTTAGATAACCAATAAAGATGTTAAGATATTCCAGGAGATGGGATGGACCCAGGGTTCCAAATGGAGAAGATGGTTTTAGGCAAAATCTTGAACAATTATTTGTCTTTCTTTAAATGTCTTCAGAGGACACATATGCTTGTCAAATAGAGACAGAGAAAGAGAGAGAGAATGAGAAAACACTGTTCATGGGACCTGTTCATGCTACAATCTCTTTTCCTCCATTTCTCTCTCCTTTCATGATTTTGGGCATGCACACACATGCTCCTGGCATGTTTTTCAAGCCACCAGACCTGAGACTGGAATGCAAGTTTGGCCATTTGGGATCTAGCTGCCTTAACCACCAGGTCATGACTGGTCCTCATAATATCTATCTTTTGAGGTAGGAGGTTGGCCACAATAGAAGGAAAAGAGGAAGATAAAGAGTTATCAAAGCATGTGAGAATTTTCCTTATTTGGTTATATTCCTCAATGCGTTAACAAAAAAAATAATTTTCTTAGAGTAAGGAGTAAATAGAATGTCTTATAGGTTGGGGGAGATTAGAGAAGGTGTGAAATATTTATCATGGGAACAAAGAACATGAACTGATCAGAGTAATAAAAGAAAAGTTTCAGGATCTACTGAAAATGACTGATAATGAATCTCACATGAATCAAGATAGTCTCATTGTACGTGTGGCTCCCACCATGCCAGTGAACAATTAACTAGGCTTGCATGTTCCCTAGATAAAGAGAGCAGATGAAGATAAATGGAGCAAAGTAGATGGAGGAGGTAACTGTTAGGTTGGGCCAGGGGATTTCAGTTAGGTAGGGAGAAAAGCAAAGGTGGTAGGGAAGTGCTCATGAACTGGAAATCTGAAAGAGTTGGAATTGTTGGTATCTGGCACTGGATGGGCTGAACAATGCAGGTAAAAATGATGACTGAGAGTGGAATGTTTGATTTTGAAATTATGGTAAGAACTCCAGACTGAAGTGACAAGTGGTCAAAATAATTGGAGTCAAACATTCTCAAACTATGATGCAACATTGTTGACTATATTGTAGTTGTGGACATTGCACTCACAGAGATTTGAGACAGAGCCATGAATGTTGCTGATGACGCTGTCTAGGACAGCAGATCTGTGTTTGCAATTGGCCCTCTGTCTTGTGTGGCTTCCACACAGTCACTTGGCGATTGAACCAGAGACTGAAGCCAAGTTCTTCATGGTCCTACAAGAGGTTCCCCATTTTCTCATTTCCTTTGAAAATGCCAGTATTTATAGCTTTACTGTCACAGTCTTCCTAAGAACCTACCTGGCCTAATCACATAATGTCCTATATTTCTGTTATAAGATACCCATCAGAAGCACAATACCCACCAGAAGCATAACTCTTACATGAAGAGGTTTTCATTCTCATATGCACATTCTCTAAATTTGTCTGATCTGCCACCTCTCCTGATCCCCAGACTCTTATCTCTTCAGAACTTATGCTTTCTCACACTTAAATCCTCCATGATTGTCACCTTTTTTTTTCTGAATGTTACAGAGACAGAATAGATATTAGCAAATGTCATTCCACATGAAATACTTTCTTGAACTTAGGGTGGTTTAGATATCCTCTGGAGATCCAGCCCATTACGAGGCTTAATCCAGTAGATCTAGCAATCTACCAGGAATTCTTATTTAGTCAACCATAGACCTTTCTATCATCCCCTTTTGTGTCTTGAAATATCAACTAGAGTTTGCTGAAACACTGTCTCTTTTCCCTCCAATATAACACCTATCCTAATTCTTGAATTTCAATAGCCATATCAACTCAAGAAATGAAAGAACCAATAGGTCCCCAACCATATGAAACACTGGAAAAGTAGTCAGAAGCCTACACCTAAAACATATTAAATTCTGATGGTTTTATGTAGACTTTCATTATAACTTTAACACTTTTTAGAGTATATAAAATTTATATACCTACAACTTATTCTATACTAACATATTTTAATACTCTAATTGAATAATATTAGTGCAAAGGTGAACTATTCTTCAATCTGAATTATAAGCATATGTGCAAAATTCTAAACAATGTGCCACTAAATAAAAATCCAGAGGGACCAGCAGGTGATGTAGTAGTTAAGGCACTGGACTCCCACACGGCTGATTGCAGTTTAAGTTCTGGACCTGGTGGCCTGAAAATCATGCAGGGCACTTGTGAGTGTGTGCCCAAAATCTTGAGAAGATTTGAGAATGGAGAAGAAGGGATTTCAGCATGGCCATTCTACCTGTGGGGTGATTTCACATTTTCCTTCTGTCTGTCTCTCTCAATCTCTCGCTAGAGAATGCACTCATCCTATGGCAAAAAGTAAAATAAAATAAATAAAAAGAAGAAATCCAGAAATAATAAACTATCAAAGATGGTTAAATGTAAGAAATCCAGAAATAATAAACTATAATAAGGAATTCAAAGATGGTTAAATGTTAAGAATTTTATAATGTTAGTGAGTAAAATTGAAAGAATAAATCATGTGATTTTGATTGATGGGACAAAAGCTTTTCACCATATCAAAATTCATCCCAGATTTTAAAATTTCTTAGCAACTTTGGGAAAAAAAAAGAGTGTTTTCATTTGATGGAGTCTCTCTACCAGAAACATTTAACACACATCCTACTTAATGGTAAAGTATTAGCAGCATCATCATCAAAGTGAATGATGAGATCAAATAAGGTGATAATGTCCATTACCAGTAACTCCTACCCAATGTAAGAGGTGAGGAGAAATGACTGGCAAGTGTTAGAAAGGCAGACACAAGACAATCATTTACTTAAAGATAGTGACCATTTAGAAAACATAAAACAATTAATGAAAGAAATTATCATTGCTGTCAAAACTAGTTAGAGTGCTCAATATGTGGCTGAGTTAAAATAAATACAGAAAAATAATATTCTTACATGATCAATTAAATAAAGTGTTATAGAAAAGTTTAATCATCATAACTACACACACACACACACAATAACCAAAAAATATCTTAAAATGTCAAGTCCTATATCAAAACCTTGAGAAAGATTATTTTTTAACAAAATTCAGAGTAGAAGTAGAGTACTTGAGGCTTCCATTTGAAGCTATCTATTTCAGCAGTAGTTTTAACAAGACTTGAGATAATAAGTACAGTGGTGAATCATGTGAACTCTTGAAACAGGCAAATCGGGCTCAGATCCTAACCATATCCATATGTTTATAACCTTCTTTTTCTCTCTCTCCTTAGTTAAATATTCTATTCTTTTTTTTTTGGAGAGGTTTTTGCTATAGGGCGTGAGCACTCACCAGAAAGAAAAAGAGAGACAGAGAGACAGAAAGTGAGAAATCACCCTCTAGGGGGGATGGCCATGCCGCAATCCCTTCTCCTCTATTCTCCTCTTGGGATCTTGGGCAAACATGCACATGCACCCGGCATGAGTTTAAGCCATCGGGTCTGGGACTTGAACTGCGATCGGTACGTGGGAGTTCAGCAACATAGCCTTTACGCTAACTGCTGGTCACTAAATATTCTATTCTTAACCAGTAAAGGTAATATCAATAACATCCATCTTTACTGAACTTCAATTAGCATTCAGTGAGGTATGTCATATAAGTTTCATAATAAATGTCTGGTGTGTGGTAGCAGTTCAATAAATAGCCCAGTATTGTATTTCTCCTGGATTATTGCAGTATCTTAAGTCTTCCTACTCCTACCTATAGAGTGATCTTGTGAAAATGTAAATCACATGATGATAGCTTTGGCTCAGAATCTGTAAATGACTTCCCTGTCACATAATAAGAGCAAAACCCAGATAATGGCCTACATATCCCTCTTTCATTTGGTACAAAAGTCCCTCTCTACACCTACTCTGGTCCCATTCTTTCTCAGGCCCCTCTTATGGATTGTTCCCTTCACTCTGAGTACTTTTTACTAAGCTTCTTACCTCCTCCTTCATCTCTTTGCTTAAACATCATCTTTGATAGAGAATGTCTTTAGCTATTCTATCTAAAATCGAAAATAAAAACAAAGAACTGTTTACTATGAATATTTCTTATTTCAATTTCCTTCTAAAATCATTGTTCCTGATCACTATGTAATAATAAACATATTTTACATGTCACTGTCTTCTCTATTGGCACAATGATTTTCATGTTTTCTTATTTTTTTTTTTTTAGTCCCAGTACCTACAACAGTGTCTGGCACACTGTATATATTCAATAAATAATTGTTACATGACCAAAAACTACTATTATTCCAACATTATCATATAAAATGGAGCTGATTTTATATATTAACTTTTCACCATATTTCACCAGTAGGTTCTAATCATGATTTTACTTTGTTTCTCTCCTAAATTTCTTTTTTAAAAATATATTCCATCACTGTATGTCATTACAGCTTGCAAAATGTATTTTCCTAGCATAAATACACTGTATATTAATAGTTAAGGATACAATCAGATCAGTTGTCAACTCCAAATGATTTTCCATTTTTGTGTCTCTTAAATGTCTTGCTTCCCTCTTTTTCCCTTGATTCCCTACCTCTCGCCCTCCACCATTTCTATTTTTTTCCTATTTATTATCATAATCTTGTTTATATCACATTGAATCACATATATCTTTATGGTGTATTACATTTCTTTTACACTCCACCATTTGCAACCCTCCCTCCACTGTCTCTAATATCTGCCATTGTTCTCCATGCTTTTGTATCTTCCAATTTAATGCTCTCCCCTTCAGTTCTAATACAGGAACGCTACTTGCCAGATGTAATGGTCCTTGGTCATCTGATCTATGATTCCATTAGTATCCCTAGAAGATTTCCCCAAATACTTCTTTTTTTATTGAGAGATTTTTGCTAGGTAGTGTGCGAACTCACTGGAGAGACAGAAAGACAGAAGGCAAGTAAACGATCTCCAGGGGGGATGGTTAGGCCAAAATCCCTTTTTTCCATTTTCCTTCTGTGATTTTGGGCATGCACACACAAGCACCTGGCATGAGTTCAAGCTGCCAGGTCCGGGACTTGAAACACAATTGACGTAACCATTATGTTATCTGCTGGCCCCTCCCTGGATATTTCTTGATATTCATTTTTCATAAGATCTTACACATTAACTTGCCATAAATATATAAAAATGCAATGCATGTATTTCAAATCCTTCCATGAATTATTTTGAGAATCAAAGCCTTAGTAGCTGCATATGAAAATGAGCAACTCTTAGAAAATCGGTTAAACTCAGTAAAAAATTTTTATTACTGCAAATATGAATCTGATTCTCAGTATCTATCATCAGTCAAGCCTCAGGGATACAGCCATGATTTGGAGAGCATTGAAGTTGTGTAGGCTTGGCTCAGACAGAGAGGCCACTGGAGTATATAAGTAGTGTGAAACAAATGAATTAAAAATGATTAAAAAAAAAACTTTCTCAGAATTCAGACCGAACAATCTGTAAACTTCCGAGGAGATTATGAACTCCGGGAAACATTGGCTTTTATGTTAAAGGTTATTAATTCTTAACAGAGAATATTTTCTGGAGGAAGGATGAGATAAAGAGGTTGCATAGAGATTAGAGAATTTAAAACATTACATACATGTGAACATTCACACCAGAAACTAAGCCAATAAAACAGCTTCCTGAAAACTCTGGCTGGATTCAACTGGTTAAAACCTAGAGCCAAAATTTTCTCAGTGGTATGAGAAATTCAAGGCTTCTTTTCATGCTTGTGATGTATAAAGGGTGATTTATAAATGGTAAAAACTATGATGTCATTTGGTAAACACAACTTGGATAACACTTTTTCTCATGTGTTTCTTCAGTTATAATTCTAATGGAGTACACATATTGGTTAGGTTGTAGTTATAAAATTTTATCTAGCGTTTGTTCATATTCATTTAAATTTTTAATACCCTTTTTATGATTATTCATATTAAGATTCTTAGAAAATCACTATTAACTTTGGTTTTACTCATGTTCGCCATAGTAATACGTATGTGTATATACAGATACACACACACACACACACATATATATGTATATATATTCGAAAGGCTTCTTTATGGACTTTTTAATCCATTGGCAATGCATTTTAACTTGTATATAATTAAAGTTATGAAAATGCTTTGAATTTCCTGTTGTTAGATGAATGTAAATCTATTGGGTGTGCGTGTGGAGGTAGTGGCTGTGTCTTCAGAAAGTTCACGGAAAATACATGCTATAGAAAACCTGTACAAAACTTTCAAAAATCTTTTAAACTAGAATAAGCTTGTACTTTAATTGCACTTTTCCCCTAGCAATCTTAGTCTCTCTGTGTGTTTGCAACATTTTAGAGGTAATATGACACTCTCTACACTCAGGGTTCAGTCTATTCCAGATAACACAATTTCTCTTTCCATCTACACTTTGGATTCCACTTTATGTAAATTGTTATGAGTGTGGGAACATATGGCTTTTGGCCTGAGATTATAGACTGAGTTCCTGTGGTTCGAGAAATAAATATACACCATAAATAATGCACTTTTGATTTCACCCGTAATTGGATCACAGGTAAATAGTGGTTCTGGAATCCAGATCTCATTGAACAGAAAATACTTTGGAAAGAACCATGTTAGCAGAACAGTTTTTAAGGACAGTAATCTAGGAATCTCGATGTAATGAGACCAACCTGCTTTGTTTGCAGTTTACGCAGAGGCAGAGTCTACTGTATCCTTTCCCACCTTCTCACACCCCCATGTGCCACTGCGCTGCCCTAAATACACCCCAACTGTACTTCAGGACCCAAAGATGCTCCAAAAAGTTCATAGAAAACACATATTATGAAAATTCTATGCATAAATTTAAAAAAAGCTTTTGCATCAAAATATACCCACACTTTAATTCCATTTTCTACTAACTTTTTGAAGTTCCCTCCTATTTGACAGTTGAGAAACAGAGGCCCAATGAAGCCAGGTGAGTTCCATAAGATCTCATGACCAATTTTTTTTTTTATACTAGCATCTAATCTAGTACTTTTTCCTCACTACATCAGTTCTAAAAAAATGTTTCCTGAGGCAAGAGCAAAACAATTTCACTAGAAATGGAGAAAGGAAAGAATGCTAAAAAGAAATGTCCTATCTTTCCCTTGAAGTAGATACTTTTGAAAGAAACACTACTACTACATATGTGTGCTTGCCCAAAATCCTGGGGGGAAAATAGAGGAGAAGGGATTGTGATAAGGCCATTCCTGTTGGCAGAGGGGGAGGGCAGGAGGCAGGGGGCTTGGTTATTTCTCACTTTTTCTTTCTGTGTGTTTCTCTTTGTCTCTCTGGCCAAATGTGTGGAAGAAAACTTTAAAAATCTTTAAAAAATTAGTCAATCATAATTTAGGATGTACTGCCTTTCAAAAGTCATTTCACAGGGGACTCATGAAGACCAATAGGCTTCACGGCCTTTCCAGTAATATCTGTTTAATGATAATCAGGTGTTAAAGGGCAGCAAACAGGCACAGGGAGAAAAGTAACACTGGATGAAAAGAAGACCCAGGTTCTGCAATGCAACCAGGCCACTTTGGGTAAGTAGGAGCACTGCACTAAGACCATTTCCTGGGACCAGCAGTTAGCCTAATGGCTGTGTCGCTGGACTCCCATGTAGTTCACCAAGTTCGAGTCCTGGACTGGAGGCTTAAACTCAAGCTGTGCACATGTGCATGCGTTCCCAAGATCTCAAGAGAAGAATAGAGGAGAAGGGATTGTGGCATGGCCATGCCCCCTGGGGGGTGATTTCTCACTTTCTGTCTCTCTGTTTCTCTCTGTCTTTCTGGAGAGCACACACACCCTATAGCAAAAAAACCTCTCTCTCTAAAAAAATAAATAAATAAAAAATTAAAAAATAAAAAGAATAATTACATGTTGCAAAGTAAATCATTACTGATTATTTTCCTGCAACTGTAAAGGGTAATTAATGTTGCTGAAAGGTACTTTTGTTGTATCACTTACCTACATCACCAGCTACTAGTGAGCCAGTATTTTTTTTTCAGTCATGTAAATATATCACCTATTCAAAACATTAAAATTATTTAAGTGAATACTAATTTTCTCTGTAAGTAGCTTTTATTTCCTTCTTTATGCCTTTGTACCATCTGCACAAATCTTTTATAATGAGCATATATTTTCTTCAATAAACAGAAGACAAACATTAAAAATAGAGTTAAATGACAAAAAACCCCCAACTATCAATAAATATAAATGGTTATCCCCAAATAAAATCTTATTACATATTTCTCTAGGAGCCAGAGGATTATGTTCCACATACAAGGCCATGAACTATAACTCAGAGACTGTACTACTGCATTTGGGGCCAGAAAGGTTTTGCTTTTTTTTTTTTTTTTTTTTTAAACCAAAAGGTTGAATTCTGCTAAAAGTTTACTCCTTAAATCTTAATACAAATATTTTTGAAAACCTTTTTGGCTTGTGTTTTCCTAATGTTTTAATTGAAACAGGCCCAAGGCTGCCACATAGCCTAGATGTTAAGGAAACTAGATCCCATATGGCTGACTATGGTTTGAATCCTGGCCCTGACAGCTTGAAAAATATGCTAAGCATGTGTACATGCATGCTCGGGGCCTGACAGGATTGAGAAACAGTTGAGAAAAAGGATTGCACCATGATCACAACCCAATGTGTGTTGCTTTCTCCCTTTCCCTTTTCTTTTTTCCTCTCTCTGTCACTTTGTCTTTCCTTGATGAGAACATGCACCTTCTGACAATTAAAACAATAACAACATAAAAGGGTCCATAATCCAAATACCTATGTAAGAAGTTATTCTTTTATCCCTAAAGGACATAGATCTTCAAGCAAAAACTTAGGTGCTAATACTCTCCAACCTGCCTAACTTTTTTTTTTTTTTTTGTCGGAAAGTACATGTATGTATGAAACAGAGACACCCCACCCCCATGAGGGCTGTTGATTTAGCAATACTTTTGTCCTCCATGTCTTCTTCACATGAGGATCCTGGGCACACACACACAGGTGCCTGGTATGTTTCTCAAATCATGGAGGCCAGGATTCAAACTGCAGTTAGTCATGTAGGCTCTAGTTCCTTCTTCTCAGAACTTAACTGTGATGTGCTAAGGGGCCAGCTCTGCCCACACTTTGTAGGAAGCAAAATTTCCTTCATTTCCAAGAAGCAGCATCAACTATTACATCTCAGTATACATTGGGGGAAGAAAAGGGGAATTGCTGTATTGTCTTACATTTCCGTTGTCATAGACCATTAGCATGCTCTACACTTTTAAGTTGCACACAAGTAGGTCCTAATGTGTCCCATGGCATCTCATGTCTTAGGAACAGTGAGAAGACACCAGGGAGGAATCATGTCACTTGCACATCAAGAAAGATACAGTCATGTTGGCCTCTGAGAAACCAGCAGTTGCAGAATTAGAAATAAGGTAAGTGACCAGAGGACCTAGAGAGAGAAGTTACTAAGAGGTTCTAGTCAGCACTGAGATATTTGATATGTTTGCAAGTGCCCTCACTTTGTTCTGGCTTCTCTGATCTTGGCACTTAAGGGCAGCTTGAACACAGCCTCTAATTTGAGTTCTATTTTTGTGATGCAGTAATTATGGCCAGTGAATGTTCATGCATGTGAACATCGATATTTTTAGATAAGACACATCCTGGAATACTTTGAGGGGGAATAGTGGTCCAGTGGGCTTATTAATTCTAGTATTAATAAATTATGGTGATATTTCTACCAGCTTTATTTTTAGCATAGCTTGATCTTTGGACTTTTATAGTCTCTAGATAAATCATTTTTTATATTTGTTTAATAAACATGCATTTTATCAATTTAAAATAGTCCTTTACATTTTCCATCCAACAAACTTTCATACAGCTTTAAGATACAATTCAACAGTCACATTTTCCCTAAAGATTGAATTGTAGAGTAGAATCTTACTCAAGTTTTTAATTCCGTAAGTCACTGTATACTGGAAAAATTGAGAAGAGTCAAAATTTCCTTCGTCTCCCTTGAAAGTCATGCAAATCGCACATTAGAAAATCTTTCTCCTTCTCTTTCTCTCTCTCTCTCTCTATATATATATATATATATTCGATATCTTGGCTAGTCAATATCTTCTGTATGTCTTCAAATCTTAAGAAAGCCTTAAAGTAGCCACAGATTCTCCCTATCATTTATTAATTTGACTCCCTCAGGCTTATAAGCATTCATTGTTTACTTGATGGAGTTGAATTAAGTATGTGAATCAACTCTAGTGACCCAGACCTTGTCGAAAAGACTAACCATCTCTCCCTACACCTTCATTTCTCCCTTTTTGTGCTATTGGCAGGACACCTATTATATTTATCATTTCCGTTTGGAGAGATGTGAAACCATGGCATTCCTCCCCGCCATCTTCTATTTGGATATGTTTTGTCCCCTTAGAGAGGCATTAGCATTAGAATTAGCAATGGGAAGATTATTATATAACCTAATAGAAAGTATTATGGATCATAACATGAGGAAAATGCAAAAGCCCTCAGTTTCCAGTAATTTGCTAGATAAAACTCTGTTCTCTTGATTTTTTTTTTTTCTGTTGTTGTTGTTCACACGTGTGTTCCTAGAATGCAAAGCTGAGAGTTAAAACTAATGATGGTCATAGTACTGAGTTTCCTGCTTGGTGAATTCTGATTTGACATATGAAGGGACTTTAAACAGTTTTTAGGAAAATAGAATTAAAGTATAAACTTATTTTAACAGAAAATAAAACAAAGATCTGTGCATAATAAGGCCATTTTCCACGAACTTTTTGAAGATCATAAGTACCAGCTAGCCTCTGCAAAAGCCTTCTGTTTCATTTCTTTACAGCTACAACAGTATTGTGTTTTTTTTTTTTAAATTTTTGTTTTTGTTTTTTTCCTGAAACAATTCTCCTCAACAGAAAAGTAAATTTCAGTAGAACAGGGACTGCCTATTGAAGGTCTTTGGATCCCTGGTGTGTAGTACAGTTTAGGTGGTAATAGAGCTTCAATAAATGTTTGGAGAGAGGAAATGACAAATGATTCTTAAATTATGTGTGTTTCCACATGAAGTCTTTTCAGTTCATACAAACTTCTCAAAGAACATGATATCAAATTAAATTTCAGTGACTGGCAATGGGAATAATTTTTACTTATTTTGTATTTATAATTGTTATAAAATGGAACTATGCTGACTTTTAAGTTAATTCCTAATAGAATCTTTTTATCTATTGAACAAAAATCACGTTAAGATGTGCCACTTAGATGATTCATAATGATGTTTATGCCCATACTAAGCAAGAAGAGATAATTAAACCCCCTGGCGTGCTCACACAGAGGGTTGATAAATGTTTATTAATTATTGTGGATGTGCTATAGATAACAAAGGACAAGATATAAAGGGTCATTTTAAATCAGCTGGTGCCTAACTTGAGAATTGAATTTTGTTCACTGCATTGCTCCATAGCCTGAACATAGGTTCAACATGAATAATTAAGTCGAGGACTCTCTTAAGTAAAACTCTTTAATTGGGCCTTGAAAGAAAACATTGTTGAACCACAAGTTTCAGCGCAAACTCTACACTGGATATTTTTATCAATCTTCGGAAACCATTGCTGTGATAATAGCTGTTCCTTGGACATCAGGACTTAATTAGACAATCTCGTACTGGACACTGGGTAAAGTAAGTGGGTAGTTAGCCACCTTAGATCACACGGCATGAAATAAATCATAATACAAGATGTCTTCCATTTACTGTCTTCTCCGATGTGATACTAAATTGGTTTGCGATAAATGGTTTCCATCATATGCTTCTTTTGAGGATAAAAACCAGAAAATGACACCATTAATATACTGAAATCGCCTCATTATTCAGGAAGATTAGAATAGAGAACCCAGATAACAAGGCTGTAGATTGTTTTCCTAGCATACTAGAAGGCTTTGCTAATGACTACAAAGTTTAGGACCATTTATATAAATCACAAAATGTGAACAAGATAGGACTGTTAAGTAATATGTTTAAATATTTTAAGATTTCTTACATATTTGTCATATTAGTGTTTCTCTGCAGGCTCATGAAGTAAATTTTGATACTATAGACTTTCACAATGCGTTAAAAGAAATAATATGTAAGAATATTTCCATGAGGATTTTAATTTAGCCATTATGTGCATTATGTGTATTACAGAATAAATTATACATTCGGTGGTCCTTTATGATTCCAGGTAATTTTTTGTAGAATGACTAAATTTCCTCTTAAATAGTAGAAAACGGCTGCTAAATGCTTTATAAAAATTTATAGAAAATCTAAAGTAATCTAGTGGGCTATAATTATAAATATATATTTTGAATCATGCAAGCAAAAGAGGCCATTATTTTTCCAGGAAGAATTCCAGGTGACCATCCTTTTGCAGATATGAGTGTTACTAACATGTACCTAACAAACTGATAAAGAAAACTAACTAAGAAGACTTAACTAATTAAGAAGATACCATTTAAAGTATCATATTTTATGGATGGGCAGAAAACTTTAACTATAAACAAATACTGTAAATAATTGTAAATAAATAAATATTAGCAATTGATTTCTCTAACAAGGTCTTGATAGATTTTAGGGATTATATAACCATATCCTAAATCTTTTACTTATATTAAAATTGAATTCTTTTGCTAACTTTATTTTTGTTACTCCAGGGTATTTTTCACTTGGCGCATTAAGCAATACAGGTAACAGATGCTGAAAGTGCTAAAAACACTAATCCTATTTTTAAGAAAAAAAAAAACCCAGAGTGATTTTAAAAACTATTTTGATATTCTGAAATATCAAATTGAGGGAGGGGCAAGTGAGTTATTCCTGGGGGAGAAGTGATGGCAGTATATTTTCAAATGTGCTAAAGATTAACTTTATATAAATAGGTAAAACCAAGGCAGATAAATGAGGCTATGGAATATATTAAATAATTCTGATTTTGAAAGTGACTTTTAACAGCCTGCTAGATACTTATTTTACCTCCACAAGAATGTGTACTGTTGAAACTGGGATTCTAGCTAACACCACCACCACCACCACCACCACCACCCACAAAAAGCCCAGACCTACATCCAACAAGTGGAAAAACAAATAAAATAACTATCACCCACAACAAAACCAGCCTACTACCCAACAAATGCCCTGGTGATCCTGCTGAGTCAAGCCAAACAGTAATTATGAGGGCAGGCATGGAAACCACTAGACAGACTTATGTTTGATCACAGCATCAGACCTCGACCCTGTGTTTCTGCCATAGCCAGGGTCATAATCATTGTGCCCCATTTAGATGCCACGTCTGGGTCAAAAGACATGTTCAGAGATCCAAATTGCACTCTAAGGAAAAAACTATTGACCTGTGAACATCTTTACTTGCATATTGATTTTTATTCAACCTGTAATTTGTACTGACGTGAAGGAGAAAATACGTAGTTACTATGTATCTCAGTAATATTCTTGCAGGAGAATATATCCGGAAGCTGACATTAGTCCATTTCCACATATTCTGCAAATGTTTGAAAATAGCATGGGAACTGAATGGTCAAACAATGCAAGGTAGCTTTTAGGCTGAAGTTTATTGCACCCATGTTTTGTTTTGTTTATTCCATTTTAAAAGGCAAGAACTAGAGTATTTCTAAAGACCTTGCACATTTTATGATTCAGTGCCTTTATACATGTCACAAATTTCAGATTCTAAAATAGGGAGATAATTTTATATTCTTTGGTTTTGATATTCAAGAGACTGTGTTAACAGGTATGTCTTAGAGCTTAGTGTCCTTAGTTTGAAAGATCCACCCTTGTATGATTCTCTGCACTATGATCCAGTTCAAGGAAAGAGAAACAGATATATGGGACAGTGCTTAATTGTAGAAAATAATTGCCAATGACTATTTTCTAAGGTATGGGAAGCCATCTGAAAGACCAAACAGTACACAAAACTAGGTACGGTGTGTTGTAATTAAGCATCACAGCTAATGGCCCTCCAACAAAACTCTGCTGGAAGACACAGTGATTAGAGACACCTGCAGGTTAATAATTAGAAGCATCTGAGCATAGAAGCAATTAATACAGGGAAACTCTCCCAGGAGAGAAAGACTAAGTAATAAACAAAACAAGGTTCTTTCCAAATTCCCACTTTAAAATAGTCTCTGTTAATAAAGTATCACTAACTCCAAACCTTTAAGAATGCATTGGGATACCTATTCATTCTGTTAACTCTTTTACATTTACTAGACTCACATAGGTTGTCATTCAGAGTAATGACGAGTAATTGTTTAACTCCATTTACTGAGTACCAAACACCGTGGAGTTGTTAAGGATAGGATATGAAAACTAAAAGTAATATTATGCTAGGCAAAATAATGGCCATTGATACTGAGTTTGTGTCTAAATTCTTAAAATTTTTAAATGGAAAGCCTCCAGAAAACACAAATTTTCAAACTGAAAAACCTGTTTAATGAACTATTTATATGTAAAAATGTTTGAATTTTTAAAGTGTGAAGCTACCTTGGTCTTCATATAGAAGCATTTGCATCATTTCAGGACAGCATGCATTTTTATATTCAATAAATAATTTAGCCTACACACTAAAATATATTCAGTTTGCATACATTCCTTTCTGTGCCAACAATCTTTTAATCTTTATTGTGTATAAGTATATGCATTTTTCATTTCAAAATTATATTCATTTTAACCATCCTAAATACATAATATTCAATTAGGTCCCACTGTTCATTTTCTGTTCCAAGCTGATTATGAAACTAGATGTTTTGAGGGTATGTAGCAAAGGCTAATGTATTCCTAAATGAAATGGAAAAATGATAAACCGGGAAAAAGAGAGACATTAAAGGACATTAAAGGACTGCTCTGGCCATGTGACCTAATCATTAAAAAGCACTTCGAGGGGAAAAATTTCAAACATTACAGAAATACAGATTCATGAATTATGTATAGTCATAAAGGCCCTTGGAAAACATGTAAAATTCAAGTCCTAAATCATTACTTTGAATACTACTTCTATTATTTTTCTTTGTCCTATAATGAGTAATTTGCATCAGATTCCCAACACATGTATATCCTATAGCAAAATTTACTTGGTCAAATATGAAAGATATCATATCACATTTTCAATTTACTTTTGCCTTCACCTATTTAATAATATTACCTTTTGTTCATAGGGATGTTGAACAGTTGAGAGCACAGTGGTTCTAATTTCTGATAACTATAATCCAACTTAACCTGAATAAACATTGTATATCATAAAAGTGCTCTAAACCTTAGCTTCATTATTAGATTATTACCATCATTAAATGACTGCTTTAGAATGTTTCATCTTGGATAGGGGTCATATCAGATTTTTTTTGTAACTGTAGCTCTAGGTTCTTCATTTCATTTGTTAGATTTGATCACCTAAAATTGAAGTAATCTCAGAGACTTTTAGAAATATCTTCCATTTGCCAGGTTTATTTTATTGTTATGCCATTTTTTGTGCACTAACATTGTATTTTCTCTATTATTTTTTAATACTCACTAGGATTGTTTAGATATTTCCATTGTCATCCATTCTCTAGCGTCCTGATACTTGAAGCACGGTCCTATTGACCTCACCTGAGAATTTGTTAGAACTGAAGATTCTGGGACTAAGCAGGTGCACAGTGCTATATTGCAACAGGGTCTGCATGGAATTAATCCTGGGTTCACATGCTGGGGCTTCCCTGAGCTAACAGGCATGAATGGGCATGCTTATGATCTGGGCAGCTGAGACTAAGGGTGAATCACAGTGTGAAGACCCTCTTGGGAGTGTCTATCTCTTATGAGGGAAATAAATAAATAAGCTTAAAGCAAAAAGAAAGAAATGCAAATTCATAGACATCTGTCTTAGACCCGCTGAATTAGAAGTTTCACCTTAACAAGATTCCCGGACGATCTCAATGCAAACTAAATTTGAAAAGCAACATGGAAGGCACTTGACAGACAGTAGTTTAAAAATGACAATGTCACCAAACTCTTCTCCCTGTCCATTTCCTTGGGCATCACATTCAGTATAAAAGGGTCAATGGGAATGGCATGGAAATTTAAAGCAATAAAAGTGTATGTAAAAGTAGAGTTAGAGAAATCAACTAATTTTTTTTTCTTTCAGTTATTGGTTTTGTTTTCTTTTGGAGATGGGGTCTCCTTATGTTTCTAATCTGACCCTGAACTCCTGCTCCTACTGCCTCAGCCTCCTAAAGCTGGGGTTATATGCACACACCATCATGCCCAGCTTGAAATATCTTCTATGTTCAATTGAATAATATTAACTAAATGAATATATTCAAAATCAATTAATTTTAAATTCAAGAACCTTATTAAATTATCTCCTTATTAAATTGAACTTTGACCATATTATTCCTGTTTGTAACTATCCAGAAAGAAAAGCATGAAATGGATCATCAAGAGATTAAAATGAACATTTACCTCATTTATTTTTGTATTAGAATGCAGTTCAGAATTTTTGATGGTTATTCTTTGAGCAATCAAAGCCTGTTTTCCTTTTTCAGCTCCTTTTCTTTCTTCGTTTCGTTTTTTAATTTGCCAAAAGACATGTGCATTGGCCCGAGAGACTGAGAGTAAGGGGAAAGTGAGAAAGTGTCCCCCATATAGAATGGTCATACCACAGTCCAAGTGCACAAATACACACATGTCCAGTGTGTTTTTTAAGCTAGGTTTGGGACTCAAACACAATATTGGCTATGTGGGATCCAGTACCAGCTGGCCCTGCATTTTTATGGTTAAAGTAACTATAGTATCTATTTTTGAAGTATACAGTACTATAGATCATTGGTCTACTGAATGAAGTTATAAACTATACTTCTCCCAATTAAAGAACATGTCTTCTCCCTGCCAAATAAATGAAAAAATCTGACTAGCAAGCAAAATGTTTATTTACCAATCTAGGTATGCAATTTTTAATATTGGCCTTAGCTCAGACGTTCTTATCTAGTGTTACTTTGTAGTAATCTCCTAAATATTATTGAATATAAAATAATGATCAGATCATATTTTATTTTATACTTATTTCTGTTGGAAGTGTGCAAAGGGGTTTGGAATCCTTTCCTTAATAAGCCAATTCATGCCATTAGAACCAAAAGCTACATTTTAATATAGAAGAGGTCTTGATGCTTCTTTGCTATAAATCAATAGCCTAGAATATGCCATGAATAACAGATACATCCCCTTTTTGTCAAATTTTGTTTGTATTAAACTTCACTTAAGACTAATAGCATAAGGAACTTTAAAAAATATATTAATAAAATATCTTAACAATTGTTGACCAGAGCTAAACTTTCTATCATTCATTTTGGTACCCATATTTTGTGAGGTTTCCTGAAGCTTCCTAAGTTAAGGGGCTAACTCTTCTGTTCTGATTTTTGTTTTGCTTTATTTTATTTGTTTTACTTAGAAGTGCTCAATGAGTCATGAGGATGGCATGCAATAAAACTGAATTGTTTCTCCCCAAAATGTACATGTTGACGTCCTAACCCTTAATTCCACCATATTTGGAGATATTAGGAGGTAATTAATGTTAAACAAGGTCATAAAAGTGGGATACCAATCCAATAGAATTGATGACCTTCTAAGAAGAGGAAGAGAGACCACATACATCTACTGAGGAAAGGCCATGTGAGCATACAACAAGGGCATGAGCTGTCTGCAAGCCAGGAAGAGGGCTCTTCCCAGGCTCGGTAATTCTAGCACTCTGCTCTCTAGTTTCCGTGAATTGGAACTGTGAGTAAAGTTCTATTGTTTAAGCCACCCATGTTATGGTCGTTTGTGATGGCAGTTGGAGCCAACTACGACTGCAGGTTACTGATAAAATAATAGGTTCAAGAGAGTCTTCAAATGGCTAATAGAAAATACGCATTATGAAATAAGTCCATAGAGTTTAAAATATTTTGCACTAGAATAAACACACTTTAATTTCACTGGAGAGGGATAGGATAGAACAAAAATCCTGCAATAGAACATGGTCAGGCTGCAATCTCTTCTCATCTATTTCTGGATCTCATCAGGGTTTTGGGAACACATACTCAGGCCCAGTGAATTTTTTCAGCTGTTGAGGTTTAAATTTTAACTGTGATTGGCCATGTGGGATTCAGCTCCCTTAATCATTGTGCTAAATGACCGGCCCCATTAATTTCTTAAGAACTTTGAAATATAATCAATTCAACAGATACAATAAATTATCTACTGTGTATAGATCTTTTGAAGATACAAAGTAAAAAAGAGTTGTTAAGACAAAACAGGGACCAGCAGTTGGTGTAATGGCTATATCACTGGACTTTCATGTAGTTGACTGTGGTTTGAGTCCTGGACCCAGTGGCTCAAAATCACGCCGAGTGTGTGTGCATGCGTGCCCAAAAACCGGAAAGGAGAATGGAGGAGAAGGGATTGCGGCGTGACCATCCCCCCTGGGGGGTGATTTCTTGCTTTCTGTCTGTCTCTGGTGAGTGCATGCACCCTATAGCAAAAACCTCTCCCTCCCGAAAAGAATAAGACAAAACAAAACAAATGTCATAAATTACTTCAATCTGAGATTTAAAAGCCTCTAAAGAGTCCTATATCAAATATTAAATTTCTAATGCCCCTCTCCCAACATCACAGTTCCAAAATATTTATTTGGTTCCCCTCAAGGCTGCTCAGTATTCTAGGAATTCTCAACCTTGGAAAACAGAATACAAATTTAATTAGGTTTGGTTTGTGGCCTAATTGCAAAGTATATTGATATAAAAACAAATTCAGGTATGCACTGTTTTTGTCTGATTCAGGCTACCATTTTTTTTACCAGAATCAGCATATTTGTATTTTTTTAAGAGATTTTTGCTGTAGGGCATATGCACTCTCCAGAGAATCAGAGAGAGGCAGAGAAAGAAAAACTGAAAAATCACCCCCACCCCAGGGTTGATGGCCATGCTGCTATCCCTTCTCCTTTATTCTCTTCTCAGGATCTTGGGCAAGTATGCACATGTGCCTGGTGTGAGTTTCAAGTCAACGGGCCTGAGACTTGAACCATGGTTAGCAACATTGGAGTACAGTGCCTTAACTACTACACCACATGCTGGCCCCATGAACCAGAGTATTTTTAAGAAAAACCTTTAACCATATACTAAACTTGCTAGTGCAGAGAAATATGATTATATTTTCTGTTCAGTGGAATATATATTATAAGTTATAACTTTCAAATACTGATAAAATAATAATACTTTATATTATATGTTTTTGTATAAAATATTTGTGTAATTGTTGTATTGAAAAACATGAAAAATGTTCAGGTTTTTCCTTCTGTTTTTTTTTTTTTTTTTGAATAGGTTTTTGCTATAGGGCACGTGTGCTTGCCAGAGAGACAGAAAATGAGAAATCACCCCCCAGGAGGATGGCCATGCTGCAATCCCTTCTCCTCTGTTCTCCTCTCGGGATCTTGGGCACGCATGCACATGTGCCCGGTGAGAGTTTTAAGCCACCAGGTCCGGGACGCGGACTGTGGTCAACTACATGGGAGTACAACGACATAGCGACTACGCTAACTGCTGGTCCCCAGGTTTTCCTTCTTTGGAAACTAGAAAATATCCTCTTACTTAGGACTTGTACATATACCCACATACAAGGGAACTTTTAAAAATTCATGGAGGGTTAGTCATTAGTATGGCGATTGAGGCATCTGAATCCGACATAACTGACTGCAAAGTTCAAGTCCTGGATCCAGAGGCTTGAAAACTATGCTGGGCACATGTGCCGTCATGTCCAAAATCTTGAGAGGAGAATGAGGTGAAGGGATTGTGGTGTAGCCACTCGCCTGGGAGGGTATTTTCTCATTTTTTTCTTTCTTAGTCTCTTGTACACATGCTCAATAGCAAAAGGAAAAAAAAGGAAAGAAAAAAGCTTGTAGAATTAAAGTATGAATTTATTAGAGAGGTTTTTGCTATAGGGCATGTGCACTCAGCAGAAAGACAGAGAGAGACAGAGAGACAGAAAGAAAGAAATAGAAGAAATCGCCCCCAGGGTGGATGGCCACTGCGCAATCCCTTCTCCTCCATTCTCCTCTTGGGCATGCTCATAAAAGTGCTCGGTGTGAGTTTAAGCCACTGGGTGCAGGACTCAAACCGTGGTAGACTACTTGGCAGTTCAGCGACATAGCCATTATGCTAATTGCTGGTCACATCTACGCTTAGATTTTTATGATGTATATTTTTTTCCATGAACTTCATTAAGACTTCTCATGTATTCATGCGTGTGTGTGTGTGTGTGTATGTGTGTGTGTATGTGTGTGTGTGTGGTCCTAAATTTTTCTTTGAAAGTCATAGAATTATATAGGATTTCATTTATCATCATATTTATAATCTTATACAGCAACTTTCTGTCCTTTGATTATGCCAGACATATTATGGAAGAAAGTGCTAGTGATATCTAAATGCAGTAAAATAGCAAATTTTCACCAATTTTATTTCTTTCATACAATGATTCAGGTTAAAATCTATTCTATTAAATACTTGAGTATTTAACTTTGCAATATTTTGTATTCCTTACATTTTTGAACAGTCTAACATCTCAGAATAAACTCTTTAAAATACTCTTTGTATGGGTCAAAACAGCTGCAAAAATAAATTATGCCTTTTTATTTATGTAATAATTGAAACAGGCTCATTTAGTAACTGACCATAGTATAAAATTTCCATTACTCCTGATATTTGCAATAATATAGTCGAAATGTCCTATATTGAGGTGATACTTGAATGACTAGAGATTAGTTTCTTGTCGGATTCACAATTCACATGAGTGGATGAATGTTATTTATAATAGACTGAACAACGGTCCTTAAAAATTTGTCCACAACCTAATCCTGCAAACATGTAAATATGAGAGTCCTTCAAAAGTTTATGAAAAAATAAAATTAAAGCACACATTTATTTTAGTGCAAACACTTTTAAAATCCCTTCATAGTTTTTTTACGTACTATGTATTTTCTGTGAACTTTTCAAAGATCCCTGGTATATTAAACCAACATGGCAAAGGGATTTGCAGATATGAATCATAAAATGGTGAAATTGTACTGACTTATCTTTGTAATATAATTATCCAATGTAATCACAAAATGCAGTATTGTCACAGCACCAAAAGGAGATTTCATATGTAAGCAGAGTTCAGACTATACTGACTATCAGCCAAAGAAAGCAAGTGGCCTCTAGAAGCTAGACTAGGCAAAGAACAGATCCCCCATTGGGTTTCCAGTAGGAATGACATTTTGCTGACATCTTAAGTTTAGCACCATAAAATATCTTTCAGATTTCTTACCTGCAGAACACTAGAAAAATAAATTCCATTGTTTTAAACCATTAAGTTCATGATAATTTGTTATAGTAGTGAAAGGAAATACTCTAGTATACATAGCGTTTTGTCAAGTTCATTTGTGCTGCTGTAACAAAATACCTGAGACCAGGTAACTTATAACCAGACTTTATCCTTCTTAGTTGTAGAGGCCAGAAATTCTAAGATCAAGGCTCTAGAGTGTTTTGTTGTCTGGTGATTGTTGCTATTTTCTTCAAAGATTGGCACTTTGTTGCTGCCTCCTCTGGAGAGGAAAAATGCTGTGTCCTTACATGGCAAAAAAAAAAAAAAAGGATAAAAGATCTGAACACGGTGTAAAGCCCCTTTATGTGAGCCTTAATCCCATTCGCCACAGAGGAACCCTTAGAACCTAATCACCATTTCAGTGTCCCACTTCTTAATAGTATCACCCTGGCCATTAATTTTGTAGACATGAATTTTAAAGAAAATCTATTAAACTATAGAAGCAAGGAAAGAATTCTCTTGTTATATCATTAAACAATTAAAACAGACAGACTGAAGTCTGTTACATATGTAGTATCTCAACAAAGCATTCCCACTGGATCAGGTCATTTGTGTTCTTGTCTTAGCTCTGTCACTAACTACAAAATTTGTTTAGGAAGACTCTTGGCCTGTCTAGAACAGGTGCTCTCTTCTTATATCAACTGAGGAGTTAAACAAGATTGTCCTGTCCTTTTTTTTTAAAAAAAAAAAAAAAAAAAGAGTCCTTGTCCCCTTTAAGGCTTTTCCCATTCATCTTCTGTCTACATTTTTTTTTTTTTGAGAGTTTTTGCTATAGGGCGCGTGCGCTCGCCAGACAGACAGAGAGAGACAGAAAGACAGAAAGCGAGAAATCACCCCCCAGGGGGGATGGCCACGCCGCAATCCCTTCTCCTCCATGCTCCTCCTGGAATCCTGGGCATGCACGCACATGCACCCGGCGTGAGTTTTAAGCCACCGGGTCCAGGACGTGAACTGTGGTCAACTACATGGGAGTCCAGCAACATAGCCATTATACCAACTGCTGGTCCCTTCTGTCTACATTTTAATAAACTTTAATTTTGTCTGATCAAATTGAGGAAAATTAAGTACATTAAAAACCAGGTGCAATGTTTTACAGGATGGTGTAGTGGTTACATTGCTGAACTCTCACATGGCCAACCATGGTTTGAGTACCAGACCTGGTAGCTTGAAAATCTCACTGGGCACATGTGTGCATGCCCAAATTCTGGAAGGAAAATGGAGAAGGCACTGTAGCACAGTCACCACCCCCCTCAAGGGGGGGTATATTCTCATTTCCCTTTCACTGTGTTTTTCTTTCTGTCTATCTCTTTCTCTAGTGAGCACATGCACCCTAAGGCAAAAAACTCTTTCAAAAAAATGCTTTTTAAGGGATCTGCAGGTGGCATAACAGTTAAGGTGCTAAACTCCCCTGTTGTCAACTGTGGTTCAAGTTCTGGACCCTAGAGGCTTGAAACTCACTCCGTGAGTGTGTGTGTGTGTGTGTGTGTGTGTGTGTGTCCACAAAATCCCCAAAAGGAGAAAGGAGAAGGCACTGAGGCACTGCGGCGTGGTCATCCTCCATGGTGGGGTATGTGTGCGTGTGTGTGCATGTGTGTGTGTGTGTGTGTGTGCGATTTCTCGCTTTATGTTTCTCTGTGTCTCTCTGGTGAGTGCACATGCCCTATAACAAAAATCTCTCTAAAAAAATGCTTTTAAAATAATTATCTCCTCAACACCGTCTCTGGTAGGACCTACTTTGATGCACCCTGGAGAAGCAGATGTATTGTGTTGTCTCCCCCTGGTTTCAGCATCAGAATATAAGGACTCTCGTGCTTCAAAAATCTGTGACTTCAAACTAAACCATATCAACTCAGTGTCTGGAATTCTTTTATGTAGTTTGAGAAGAAATCAGAAAATCAGAAAAAAACAGGGATAAAAGATCTGAACACTGTGTGAAGCCCTTTATGTGAGCCTTAATCCCATTCACCAAGGAGGAACCCTCAGGACCCAATCACCATGTCAGAGTCAGAATTGGCAGAATTGCTTAGAGATATTTTTAGGTAATAATGAATAATTAATTGAAAGAGAATAAGATTCAACAAAATGTATGGCAGTTAAAGATGAAAAATGTCTTCCTTGTTTGGCTTTGGAAGATTCTTAATGGGCGAGATGAAGTATGGACTGACAAAAACAGAGTTAATGGTTCTTGGAAGTCAAAGGTACTTTTCTTTTTATTGGTCTAAAAACAAACAACCACTTTTACATAAAAGTATTTAACCTAAAGCCTTTGTTTAACCTAATAGCACTTAAATTCCTTTTCCTGAATTCCCAGGGTGACTTATCTCCTCAGTCAATCAACTGGGGCTGGGCTACTAACTTGTTCCTCCTCTAACTTGGGGGTCTTAGGAAAATTTACATTCTTTAGCCTACTTCTGTTAGGCTTCTGTGTGGTTCTTTCTCCATCCTATTTATCTTAACTAGAGCCATTCTCTGTTACAAGGCCACCAGGGTCAGTAATCAAATTAGGGGGACACCCAAGGCTTGTCTTTCTGGGTGGTAAACTTAAGAATGTCCAATCTGCCTCTGGCAATAGAGAAAAAAAAGAATGGAAAGTGAAACTTTTTTTTTTTTTCCCCCTAGCATTGGTGGCTTTTCTCTCAAATGATCATATTTTGTGAGAAAGTTTTCAGAGCAAAGTGTATTTTCAAAATCTGTGTTGATGCTACTATGGCTTGAATTCTCTTTATCACTTTCTGTAACTGGCAATACAAGATCCATCTGTAGACGTGAGATGTAACATCAGTCTCCAGAAAGCAAATTGTTCAGTTCATTAAAAGTGTAATTTCAGACAAAATGTTTTGTTTGCTGATTATGAAAGGAGATTTGCTGTTTCTAAAATGCTGAATGTCTCAGGAAGTTATATTGATTTCAGAAACACACAAAATGAAAATCCTATGGTTCACAAGTCATTCAATATACTCTTATTTTGGTTCTAAAATAATTAATACATGCATGAAGCTTTTTTTTTTCTTGCTCTAGAGCGCATGAACTTTGCCTGAGAAGAGGCTTAAATATTGACTGATCCATCATAATGAGACATTGATTAACCTTTGTAATGTTTAATGTGCACTGAGTAATCTTGGTGTACCATTATTCTTCTGAGGAATAAGAAGTTTCTGGATATTTTGTAGCCTAGTAATAGAAATATAAGACATTTTAGTATAAAAGATATTTAAAATATCAAAATATCCTAGGAAATCTCTCAGTGAACCAAGCAGAACACCACTTTTGTGTAACATCCTTGTTTTCAGCATCTTGGTGGATCTAGGACCTCCTGTTGGTACTGCTCACTTTGACAAAATGAGTGAGTTTTGTTTTGCTTGTTTTTTTGCTACCATCCACATTGATGACTCTGGCCTTCAAAAAATAAAATACAGAAGAGGAATATATATAATTTCAATCTTTAGCTCTACAAGGGTGATTTTTGTTTTTATTAGAGAGAGAGATTGAACAAGACAGAGAGAGATTATTCACAGAGGGTTCTGATATTCCTGTCCCAGCCAACCCCCCCATCAATTAGTAGCATAGAAATGTACCATATTAATCAGCCTGTTTAGGTCATGATGGAAACCAAATTTGGATCTCTCACGAGGTCTTGACTATTGTGTGGAAGCACCCTCCCATGAGCCTCTGTGATTGGGCCAAGGGTGAGTATTTTGGATACAAACAAACTTGGTGTTAAAAATACATCTAGTGTTAATTTAAAATTTGGAGTAATCATGGGGGGAAAAATCTTCTGATGACATATAAACTTTCCTTCTTACCAAAGCTTATGAACATTTTGTGCCTATTGATTTTAAGTTTTAAAACTTTGCAAAGAGGTAAATGATTCTTTTCTTAGAATGTAGCATAGTATTTACAAATATATAAAAAAAATAAATAAAGTGGGGGCCATCAGGTGATGTGGTGATAAGAGCTCTGGACTCCAGCACGGCCGGCTGCAGTTTGAGTCTTAGACATGGCGGCTTGCTAGTTTTCTCTTCATCTGTCTCTGTCTCTCTCTGGTAAACACATGGCACTATAGCAAGTTAATGATAATAATAATATCCAAAATTAAATAATTCAAAAACAAATTTTAAAAAGAGCTTTAAAAGTATTGATTTTTTTTTCTTTCTTTATGATGAAGCATATGCATGTCACATATGTGAAAGAGGGAGAGCTAGCGATGAGCACCCTCTACAGGGTCTGGCCATGCTATGATTCTTTTTACAGTCCTCCAGCCTGTTCAAGTTTGGGCCATTGTGTGTGAGTCTGGTGTGTTTTAGACAGACTGTGCTGTTCTGTGTATTTTTTTCTAATATGCAAAGTTTCTTAATTCTTCTTTTTTAAGAATTATTTTAGGACCAGAAGTTAGTATAATGGCTATGTCGCTGGACTCCCACGTAGTCGACCGCGGTTCGCGTAATGGCTATGTCCTGGACCCGGTGGCTTAAAACCCACGCAGGGCGCGTGTGCGTGCGTGCCCAAGATCCTGAGAGGAGAATGGAGGAGAAGGGATTGCGGCGTGGCCATCCCCCCTGGGGGGTGATTTCTTGCTTTCTGTCTCTCTGTCTCTCTCTGTCTGGCGAGTGCACACGCCCTGTAGTGAAAACCTCTCAAAAAAAAAAAAAAGAATTATTTTATTTATTTATTCATTTATTTTTTAATTTGACCAGAGAGAGAGAGAGAGGGAGGGAAATTGAAAAAGCAAGCCACCAGGTCCAGAACTTGAATCACAGTCAGCCATGTGGGAGTGCAGAGCCTCAACCACCATGCTACCTGCTGACCCTGAGAGTTTCTTAATTTTAAAGGCTATAATGGAAGTAAAACATTCTTAATGCATAAAAACAGAATTACAAAGAATCAAAACAGTTTTTGACTGTTAAGATTATGGGTAACGTGTAGTTTTATTCTCTTTTCTGTTTTTTTGTTTGTTTGTTTTTCTGCAGTTTTATTTGATTTTGTAATTAAAATTTTAGGTTATAAGACACATTGGCTTGTGGCCCACAAGATAAATCAGAAACATATTCACAGGAATACGTTAGTCACACGAAATTCATTGTTTGATAGATAAATACAATTATTAGAAATACATGCCTAAAATTTGAGACCGTTTTTATAGAATAAAAGAAAATCAAAAGTTGCTTTTCTCTGTTGGTGCCTTGATTAATATTTCAATGACATTTATGCCAAATCTCCAGGTGCTACCATTTTCAAAGTTAGAGCTTTCATTAAAAAAAGAAATGAAAGAAAAAGTTTTAAAAAATGATGAAGGCTTACTGCTGAGTTGCAGCCCTGTCTTTATTTCTGCCAGGTTTAGACCCTGTAGCCATCTGTGCCATAGCCCTTCATGCTAATGACACCCATGGTCAACACAGTTCTCAGGAGCAAGAGCGGGTCTCTAGAAGGCTCTTTCTGAGCCACTGTTGTCACAGTTAGCCAGGCAGACTGTCTTTGACAGGCTTTTGACAATCACAAATCTCCAGATAAATAGTCACAATCACAGACATGTTTCTCAGCTCCCAATCAATCTAGTTCATTTCCATGAAAAATGTGTTTTATCTTCACAGATTGCACTAATCATTTCCTGAAGTGAACTCAATAGTTGCATTTTTAGCCAAGATTTTTTTTTTCAAAGACGATATCCTGGATTAAGAATGATAAGATTCCACAAAATACAGGAGATAAAAACTAAAGTATACAGTTACTTGGTGAGTGGTGACAAAGTCATTTTATAGAAAACATTTCTAATTTCTTAGAAGGGCAGATCACCACATCCCACGAAACAAAAATAAAGCCACTAACTCATACATCGTTTCAAACCCCAAAACTATTGAATAAGTTTAATGCTTTTCTTGCTATTATTTGTCTTTATTGGTATATGGCTAAGTAGCTTGATGGTGTAAATCTTTTTTTTTTACAAATGTATATATCTTTGGATCTGTTTTAGGAATATTCCTTAGTTTCATAATCCCTATATTTAATAAAATAAAAACTAGGTAAATATATTTTAAACCTCAATTTTCTTTCTTTTTAAAAACTTATATTTTTACTACCAAAGGCTATTTGTGCACACCAGAAAGAGAGAGAGAGAGAGAGAGAGAGCGAGAGCGAGCATACCCAAATGAACTAGCTCATGCTACAAATCCCGTCTCTATTTTGCCACTCGTCAGGATTTGGGGCACATATACACATGTACCTAGAATATTTTATAAGCCATGAGTGCTGGAATGCAAACTGTGGTTTGCCATGTAGGATTCGAATCCAAATGGATCACATTTAAGCACTATCCTATGAGGTCAGCCCCCAATTTAGTTTCTTGACGTGGGTGGTTGAAGAAGGATTTGGCAGACTTTCCTTAGTGTTTCAACATAAAAGTATCAAAAATTAATCTCTTTTATTATGTGTCTAAAAACAGAGAGAAATACAAACCTCCAATATAAGAGGCAGGCGATTGAAGGATACACAAGGGTTTATGGGAGGGAAACAGGATTACAGCTAAGCTGACGGTTTCGACACAGCCTCATGTCAAATGTACTTGACCTGCACAACCCTGATTTTGGTTAGTTTCAAAGAATTCAAACAAAAACATACTTAAGTTTACCATTTTCTTGCCAACAGGTACATGAAAAATGTTTTAACATCTCTAATTATCAGAGAAATGCAAATCAAAATTACAATGAGATATCACCTCACTCATTGTAATTGGAATGACCATTATCAAAAAGGTAAAAATAATAAATGCTGGCTAGGAAGTGGAGAAAAGAGAGCTCACACAATGTTGGTGGGAAGATAAATTAGTACAGCCATGACAGAAAATAGTATAGAGATTACTCAAAAAATTAAAACTAGAATGACCATCTGATCCAGCAATCCTACTACTGAGTATATATTCAAAGGAAATAAAATGAATGTGTCCAAAAGATATATGTATATATATAAACGACCATGTTTACTACAACCTTATACACAATAGCCAAGATATAGAGTCAATCTAATTGTCTATCAGTGAACAAACAGATAGAGAAAATTTGGTGTATATACAGAATGGAATACTATTCAGCTATGACAAAGAATGAAATTCTATCAATTTCAGCAACAAGGATGAACCTGGAGGGCATTGTGACGTGAAAGAACTCAGAAACGTAAAGACAAATAGTGCACAGTCTCACTCATATGTGGCATCTAAAACAGTTGATCTCATAGAAGTGAAGCGTAGAGAAGTAGTCACAGAGGCTTAAGAAGGTGGAGAGAGGGATGGGAGAGATTAGTTGATAGCTCAAAAGTTATAGTTAGATAGAAAGGATAAGTTCTGTGTATGCCTCAAATCCTGAGAGAATGGAGAAGAGATTGTGATGTGGCCACCTCCCCTGGGGAGTCATTTTTCACTTTCTCTGTCCCTCTCTGTTTCTCTCTGATGAGTGCGTATGCCTACAACAAAAACCTAAAAAAATAAAATAAAATAAATATCTCTGCTAAAAATTGATACTATTGGTGCAAATTGATATAGGTAATTGTTTCTAATATTATATAGAGTCAATCTAAATGTCTATCAGTGAACAACAGATAGAGAAAATTTGGTGTATATACAGAATGGAATACTATTCAGCTATGACAAAGAATGAAATTCTATCAATTTCAGCAACAAGGATGAACCTGGAGGGCATTGTGACGTGAAAGAACTCAGAAACGTAAAGACAAATAGTGCACAGTCTCACTCATATGTGGCATCTAAAACAGTTGATCTCATAGAAGTGAAGCGTAGAGAAGTAGTCACAGAGGCTTAAGAAGGTGGAGAGAGGGATGGGAGAGATTAGTTGATAGCTCAAAAGTTATAGTTAGATAGAAAGGATAAGTTCTGTGTATGCCTCAAATCCTGAGAGAATGGAGAAGAGATTGTGATGTGGCCACCTCCCCTGGGGAGTCATTTTTCACTTTCTCTGTCCCTCTCTGTTTCTCTCTGATGAGTGCGTATGCCTACAACAAAAACCTAAAAAAATAAAATAAAAAAATATCTCTGCTAAAAATTGATACTATTGGTGCAAATTGATATAGGTAATTGTTTCTAATATTACGCAGCACTATTCTAAAGATAAGAAATACATATGAGCACATTGTATATTGTCTGACAATTCTGTTTGTTGAGTTTCTACTACCCTATTTTGCAAACTTAATGGCTGATTTTGGATGTTTAACAAACATTACATGACATTAAAGATTGTATATTTTCTCATCATTCTTCTATTGTTACTAATTTATTATTTATTATTATAAAACAATCTGGGGTCAATGATTCTTCATTGAGTTTTTTAGCTGCATTTTGTTGTTGTTATTTTAATTTTGCTATAGGGTGCAAGCATTTACCAAAGAAAGAGAGAGAAAAGGGAGAAATCACTACCAAGTAGAGATGGCCACACAGCAATCCTCTCCCCTTCATTCTCTCAAGGTTATGGTCACATGTATATTTGCTCAGCGTCATTTTCAAGCCTATCAGTCTGGGATTCACACCGTGCAGTTTAAGTCCAGCCACCTTAATATCATGCTATTGGCTGGCCCTAGCTGAGGTTTTACATTTTATATTTATATTCAATTTTAGTAGTGATTTTAAGAAAAGACACAACTTGGGTTGTCATCTAATCGAATCTAGTCCAGTTTGATAAGATGCTATTAAAAACTTATTTGTGTAGTTCATGCTCTTTTAAATATGGAAACTTGAGATTTACTGTTTACATAGATGCCTTTGTCCAATTTGTTTTTTTCTAGGTTTTTTAAAATTTCTTTCTTTCTTTTTTTCCATGAGTGAGAGCAAGAGAGAGAGAGAGAAAAAGAGAGAAACAAATGGACAGATAGGAAACCCAAAAGAGTCTTCATGTTGTTACCCACAGACAGCATCTCATAGATAGGCACCCCAAAAGAATCTTCATGTTGTTACCCACAGACAGCATCTCATAGCCCTGAGTCATGGTCATACACACCCCTAGGATATTCAGGGATCTCTCCTGATACAAACCCAGAGCCTTCCCACATGGGTCAGCCTCGCCATGTACTGCTTTACTGTGCTGCCATCCAGTCCCTCTAGGTTTTAAGGTATGTAACACAGGTGCACTGGAGGTGAGAGCTCTCTTTCCAAGAGTTTGTTGCCAGTTCTTGATTAAGAAGCAATGGATCAAGGCCAACATACTATAGAAGGAAAGAAGTGAAAGGTAAGAGAAAGAGAGAAACGTATTTAGAAAAGCATAGTCCTTGAGCAGGTAGAATACATATTCATAATCTGAAATGAGAACTATAGTGTTTAGGGAAGCAAAACAATTTTAGAAATGGTGGTGGCTGAGAAGAACCCACACAGGCTAAAAATATAGTTTATAAAATTGAATTATTTATGTGTTTATATTTATGCTGCTGCCTACAAAAATGTACACACATAATCGTATATATAAGATATTCTTTAATTGGGACCAACTATATGATTTACAATGAATAAAACCAGTTCAAATAAAAGGGCAGAGAGGCAATGTTGTCCAGCCTCTAGTATCAGAAGGGAGCATAAACCTTTGGAGAGAGTGCCAGGCAGAATACCTAGCATGAGATGCCCACCTGATGTTTTGATCATTTGCCATAAGTATTAATTGCAACATGCAAAACTCCACAGAGAAAACAACTGTCTACTTTGCTGGAAGCCCTTTTCCTTTACCCTTGTCCAAGGGTTCATAAAATGAGTTAAATTTTTCCAACAAAATGTTAAGAGTTTTCAAAGATAGAATCAGCAAGTATTTTTCTCCAAATAAACTTTTATTTTTAGAAATCTGTTTTAATTTAAAGCAGATTAAGTGTAAAAATGAAACGGTTAATATATTCCATTGGAAATGGATGTTAACATTTTCTATTAAAAGAATCTGGATACTTAGAGGTCATCTTTGATGGCTTTCTGTCTTGGTAAGCAGAATTAAAATGACCTGGGAGCCAGCAGATGGCATAACAGTTACATCTCTGGACTCCCACAAGGCAGGCCTTGGTTTGAACCCTGGACATGGTAGTCTGAAAATAATGCCAGTCATGTGTGCATGCATGCCCAGGAGCCTGAGAGGAGAATAGACAGAAGGGATTACAGTGTGGCCATTCTTCCTGTGTGTGTGTGTGTGGGGGGGGGGGTTGATTTTTCACTGTCTCTTTCTCTCTCTCTTCTCTCTGTGGCAAGTACATACACCCTAAGGCAAAAACCTCTTATAAAAATAGAAGTACCCCCAAACATTTTTAATAATAGTGACCTATTGAAGTTTACATTTCTATGGGTTAAATTTTTCTTAAAGCAAAGCTTTGGAAATTAAAACAAACAAATCAAAGCAAGCAAATTTAATGCACAACATTCTACAAAGCCATAAATCTCTCTGGAAGGATGATCCCTGAGTGTGCATCTCCCAATAGCTAGACTAAAACTGACATCCATGAAATGTATAAATGCCTGATTAACATCTATATGTTTTACTAAAAAAAAATAGAACGAGTTAGCTTTATGACAGCCAGAATGACAAGTTTTTTACTGAACGAGACTTCCCTGGAGAACAGAGTTCAAGCTTACAGTCCATTAATGCCATTTCCTCCTGTCTTACAAAATAATGGTAATCTAGGATGGTGTTAATACTCTCCAACATGCAGACACTTAATAATTGTCTGTAGAATTGAATCAATGCCTTCCCTTTTCCTTGCTTCAAATAAGTGGCATTCACACTTTTGAGTTAAAATGTAGCTATGCTTTGGCTGTGAGACAGTTCACTATATATTCCAAGTCAGTTAGTGACTTTAATCTGCCACTAGAAATGGCAGACCAATTAACATATAGTTTATTAAATGAGTAAGATCAGGCCCTTGAGAAAAATCCCAGGGCACTGGGAAGTAGCAGTTGAGATATGCAGGTGCGTCCACTTACAGCTAGTGTGGATTATGGAAATTATGTTACTCTTCTCTTATTCAACTTGATTATGTATAAACAGTCACACGTCTTATACATGTATTTCTTGTTTTCTAAAAATAAAATAATGAAATAAAATAAATGCCAGTTTTATATCATAAAAGAGATGGAATGTTGGTATAGGGTTTTAAACTCAAAATACTTTCTGAAAATTAAATGTAATGTAATATAGATGAGATACTTGGAATAATGAATTCACAAAAATAGTCACAAGTATTTCTCTAAGCTTGGAATCTTGAATAGCCCAAAACTTATCATTTGTTTTAATGCAAATTAATAAAACCAATTAAAGTTAAATAAAGTTTGGCAATAGTAGTATTTTAAAATAATAATTCTAGAGTAAAAATATTACAATGTAACATTTGAACAGATAGACTAAAGGCTTAAGGAAAAGGCTTTATAGACTGAGAATATAGAATAAATATATAGGCAAATTTTTTCAAAATGCCAAGTTTTTTCAAATGCCATGTTTTATCTTCAAAATATCAACTAACTTTTGCAAAGCTAAGCATTATGTGTATCCTTTTCTTTTTTTTTCCTTTCTCCCCACTAGCAGTTTAAGTTACCTTCTCAAGTAGAGCAGTAAAAATACATAGGATATTCTTTGCAACTTCTAGTCTAGAAGTTCTTTAACAAACTCATGGACTTTTCTTTCTTTGATCAAATTAAATAGACTGAAACATGCACCCTCAAGGCAGTTTTTTGATAGGAAAAGATCAAATAAAAGCAATTACACTGTAATTTGGTTGGTAAGGCTTAAAGTAAGGACCCTATTGAGAGGTGCTCTCATACTTAAACTCTTGCATAAGTAGCCCAATTTTTACGATTAAATTAATATAATCACACTGAAGTACCTATTAAAATACAAGGTAGCTATAATTGATCCTAAAATTCTACCTTCAGGAATAAAATGTCTCTTAATTTAAAGTGTCACATAGAATTTGAACAAGAAATGAATCAATCACACTCTTTAAAAATCATCTTGGTGAATAGATCAGGATTTATTATGGCTTTTAAGTTTTTAGTTTATAATTTAATTTTAAATTTTTGTTTAATTAATTTACCTATCATGGGCCAGGTTGAACAGTATCATATAAAATTTATACACACGCAAACACATGCACATACACTGGTATAATATTTATATATATGTGTGTGTGTGTGTGTGTGTGTGTACACGCATATATATATTCCCTATGTAGTGAGAATATATAAACAAACTCATATATTTTCTATATATGGGGATATACATATGTAGAAAACCAGCAAATCAGGGCCTTTGTTTGGTAATCTGGAATAAACGGTGAGGTCACTGTAACAAATCTGGTTGTGACCTTGATGTCTCTATGTCTAAGTCAATCTAGAGAATGACAAAATGGAGAAGATTGACTCAGAGTGCACCTGTGCCAGAGAGTATGTGTTCTGTGTTAGCGAGAGCACAAAGCAGTTGCACTGAAAGCGTGGCCCACAGGCCAGTGCTAGTTGATAGCCTGCTTGCTACTAGTACCCAGGCTGGAAAGTATAGAACTTGACAGTGTGCATTGATAGCAACTGGGCAATTATTTAAACCTGTTGAATATAATAATTTTATCTATCAATTATTTCAATTCATCTTATTTCATCTTTTTTATTTTTCTAGTATTTTTTTTTATATTTACAAAAGTCTAGGCCACTACAGAACACAAATAATAAGCAAAATCATGAACAAAGACAATTTTCATCACTGATCATTTCAGTAGCAATTCTATAGTTGATATATTTGTCGATATTTTTGGATATATTTTTAAAGAGAAAAAAGACAAAGCACACAGTGGAACTAGAATATTCTGTGAGATGTCCCTAGGGAAAATAAACTTCATGCTTGACATTTTTAATGACAGCTCCATTGCTCAATAATTTAAATTCTGATATTCTGCCATTCTAACAGTGCTTTCAATTTAGCTCTGCTAAATCTGTTATTTAGACCAGTATTATATTGTACATTATGAACATTTATCTTGACCTTCAGAAAACTGCAAGGACTAGCCCCACATTGTGTTATTTGCTATTTTAATTATTTTAGTACAGATTTATGCTTATCTCATTTTTTTTTTTAGAGGTTTTTGCTATAGGGCATGTACGATTGCCAGAAAGAGACAGACAGAGAGACAGAAAGTGAAAAAATCACCCCCCAGGGGGGATAGCCATGCCTCGATCCCTTCTCCTCCATTCTCCTCTCTGGATCTTAGGCATGCACGTACACGCGCCAGGCATGAGTTTAGGCCACCTGGTCTGGGACTCAAACCATGGTCGACTACATGGAAGTCCAGTGATCTAGCCATTAAGCTAACTGCTGGTCCCTATTCTTAGCTCATCTTCACCATTCAGATGGAGAATAGTTCTTTTAAAGTTTAGAATATTACAAAGACAGATTTTACTTGACTACATTCCCACAAATGCGCACGTTTTGAAAATCTATTCAATTGTTAGACAACAAAATACTATTTTTGTGACTGCAGATGTAAAATTTGAACACAAATTTCAATCAAGGAATAGGTAAATTGCTTTTTCTTTATGTACAGAAAATTGATGTTCTTATGTAAAGACCTCGTTGTACCTACAAACACACAGTGACAAAATTTTTGATGGATGTCAAAATAAAGTCATATGCTGGAGTAAAAAAAGCTATCATTTCCAATGTGAGTTTCTGGCAATTCTACCCAAGAGACATAATAGATTAGAAAAAAGTGAACATGGACATGAAATGTAGAAACTGAGCAATTGTCATGATTAGCTCTGTGATGTCTGTGGAATAATTTTCCTCTTTATCAAGATAGAGAGAAGGAAGTTTGGTACCTTACTTGATATTTTGGAATAAATTGAACTGAAGTGAGAAATTAGTCAATTTACTTTCTTGCATATAGTAAGAAATATTTTACTGAAAACATAAACCAAAGGAACTATTTTCATTATTGAAAAAGTAATGAATTTGTAAACTGAAGAAATTATAAAGGTATAATCATAAAATAAAACCAAAATGTGAATGACAGTATTCCCAGATACATCTTAAGTATCTGGAATTGTATTAATCTATTGCTCCAATCCCATTAAATGAGAGCCAATTCTGGAGAAGGACCTTGTTCAATTCACTGGCGTTACATGAAGTAAATGATTGTAGCAGAGAACTATGGGATATGGGCCGCCTAGAAATCAACTACTTCCTTACCTAGGTTAACCCCTCTTTCTCTCTCTTTTTTTCCTACTAATAAATAGCCTTGGAGGACTTTTAAAGAGCCTAATCTGAAGTTCCTTATAAAAGGTTCCAGCAAAGCAATCTAAAGCTACTACTATTCTTATGAGTTTTTATTTTTTTAAACAATAGACCAAATTGAGACTAAGTTTATTTATTTTATTTTATTTATTTGTTTATTTATTTGCAAATAAGTTAGTTTATGCTTCTCTTTGGTAAAAGGGGGAATGGAGAAAGAAAAAAAATGTTTCTGAAGAAAATTACAGTGCACTTGTTACTAGATTTTTAGCTCTGTCTGTATCTGTTTTTTAAATTTTTAGTATCTACTGACTCTTTGAATGGAATCCTAACCTTTTTTCTGGCTTTAAGTCTTATTCAAATTTTACTTAACATATTAAAATTTTGATTTATTAAACAACTGCTTTTCTTGAAATTAAAAAATACATAAAAAATGACTTGTTTAAGCTATATTGCCTCTGCAACATGCTACCTTGTAGTATAATTCTATTTACTGAGTTTTCTGCTTAAGGTAAGACTTGTATTCATAGATATGTTCATATCAGCTGCATTTGCTAATGAAAGAAGTTACATTAAGATCTTTTGTGAATCAATAAAATGAGGAAAGGAAAAAAAAAGAAAAGCTCCAAAGGAAAAATAAATAAGCTGTATCTGTTTTTTAAATTTTTAGTATCTACTGACTCTTTGAATGGAATCCTAACCTTTTTTCTGGCTTTAAGTCTTATTCAAATTTTACTTAACATATTAAAATTTTGATTTATTAAACAACTGCTTTTCTTGAAATTAAAAAATACATAAAAAATGACTTTTTTAAGCTATATTGCCTCTGCAACATGCTACCTTGTAGTATAATTCTATTTACTGAGTTTTCTGCTTAAGGTAAGACTTGTATTCATAGATATGTTCATATCAGCTGCATTTGCTAATGAAAGAAGTTACATTAAGATCTTTTGTGAATCAATAAAATGAGGAAAGGAAAAAAAAAAGAAAAGCTCCAAAGGAAAAATAAATAAGCTATTTATATAAAAAGAGTATTGTGGACCAGCAGTTAGCATAATGGCTATGTCTCTGGACTCCCACATAGTCGACCGCGGTTCGAGTACCGGACCCGGTGGCTTAAACTCACGCTGGGCGCGTGTGCGTGCGTGCCCAAGATCCCGAGAGGAGAATGGAAGAGAAGGGATTCAGGTACTTAAAGGCACAATCAGATGGTGAGTTCCTGACTTAGTTCAGTAGCCTTGGGAGATTTTTAAAAGAGTCTAATCTGAAGTTTCTTATAAAAGGTTCCAGCAAAGCCAGCTGAATCTATATGTATTCTTATGGGACTTTGTGCAAACAACAAACCAAATAAGACTAAACTTTTTTTTTTTCTTGAAAATAAGTTAGTTTATGCCTCTCTTTGGTAAAAGAGTGAATGGAGAGAGAAAAAAAAAATGTTTCTGAAGAAAATTACAGTGCACTTGTTACTAGATTTTAGCTTAGTCCATACCTGTTTTATGAGTTTTTAGTATCTACTTCCTGTTTGAACAGGATCCAAACTTTCTCCTGGCTTTAAGTCTTAAATTTTTCTTAACATTTTTTTATTTTGTTTTATTAAAGCTAAAACTTCTTCCTTGAAATTAAATAAAAAAAAAAACTACTTAATGACTGCAGTAAGCTATATAGCCTCAGTTAGGTGCTATCTTATAGTACATTCATTCTACTCACTGAGCTTTATGCCTAAAGTGAGACATGTATTCACAGATATGTTTATATTAGTTGCACTTGCTATTGAAAGTACTTAGATGAATTAAGATCTTTTATGAATCAACAAAATGTGAAAAAAAGAAAAATACCACAGGAAAAATAAATAAGTAGAAAGAGCAATTTACATAAAAAGAGAATACTGTCATATTATTCAAATAAAACAAGTTTTCTATTTGAATTATCAAAAAATATATATGATAATGTTTTTGAATGAACTGATATGCAGTGTATTTGTGATGGTAAAATTCATTTTGTATGCTTTAATGATACACAGTGATTGAATGTAATAAATAAATAAATTAAATAAAATTTATATTTTATGCAAGCTATATTTTTTCTTCAGGTTTTTGCCATGGGGGACTTGTATTCACCAGAGACAAAAAGAGACAGACAGAGGGACCAGCAGTTAGCATAATGGCTATGTCACTGAACTCCCATGTAGTCAACTGCGTTCGAGTCCCAGACCTGGTGGTCTAAACTCACACTGGGTGCGTGAGTGTGCGCGTCCCCAAGATCCCGAGAGGCGAATGGAGGATAAGAGATTGTGGCATTGCCATTCCCCCAGGGGATGATTTCTTGCTTTCTGTCTCTCTGTCTCTCTCTGTATTTTCAGAGAGTAAAAAAAAAAACCTCTAAAAAAAATTAAAAAAAAAATAAGAGAGAGCAAAACAGAAAGAGGGAAAGTTAGAGCTTTCTGTCTCTCTGTCTCTCTCTGTCTTTTCAGAGAGTACACACGCCCTATAAAAAAAAAAACCTCTAAAAAAAAAAAAAAAAAAAAAGAGAGAGACAAACAGAAAGAGGGAAAGTTAGAAATCAACACCCGGAGGATGGCCATGCCATAGTCCCTTCTCCTCCATTGTCCCTTTGAGATTTTGGGCATGCAAGCACACGTGTCTGAGGTGATTTTTCAAGCTACCAGGTCTGGGATTTAAACTGTGGTCATCCATGTGGGAGCCCAGTTCCTTAATGACCATACCACCTGTTGACTCTGACAGTTTAATTCTTTAAGTTTTATCAACATTGTCTTTACTTAAAAAACAAAAATCTTGTTAAACATCAACAATTACTTAAGCAAAGATAATTTAAGTTTAGACGTATGTGTTCTGTAAAGTTTAGCATTTTTATTACCTGAAACACTGACTGGTAGTGGGCCACTATTGCCTTTACGATGTCAACATGCATTCTCATGATAATTAACATACGTGTTAATATACTTAGCTTAGTATATTTAGCAGTTTAACACGTATTGAGTATCTACTATTTTGTGTGTGTACAAAGACATATATCCAATAAGTTCCTATGGCATTAATAGTCCAAGAGGAAAAACATAAATACAATTCTATTTGCAGGACAACAGAATAAATGCTGTATTAGAATATATTATAGATACAAGATACACTGTTCTATGGGGCTATAAAAGTACAAATGGACAACTCAACCTGATTTTAGAAAACAACACACACCTTGACAGAAGACTACTGTCTGAACAAATTTCTGGAGGATACACAGAAATTGAGCATATTCAAAGAGTAGGAGACTACTTCGTGCAAAAGATACAACATGGACAAACTCCTGAAGACAAATAAATAACCAACTTTAAGAAATTGCAAAGAATTTGATATGGCTGAAAGACAAGATATAATCTCTCTGGGGGAGTTAAGGTTATGTAATTATGTTAGATTTGTATTACAAAGGGCAATTTTGCCATTTATAACAAGAGATACAGGTGTTATGGTAGGGAGGCATTAAGGAGCAAGTTTTAATTCAGAAGTTAAATGATAAGTCATGTATTCTAGAAAGATGACTTTCTCAATAATGTAGGGACCAAATTTTCTTGTGTTTGCTTTTTGAGAAGATGATATATTAAACTAAGACAGTGTCGATAGTGATGGAGAAGAAAAAGATGTGAAGTTGTTAAAGTTACACTTGATAAAGTAATAGATTCTAGAGATCCTTCATTAGATATCTCCAAATATTTTTCTTTTCCATATTGTTTTTGATGATGAGATGTTTAGAAAATACTATCCCAAAATATGGCACCTTGATCTTTGAGAATAGCAGAAGTAAGGTCGTTTTAATTTTCTCTTGCCCTTCTCCTCTGAAGCAGATCAGAAAAAACTAGGAAGGATGTTCTGACGCTGCCCTGAAGCAGGTCAAAGAAAACCACTGGGAAGTGTCCTTCCTCTACTTGGGAGAAAGGGTCAGCCTTATCTCTGAAGACATCAGAGCATGGAGAAGACTCTAAACAAACTGGTCTCACTAAGTTTTATGCAGATGATTGCCATTAGACCATAACCCTTTGTACAATTCAACCCTAGTCCTCTAAAATCTTTACTTATTTATTAAACACGGTTTAAATATACACAAGCTTACTGCTTCCTTGGGTATTCATTCCTAAGGAAAACTCCTATGTCACACTAAAACTTATTTTTAAAATGTGTATGCTTTTCTCTTATTAATTTGTCTTTATCAGTATTTCATTCCAACTCAGTGAGAGTCCTGACAGTTTAGAGGTAAATTATTTCTTCCCCTACAATTTTTGGATGAGGATAGGCCATCCAGAATGAAGTTATTTCTGAGTCTTTTCTGCAGTAACATGTACCCAAGTGACTACTTTCTGGGTAATGAGATGTAAGAGAAAGTATATTGAGCAGCATCTTCAGGGAAAATTCCTACTAATTCAGAAAGAATATTCCTTCCTTCCTACCTTTATTTCTTTAAAAAAAAATCTCTTCCTTTAACTGCTGCCAATTCTTTTTTTTTTTTTTTTTTTTGGAGAGATTTTTTTTGCTATAGGGCACGTGCGCTCACCAGACAGACAGAGACAGAGAGACAGAGAGCGAGAAATCTCCCCCCAGGGGGGATGGTCACGCCGCAATCCCTTCTCCTCCATTCTCCTCTCAGGATCTTGGGCACACACGCACATGTGCCTGGCGTGAGTTTTAAGCCACCGGGTCCAGGACGTGAACCGCGTTCGACTACGTGGGAGTCCAGTGACATAGCCATTACGCTAACTGCTGGTTCCCACGGCTGCCAATTCTTATTGGAGAGATGGAGGGAGCTCTCTCTGCTCTCATGAGGTCTCTGTTTTAGGAAAGAATGGCAATGATTTTGCAAGAACCTGAGTCTCCAAGGCTATAAATAAAATAACGTGAAGGATCACGTTTGTGGATTTCTGTTGTAGGCCTCTGTTACTTGTGTCAAGACTTTTTCCTAATGACAAGACAGTCAATTAGAGGCAAGGGAAAAAAGCATGTTGAGATTTCTGACTTGAGTTATTATGGAATGGAAAGTCACTAACCTTAATGAGTTAAAGTTCATGTTTTAAGAAAAAATTCTGAAAGATTTCTGAATTTTGACTTTAAAATACCAGCATGATATTTAAAAAAAAAAAATGTTTAGAAGCTGGTTAAAAATAGAACAGAAAAATATATACAGGACTGGAATTCAAGAGAGGTTTTGATAGAAAGATTTAAAAGGAATCAGCTGGCCCCATAGTGTAGTGGTGAAGGGTGCTGGATCTCATTTGGTTGACCACAGGTCAAATACCAGTCATAGTGACTTTAAAAACTTGTCACTAGGGGGAACCAGCAGTTAGCGTAATGGCTATGTCGCTGGACTCCCCCGTAGTTGACCGCGGTTTGCGTCCTGGACCTGGTGACTTAAAACTCATGCCAGGCGCGTGTGCGTGCGTGCCCAAGATCCCGAGAGGAGAATGGAGGAGAAGGGATTGCGGCGTGGCCATCCCCCAGGGGGTTGATTTCTTGCTTTCTATCTCTCTGTCTCTCTCTGTCTGTCTGGCGAGCGCACACGCCCTATAGCAAAAACCTCTCCAAAAAGAGAAAAAAACAAAAAAACAAAAAAAAACTTGTCACTAGGGAACCAGCAGTTAACGTAACGGCTATGTAGCTGGATTCCCACGTAGTTGACTGCGGTTTGCATCCTGGACCTGGTGACTTAAAACTCATGCCAGGCGCGTGTGCGTGCGTGCCCAAGATCCTGAGAGGAGAATGGAGGAGAAGGGATTGCGGCGTGGCCATCCCCCAGGGGGTTGATTTCTTGCTTTCTATCTCTCTGTCTCTCTCTGTCTGTCTGGCGAGCGCACGTGCCCTATAGCAAAAAAGAATCTCTCAAAAAAAAAAAAAAAGAAAAGAAAATAAACTTGTCACTGTGTGTGCATGTGTGCCCCAAATATGGATGAGATGAAAAAATGGAGGAGAAGGCATTGCAGTAATACCATGATGCACTGGAGGGTGCTTTTCTCTCTCTGTCTCTCTCTCTTTTTCTCTGTCTCTCTCTCTCGTGAGCACATGTGTCTTATGGCAATTAAAAATATTTTAAAAGCATAAATTATATGTGGCAATTTGCTAAATTTACAATAGATATAATAGCCTTGGAGAGAACTCAGAGGAGATAAGCGTTAAGAGAACTTTAGAGAATATCCACAGCTGGGTCAAGGTAAAAGACAAGAGAAATAATTAGAGGGAGACAAATAGTAATGGTGCTGCTGGTGGTCAGGGCAGCACTAATATAAACCACAGGAGGGTAACGGTAACATGCTAAGCGATTGCTTCCTGCCAGCCACAGTCGACAGTGCTTTACATGTACTAATAACACCTGGAAACTTGAGCACAGTTCTGCAACACCTAACCTGTAAGGTGTGTACTGTTATTATTCCCACCTTTAAAAACACATCCAAATTAATTTGCTTACTATTACACCTTTAGTAGTGAGGCCCAGTAGACCGACTCAAGCTCTTGTTCTTCACTGTAATCTATGACTTCCCTGACATAGAGAAGTTCAAAGGGTTATGAGGAAACTCGGAATGATGTCATGTCAAAGAAAGGGAGCGAATTTTACATTGATAATGTTATTGCTCTTACAAATGTTGCAGAGAAGTCAGGGAAGAAGGCCAGATAGACTTGACTGAATTTGAAGTTTTGATAATCACCAGTGAAGGGGTTGAGAATCCTCTTAATGGAGTGGTAGTCTAAAGTTTGGTCGGAATGGGCTAAAGAGAACGTCCACGCCTTCCTTTTATGCCGTACACACATTTAAAGTGCTGTTTATAATAAACAGGGTTACACAAAGGAGAGAAGGGGCACATCATTAATCTACGAAGAAAGAAGAGAGGTTGGGTCCTGTAGCATAGTGCTTTAAAACTGTGATTTGGGAGCTGGATCCCACATGGCTAACTTACGTTCGTATCCTGGCCTCAGCAGCTTAACAAGCACACTGGGCTCATATGGCCAAGTGTCCAGGATCTTGAAAACCTGTAGGAAAGAGGATTGTGGTGTGACCATGCACCACTGGCAGGTGCTTAAAAAAAATGTAAGAGATTTTGAGATGCATCTCGGTATAAGGAGATTTTTTTTTATTGTTAGATCCTATAGGCTTAAGCATGGTTGATCATATGTAGTAAAAAGATCAATTGATAACTGAATGCAGGAGGCAGGTGGAAAACAAATGGACCTAGTTGCAAAAATGAGTTGCCAGACAGGGGCAATAAAAGGCCGTGTGGCAAGACTAGCCTGGAACATATGAAGGTGAATTTCCTCATGTTTCGTTAGAAGTTAGTACAAAATTAAAAACAAACAAACAAACTGAAAACAATGTACTTCTCAGGATCTTCTGAGAACAAAGGAACAAAAACAAATAAGAATTCAAGGACAGTATCTACTTTCAATAAATTTAATATGGGAATGGCCAGTCCATGGCATAGTAGTGAAGGCACCTGGAGCCCAGGTGACTGTCCGGTTTGAGTCCCCGGCTCGTGGCTTAAGAAACACATGGGGCACATATGTGTATGTGCCCAAAATCCCAAAAGGAGAGAGAAATGCAGTGGGGATTGTGGTGTGACCGTTCCTCACGAGGAGATGCTTTCTTACTTTTATCAGTCTGTCTCTCCCTATAGTGAGTGCACACACCCACTGGCAAATAATTCTTTAAAAAGGGTATGGGATAATTGTCACAAAGCCTGGCTCCTAGTACTAGCTCTTCCACAAATTAGCTGAGGATTCTCTTCGTTAGAATTTTGATATCTCAAATCTTCTGATTTGTAAAATACCTTACTCAAATGATATTTTTTGTTATCAACTGAAATTTAAAAGCTTTTGAGCAAAGAATATGCTCTATGAATTTATCATGATCAGGAGAATTGTGAATAAATGGAAAGCCATCATGTGTTGCACTGGAAATAACATTAGACATGGGTCAACTCTGTACACGCATGCAGTGTCACTTTGAGTCAGCCACTCGGCTACTCTGAATCTTAATCACTTCATTGTTCTTAGATCAAAGACTTGGTTAAGGATCAAACTAAATGATTTATATAAAATCATTTTGTAATACGAATAACTACACAAAGGCAAGCAAACCTTTTGGGAGTCATGGGACATCATGTGTAACTAAAGAGAACAACAGCAATGAGAAGCGACCAACGGCATTCACGTCCAAATATCTCAGGGGTGGTGAGAGGTAGACATGCTACAGATGTCACATCTGGTTTCCTTTGTGTTCCGACAAGTCACACTTAATTTTAAACAGCAAGGCATTTTTATGAACGCAGGAAGTGGCCTGGGGAGAGCAACTCTGCTGGGCAGGGAATGGTTAACTGCCATATGCCAACCAGCAGAATCAGGAGAAGATGTGTGGCCACCACCGGCCGGTGGGGGGAAGATGTTGCCGGAGGTTGTGGGTGAGGAAGTTTCCGTTCAGTTATGGGAAATCATTCAGCTCTCCCCATGTGGTCTCACCACATCCTCAGGTCCCCCATGGCTGGGTTCTAAGGAGAGATATGAAGTAATAGGCAGAGGTGGATGGCAGACAGAAGGACAAAGAGGAAAAATGATGAGCTACCATGGAAGGAGATGAGATTGAGAGAAGAGGGAAGAAACAGAGTAGGGTATTATGAATCACCAGTAGTGCTGCCAGACATACTCACCATGGATTGGGGTCCCTGGGGATATGCCCAGAGCTGAGCTACAGAAAAATCTTGCAATACTGCAAGTCGACCTATCTGAGCTGTTCAAAATGATCTTGTACTTTAACTCGTGTCTAAATTTTCAGAATCTCACATTTGTGGATAAAGTACTACTGTACAGAAAGAGAAAAGTTTGGGGTAATCCCTGCATAGGTAATCTTGTCCAATCCTCTCAAATGGCATGCCTCCTTTGGTCAGCAATTCTGCTCTTTCTACTCTTTGCCTCAGAAGTTTTTCAGCTTCTGAGTATTCCTCTTTCTTTCCCTCTCAGAAAGTGGGTTTTGACATTCATGAAGTCCACTCTCAGTTAATTGACTGGTGCCCATATTTAAAACCTGAGCCAGAGAATCTCATTTACAGACTAAACTCATCTTTAGTTACTTACCAATTGTCTTCACTTTCTAGTCACCTCTATCTAAATATAATTCTTTAATTTTTTTTGGAGAGGTTTTTGCTATAGGCCGCGGGTGCTTGCCAGGAAGACAGAGAGAGACAGATAGACAAAAAGTGAGAAATCACCTCCGAAGGGGGATGGTCATGCCACAATCCCTTCTACTCTACTCTCCTCTCAGGATCTTAGGCACTCATGTACATGTGCCACATCTGAATTTAAGCCACTGGGTCAAAGACTGGAACCGCGGTTGACTACATGGGAGTCGGACTAAAACCATGGTTGACTACATGGGAGTCGAGAAACATAACCATTATGCCATCTGCTGGTCCCAGCTAAATGAAATTCTCAAAAAAAAAAAAAAAAAAATCCTAGGATGAGCAGAGGGTGTAATAGTTACATCGCTGGACTCCCACATAATTTACTGTGGTTTGAATCCCAGACTCAGTAGCTTAAAACTCACTCTAGGTGTGTGTGTGTGTGTGTGTGTGTGTGTGTGTGTTTGTGTGCATGTATGCCCAAAATACCAAGAGGAGAATGAGGAAGAATAGATTGCAGTGTGGTCATCCATCTCCTTCTCAAGAAAAAAGAAAAAAAAGAATCCTCCATGTTATAAATGGTTCTCATTTCCTTTACTCCATTTCTACCAGTAGTTTCCATGTTTTTTATCTTTTAGGGCAGAATCTTGGAATTATCAAATCGTACACACAGCAGTTGTCTCACAGCTGCACCAATGGTAACATTGCACAAATTGGAGCTTCCTTACACGGCCCCGTAAGTATTGTGGCATTTAGATGCATTCTTTTAATATTTGTAAATCATTGTTTCCATTGTGTCATTTTCTCATTCAAAACACCTCAATGGTTTTCTACTCATTAACAGTTAAAAATCAAACTTTTCCGGCATGCCAGGTTGTTTACAAATTGGGTTTAGACATCAAAACTTAGGTTTTTGTTTTGTTTTGTTTTGTTTTTGTTTGTTTGTTTTTGTTTGGGAGGGGAGACAGCAGTTGGTGTAATGGTTACATCACTAACTCTCATGGAGTTGACTGTGGTTAGAGTTCCAGACTGAGTGGCTTGAAACTCACTCTGGGCACATGTGTGCATGTGTCCAAAATCCTGAGAGGAGAATGGAGGAGAAGGGATTATGATGTTACCATTTCCCCCTGGGGGGGGGGGGGTTTTTCACTTCCTGACTCTCTGTCTCTTTCTGTTTCTCTGGCAAATGTATATACTCTATAGCAAAAATCTCTCTCTCTAAAAAAAAATATACTTTTTATGACTGATGGCATGGTTAGTAGGTTCATTTTTTAAAGCCATTTACTGCATTATTACTGCTTTAGTTAGTGCTATGCTAGAAGGGGTGTGATGAGGATCTCGAGAATGGAGACACATGAAAGAATGGGGTTATATGAGAAACGCTTGAAAAGAAGTGAAAGAATGAGTTGAGTTTCAAAGTACAAAGAAGAAATAACCTAGAAAGATAGAAATGAAGACATTTAAAATGGAGAAATCAGTAGCTTGGGTAAACATGGTATGTTAGAGGAATCCTGTGGCTTTTTTTTTTTTTTTCTTTTATGGCTGGAGTAATATTTAGTAATAATGCTAAAGAGGTAGTCTGGGGCCAGATTAAGAAGGCTCTTTTTAAAAAGCTGAGAAATGCTCATTTTATGCTAAAAGCAATGAGGAGCTGTTGAAGTATTCTAATTAAGATAATGAGTTGCATGATCATGTTGGTGTTTTAGAAAGATGCCTGGCAGCAAACTGAAAATTCATGGAAAGGAATGAGCGTGAAGTAGAGAACAAAAGTTAAAGAGCTTTGGTCTCACAAATTCTTGGGAAAACAGTTACTGCTTAGAAACATCCTCCCTCATCCCTGCCAACACACAAACCACACTTGTGTTCACTGTCAGTGCTGAAATCCAATGGGTCATCAAAATTGTTTTGAGTAGTAAAGATGTTTTAAAATAAAAAAATATTTTGAGAATATGTGCCTGATCTACAAAACACAGAAATCAGCATTTCATAAATTACAACTAAGAAAAAAATAAATGCTTTGGATTTAATAATATATAAGGGAAATAACCCCTAACTTCCATGGTCTTCTCTTTTAGTCTGTTGGCTCTTTTTCAATATTTTGTATATAGGGGATTAAAAATAGAAATTTACAGTTGTATTTGGCTTCTCAAAAAACGGAGAGTTGAGGCAGGCAGATTGTACTTCATAAAGAGGATAAAAAACATACATTCTTGTCTAGCTTTTAACTCTTTACATATAATTCATTACATATGCAAATAAAAATTTAAAACCAGGATTAGAGAAAAACAAGTGCTATGTTAGTTTCATGAATGTGTATGTTGTTCTGAACTCCCTCCCCTCCATGTAATTTCTACAGACTGTGTGCCAGTACTAGCTTCTTAACAATTTTCTGAACTATATTTCATCTAGACTTGTATATTTATTATAGAAGACCCATAGACAGCCAGCCCTAAAAATATTCAGTAAGTCTAACATGGCAGAGCATCTTTATCACAAGCTAGGAATTTGTTAGAACTGAACATTAAAGGACTCCTTTCCAGATACAGATAAACTCTGTAAGGAAGTGGCTTAAATCTTTGTATTTTGGGATCAGCATGTGGCGCAGAGGTAAGGAGCTGAATCCCACATGACTGACTGCGCAGTTTGAGACCCAGTTTTGACAGCTTGAAAATCACACTGGGTGCATGTACATTCATGTCCCAAACCCAGAGGAGACAAGAGGAGAAGGGATTGTGGCATGGTCTTCCCCTATGGGGTGGGTATTGGAGGTGATTTCTCTCTCTCTCTCTCTCTCTCTCATTCTCTCTGAAAAATACATTCACCCCATAACAAACCTGGGGAGGGGGAAAAAAAAAAGATAAAATGATATTTTCAGCAAGACATCCAGATAACTTTTTTTTTTTTGAAGAGATTTTTGCTATAGGGCACGTGTGCTCGCCAGACAGCCAGAGAGAGACAGAGAGACAGAGAGACAGAAAGCGAGAAATCACCCCAAAGGGGGCATGGTCACGCCACAATCCCTAGTCCTCCATTCTCCTCTTGGGATCTTGGGCATGCACGCACAAGCGCCCGGCGTGAGTTTTAAGCGAACCGCGCGGTCTACTACGTGGGAATCCAGCGACATAGCCATTACAATAACTGCTGGTTCCCCAGATAACTTTTTTAAAGTATATTTTTTCTTGAACGAGAGTGAGATACAGAGAGAGAAAGAGACAAGCACCAGCAACAGAGTCTCATGTCACAATACTCTCCCCTCTTACCTCCCAGCATTCCTAGGCAGTCAAGGGCGTGCCTGCCCTGTTTGTCTATGTTAACCTGGGAACCAAACCCATGGTCTTTCATATTGATCAAGCATTGTTTGAGTAGCATGTTAGCACTACACCACTGAACCTGCCCTCAGAATGATTTTTATGTATCTTTAAATGAAGAAAGAGTTAGTAAATCTAAATGCAGATCAACCTAAAAAAAGTTTTTAATTAATTAAGAAAATTAATTTTGCTTCTGTGGAAGTTTTGATTCCTCGCTGGTGACTACTAATATCCACTAAAGTTTTACTGAGTCCATGTTGACTCTTGCTGAACCAATGAATATTTCTTCTTGTTTATATAAAAATGACCTATTGAAATACGTCCTACTGAGCTGATACTGTCTAGTCACAGAGCTTCTACATCAACAGGAACCTGATCATCTCATTCAACAGAGGATACCAGCATATACCATAAAACCAGCACCATACACACAGGATGGTAAAGGAAGGAGCTTTCAGTGTGGATTTTTTTCCCACAAATTATCCAACAAACCACAAAGCTATACTGTTTTCATTGAGTTTGTGAGATTAATTTTTAGTTAATTTTTTTCTAAGTCCTACCAAATATTCTTCTTTTATAAATTAGTTGTTTAATAATGACAGTAACAAGAACATAACCACAGATACAATGTGCAGGAACCTATTAGAATGCAATTTGAATTAAGAAACAAAGCTTTTCTTTTTCTTGATGAAAATCAAATAAAAATGTCAAACTGCTGCAATCAGACATCCCAGATATGAATATTCATTGGCAACTGTTCATGGCAGATTTATGAATTCTTTCACCTGCTGTTAGGAGGAAAAAAGGAAAACATTAAGTTGCCAAATAAAGCCATTAACATAAGCTAAAAGAAAAAAATATATATACACAGATGGATGCTGATCTTGGAATTATGCAATCTTATCAAAAAAGAACTATTTCTTTTATGTTGTGAAAACATTTATTTTATACACGCAGATTGCAGAGGTCCGAAATGTGAACTCAGTATCCACTTGCAGCACCCTCTCTGTGTTTTAGGAAGGACAGTGAAACCAAACATCACCTTGTGGTACAACCATGTGTAAAAGACTCGTTAACAGTCTCAGTGATATGTGAAATGCCTGCCCCATTTTCAGAGCTCCATTTCCATCAACAGCTACACACGTAGGGCTGTTTTGGCCTGAAGAAAAGATCTGATTAAATTTTGGAGGTATAAATTAAATGGATGATAGCAAAGTACTTTGACAGATTTGTTTTGAAGGTTTAGTCATGAGAAACCATAAAAAATGTTTACTTATGCATGTTAGGTTACTTATTTAACCATGTGTGCATTTCATTTCATTTGTGGAATATGGTTTACGTGAGCATTTTTATTGCTTCCTGATTACTGCCACTGTTGGCATGCTACAAAACCATAAGATTTCCTAGAGCAGTTCAACATTTTCTTTTATAAGCATGGAAAGGAAATACAGAAGCAATAACAACTACACTTTGAATATTAATTATTCTCTCACCTACAGTTGGTTCCTGTTAGGTTCAGATATTTTTCAGCTTACCTTTTAGACCCCAACGATAGCTATTATCTTTCATCTAATCTTTTAAATAGGTGTAGAAATGGTTTTCTCTTCTAACTTATAGTTTAAATAAATGTACATTTAATACTGATGAACATTTCTATCTTAACTTCTTGAATAGCATGTTAGTGAAACTGTTAGCCCTAGGAAAGTATGGACTGGAGTTATACTCAGCAGTTGTAAGATTTCAACTAAATATTTTACAAAGCGATCATTATGATCTCTACAAGATGAGACTGAAGAGACTTCAAAAGAAAAGAAGGTGCATGTATTGTTTCTCAACTATGCCAACAAATGAAACTGCACCTATTCCTCATCCATTGAGTTTTATTGACAAGCCAGAGCAAACAATGCTGGATCTCAAAAGCTTGCATGATTAGATTTCATTCATCCATTGTCAGTCAAAGTATAAACTGGTGCTGTCTATACAAGATAATTTGCTCAAATCTGAAAATTAAATATGCATGTTTCATTTAAGTCAACAATTCCACTTCTAAGAATTCAATTTATACGAATTAACCATCTTGAAAAGTATTAATTGCATGATGGTTTACAATAGTAAGTTACTGAAAAGCAATAAATTTCCATTGATAGGGCATAGGTCAAATAAACCATGTTTTACCCATATATTGTTTGCAGACTTTGAAAGAATGAAATATTTGTGTATGTATTAATGGGACTGATCTTAAAATATACTTTGAGGTTAAAAAAACCAAGGCTTGGGCTTGCCTATGGCCAGGTGGGTAAAGGAGTTAGGTCCTACATGGTTGATCCTGCAAACACATGGTTCAAGTCCCTGACATAGTGCTTGAAAATCACCCCAGTCACATGTGTGTGTGTGCCCAAAATCCTGAAAGAAAAGAGAAATGGAGAAGGGATTGTGGTATGATCCTGTCCCTTGAGGAGATGCTTATCCCTCCCTCTTTCTTTCTGGTGAGTTCACATGCCCTGTGCAAATTAGGAAAAAAAAAAAAAGGCACAATAAATAACTATTCATATGTCTGTCCATAAAAACGCAGAGACTCAATTAAATGATAGTCTCTGCTATGTGAATGTGGTTGAAACACAGAACACTTTTCATTCTAAAACTTCCTGTATTTTTTAAGATAATGAATCATACAATGGTACCAGTTAATACATTAAAATAATTAAATTTGAACTATGAATAATAGAGTTCCAATGCTATGCCACATTATGAAAGTATGGGTAAATATATATATATGAAATCAATAACAATATCTTAAATTAGCATATTATACAATAGGGACAGTTAGGGAATATTCTTCTGGTTATCTTAGATTATTTGGGGTTTCTTTCACCAAGTCATCTATACTTCATCTATCTATCTATATCTAACTCTCTCTCTCTCTCAATCATCTATTATCATCTACCTTCCTATCTCTACCTAATATCTATATATTTTTTAAGAGGTGTTTGCCTTAGGGTGCATATGCTCACCAGAAAGAGATAGACAGAGACAGAGACAGTAAGAGGAAAACTGAGAAGTCACCCCCCGGGGCAATGGCCTCACTTTAATCCCTTCTCCTCCATTCTCTTCTCAGGATCTTGTGCACACACGTACAGATGCCTGTTATAATTATTCAAGCTATCAGGTCTGGGACTTAAACCATGGTCAGACATGTGGAAGTCCAGAGGTATAACCATTACGCCATCTGCTGGCATATATACATATACACACACACACACACACACACATATATATACACACACACACACATACACACATGCACACACACATATGTGTATACATATATATATTCATCTTTAAGGATTATTTTATTCTAACCTTATTCATCATTATTATTTTTTATATTTAACCAAAGGTCTAGAGCTCCATCTACAGTTGGCCAGGAGGGAGTCCAGTGGCTTAACCACCACACCATCTGCCGGTCCCACTTCATCTATATTTTAAGACTGTGAAACCAAAGCCCCATTTTTAAAATATGATAAATTCTAGGGTCACTCCTCCAAGGTTGCATGCATTTCCACAAATTTGAGTAATCCAGATGTATTTATTGCATCCGCACAAAAGCCATCCATGAGTCTAATGTTCTATGACTCTCAGGAAAAAAGACCTGCTTTGTATAATTAAATAGATGGAGAAACTAAATATTTGTCATTTTCAACCCCAAATCATGTACAAAGAAAGACCCTAATAAGCACTTCAAACAATATTTCAAAATTAAGTACATGTGTTAGATTTAAATTTGTGATTATTTTCTTAGCCCAAGTAACTTTTGGAAATGTAATACATTTAGAGTCCCAAGTGACAATCTTGCCAGATCCTTTCAGACACTCTTGTTTGTTATCTTGGCAACATTTCCATTATCCCTAGAAAACATTTTTAAGTTTTAGCCAATGAGGAAGAAAGGAAACTAAATACTGAGGACATTTTAATATATTTCAAGTGTTAAATACTAAGTGGCGATTATAGGGGTTTAAAAATATTACTTTATATTAATTTCAGTTTTGTGATGAGGCCTGATGTTAATCTCAAGATTCAAATCTGAATATATATGTGTATCTTATAAACCGATGCACAGTACCACCTCAAATAGTCACTAAGATATTACCTCTTCAATACACACAATGCATTAATAAGTACTTTAAGTTGTGCAAAAGTAATTATGTGTCTTTTCCCAGGGGATACCTGATAACGCTTCTATGTATGTATATATAGGTTTCCTTGTAGTATTATATTTATAATAATCATGACACTATTTTTAAATATATTAATAGTCAATGTACACCTGTTAAGCTAGTGGGCATAATGCATTGAAAATAGATTCATAATGTACATTTTACAATTAACGTAAAATAATAAAAGATATTTAATCACTCTGTAGGTACATTATGCTTAACGTTGCTGCTCTCCTTTCAGATTAAGATCGTATATTTGGAAGTCCATCAGTTATTTTTATAGGCTTATTTGAGGTCCTAATTTTCTCTCTCTTAACATACTTGAAAAGTAGCATAACAACTCTTTCCTCTGACCTCTTCTGACAAATTAAATATTCAACAACCCTCAACCATTCATTACCCTTGAGATGACATCATGATCTCAAGAACACTTCTTTAGGCAAATCAACATAATTACCATACAGCTAGAATGTGAGGAAATTCTTCCTAGCCAAAGGTAGCTGCAGTAGAGTCTCTGCTATTAATGGGTCAACAATGAGGTTAAAATGGGTCGGGCTCTGAGATTTAGCAATTTACTTAATATCAGGGGAACAAATATGCTCTCCCTTTAAGTAATAAAAGCAGAGATGTAAACTATCAAGTCCATCTTCAGAGACTGTCTTGGAGAATATTTTATAACAACTGTTCTGATCGCAAAGCACTCACCACGTTTTTTGTTTTTGTTTTTGTTTTTTTTTTCTTTCAGAGTTTTAAAGGAAAGAAGGCAGCTGACAAAAAAAGCTAAGAGATTTCAAATAAGTGTCCCATTTGGGGGGACAATGGGAAGTCCTTGCTTATCATCAATATTGGCTGTATTGACTTGTCTGATTATAAAGCTGGTAATCTTAACTCTGGTTTTGTTTTTTCATGAGTCTCAGATACTCCAGGTGATTATTCTACAATTTTTCTCTATGTAGTTTTTCTCTTTCTCTCGTATTGACTTAAGTATAATTAATGTTTCTAATTGACTTCTCTTCTCTGCCTCTGCTATATTTGTAATGCCTATAACATCCTCTTCTGACTAACCTTCAAATTCTCTATCTACCTTGAAGCCGTCTCTAAAAATTCACATCTCAGTGGCTTTAAAGCATGTGGTTGGAAAAACTCACTTGATTTCAACTATTTTCAACCACATATTGATATTTTTCTCAATTATTAGGTGTTGTTTTTTGACAGATTATTTGAACTAATATTTTGATCATCCCGAATTGTGCTATCCTACAAAATTTTTTACAATGATGGGGTAATTCATTGTTTTTAATATGTATTCATTTATTAAATTCTTCATCATGAAAAATAGAGATAAATAGAGCATTCCCTACAGGGTTGCACCTCTGAAATGCACCCTCTGCTTCAGTCAACCCTGTATAATGAACTCGTGTGTGTCTGCAATACTCAGGGAAGTTTCTAGATGCAAAACTGGCACCTTCCCAAGTAGGTCAGCCTTTAAGTGCATTGCATTGTTTTTGTTTGTTTGTTTCTTGTTTATTTGGTTTAATTCTGTGTTACCATCTGGCCCTAATGGGAATATTCTGTAATTATTCAGTCTAATATAGTAACTGGTAAACACATATAGTTATTGAGTACTTGAAATGTAGCTAATGAGTTAAAAAATTTATTAATTTACTTTTAATTGACTTAAATTAAATGGAGTTACATATAGCTAGCTAGTTTTCAATTAGAAAATGTAGATCTAGCTATAGGTGAAACATGAAATAAATTTTATTGAATGAATAAATGAATTACATTGGCAACCTTTATTGGGCTCTTAAGAAATATGTGTCTATATCTTACATTTGTTCCGATAAATATCAAAAATTGTGTATGGAAGCAATATTCTAGGGATTCATTTTCCCAGAATTGTAGAGTTAACCTTGGAAAGGACTCTAGAAATTTAAACTTTTATGTCATAAATACATGACATCTGGGTTCAGGAAAGAGAAGAGTTTTTGTTTCAGAGCTACTGTGTGGAAAAGCAAGGATCAGAGCCATGTTTCTTTACTCCTAAGGAACTATTTCTGCCATAATATCCTAAAAAATTATGAATAATTTAATATATGTATGTGTATGTATATGTATATATATATATATATATACCCTAATGTCTGTGTGATTTCCTCTTGAAATTGAACGTCGATTTTAGACTCTCAGTTTATCATTGTCTAGGAGCAAACCCTGAGGCCAGGAATGCAATGCAGATAGGGCAGTTCATTTGGGAAGTGTAGGTAGCAATAAAGAATATTCTCAAATCAGATAGTGTGGGCCCTAGAGCTTATTTCCATGAGAAAAATTCTGGGATTCAGTTTAAAATGTATACCTCTGAATTATCTCAATTTGGGTCTAGGGGAGATGTTTTAAGGGAGGGAGCTGAAGTGTTTTTGATCAGCTCCTATCACTTAAAGCTTCTCTGGGTGGAGTAGGCTGGTGCTTCAACTGAACCCTGATAACTTTTTCTTTGACTTCCTTTTCCTGGTCATTTTCCATCACTCATTTTAGGATGCTATCTCTCCCCTTAGAGTGCTTGATATGCTCAATACCCACATTAATGCTCTTGGCAAGACTCTTTCTCTTAACTTGTTTACAACAATGCCAACAGAATGTGGGTAATATGATAGACTTCCAATTTTGCCATGGTAACATTAGTGTGGCTTTCTTCTTTGCATAGTACACATTTCCTTGATGTCTACAATATCGCTCCTCTTATAGATTTGCTTATATGTTGCCAAAGGAGAGACTCAAATTTTCTAAAAGACCTAGAGAACATATACATGGTGTCTCTCCTTTGTGTTCAGAATTTAGGTGAATTACTGGAAGATGGCAATTTCCCACTGAACTATTTATTAACAGAAAATCATACTAAACCAAACCAGAAAAATGTTTTTGTGACTTGTCTTGAAAAAAATATGAATTGTTCTATTTACAAATTAGTACTCATAATTTAACATATTACTATTCCTAACTGACATATCACTTATACTAAATTCATTTTTTATTTTGAAATCTAGGGATGGATTTCTAAAAAATTTTATTCTTCTTATGTATCTATGTGTTTAAACTTAACTGCAAAATCAGCAATGTTCTTGGGACCAGCAGTTAGCATAATGGCTATGATGCTGGACTCCCATGTAGTCGAACGCAGTTCGCGTCCCGGACCCGGTGGCTTAAACTCAAGCCAGGCACGTGTGCGTGCATGCCCAAGATCCCGAGAGGAGAATGGAGGAGAAGGGATTGCGTCATGGCCATCCCCCCTGGGGGTGATTTCTTGTTTTCCGTCTCTCTGTCTCTCTCTGTCTGGCTGGCGAGCGCATGCGTCCTATAGCAAAAACCTCTCAAAAAAAAAAAAATCAGCAATGTTCTTAAGCATGTAATATAAATGTGGCAATAAAAGGAAATCAGAGTTTAGGACACATAGATCTGGATAAGAAAATATACTACTTCTTCACTAAGTTTCTCTATCCAAATATGAAACATATCTGCACACTATCTGTCACCATTCACAATATATACTGAACACCACGAGATATATTAGATGTGATGCCTAAGAGAAGCCATTTCCTTGACTGTAGAGTAGGTTTTCAAATTAATTCCCTGCTGAGATAATAATGTCTGCAGAGCATATGTAATATTTACATTACAGTGTAATATGTCTAACCAGAAAGTAGTAGAATGTCAAAATTCTACTAGTGTCGGTATAGAATCATTTAAAAAAGAGATGGAGTGCAACTTGGGCAATCATTGTTTAATGTAACAATTAAAATAATTTTCTATCATTTTCCTTCAGTTTATTATACTATATTGAATTAACTCTTTTAAGTTCATTATCAATTCTTTGTTTCCAATGTGTGTTTTTAAAAAAGTACAGGACAGGGAACCAGCAGTTAGCGTAATGGCTATGTCGCTGGACTCCCACGTAGTCGACCGCGGTTCGTGTCCTGGACCCGGTGGCTTAAAACTAATGCCGGGCGCGTGTGCGTGTGTGCCCAAGATCCCGAGAGGAGCATGGAGGAGAAGGGATTGCGGCGTGACCATCCCCCCCGGGGGGTGATTTCTCGCTTTCTGTCTCTATGTCTCTCTCTGTCTGTCTGGCGAGCGCACGTGCCCTACAGTGAAAAATCTCTCCAAAAAAAAAAAAAAAAAAAAAAGTACAGGACATTCACTCTCTAAGGAAGATATACAAATAACCAAAAGGCATATGAAAAAAATGCTCAATATCCCTTATTGTAAGGGAGATACAGATCAAAACCACAATGAGATACCACCTAACCCAGTCAGAATGACTAAGATTAAAAACACAAAAAATGGTAAGTATTGGCAGGGGCGTGGTGAAAGGGGAACTCTCTTACACTGCTGGTGGGAATGTAACTTGGTCCAGCCACTATGGAGAACAATATGGAGAGTTTTCAAAGATCTACAAATAGAACTATGAAATGATCCAGAAATCACATTTCTTGGTATCTGCCCGAAGGATAGAAGAATCCTTAGCTGGAACAATGCTTGCACATTGATGTTTATTGTGGCAATATTCACAATTGCTAAGACATGGAACCAACCCAAATGCTCATGATCAGATGAATGGATTGAAAAAGTGTGGCACATATACTCTATGGAATACTACTCAGTCATAAAAACAACAAGAGCCTAGTTTTTAACAGAATGTGAATGAATATGGAAGTATACTGCTGAGTTAAGCATGTCAGGCTATGAAGGAGAGACAGTCTATGTATGTCTCCACTAATATATACTGACTGTCTGCACTCTATGACCAAAACTGAATTAGAGGATATAGAAACATAGAAAATGGTTATAAATACTGGATTCAGTGTGGGAAAAGGGTGGGTGAAGGAGGAGAGACTGAGGAGGGACCTTGGGGAAAGAAATGGGGCTTGGGGCATTTGCAGGACAAAGACATGGTTATTATCTATTAAGGATGATGTATAGTATTCCCAACTGGATTGGTGAGAAATGTATACATGTTGTAATATTCACTTTGAAAGCTTAAGTGACATATGTGATTGAACGTATAAAAGAAATTGAAATAAAAAATGTATTTTTAAACACATTCATGACATGGTTCTAATAAAACTACAGAAGTATTATGACTGAATATTTGTGTCTTCCCAAAATTGGTATGGTTAAATCTAATCAACCATGTGAAAAAATTACAAGTAGGGACACTGGGAGACCATAGTTCATGAAGGTGGAATCCTCATAAATGTAGTTAGCATCCTTATTAAATAGGCCCCACAGAGCTGTATTCCCATGTTGACCATGTGAAGACACAGCAAGAAGGTACTATCTATGAAAAAATACACAGCTTCTCACCAGAGACTGGGTCTACTAATACATTGATTTTAGACCTCCCAGCATCCATACCATAAGCAATACATTTTTGTTGTTTATAAGGTATCCAGTTTATGGTATTTTGTTGCAGTATCCTGAACAGAACAGTCTAAATACATAGCTACAGGTGGGGTGAACAAATTGTTGAAACTTGTATAAGCTCAACTTGCTCAGCCAGATGCTCAATATAGGAAAAGACCTCATGTTGATACTTTGAAAACTATTAGGACCAGGGGAACCAGCAGTTAGCGTAATGGCTATGTCGCTGGACTCCCACGTAGTCGACCACGGTTTGCGTCCTGGACCTGGTGGCTTAAAACTCACGCCGGACGCGTGTGCGTGCGTGCCCAAGATCCCGAGAGGAGAATGGAGGAGAAGGGATTGCGGTGTGACCATCCCCCCTGGGGGGTGATTTCTCGCTTTCTGTCTCTATGTCTCTGTCTGTCTGGCAAGCGCACACACCCTATAGCAAAAACCTCTCAAAAAAAACCAAACAAACAAACAAAAAAAAACAAAAACAAACAAACAAACCAAAAAACAAAAAAAAACTATTAGGACCAGAAGATGGCATAATGATTAAATCACTGGACTCCCACATAGTCGATCACAGTTCAAGACCTGGACCCAGTGGCTTAAAACTCAGATCAGACATGTGTGCATGCATGCCAAAGATCTTGAGAGGAGACTAAAGGAGAAGGGACTGCAGTATGACCATCCCCCTGAATGGTGATATTTTGCTTTCTGTCTCTCTGTCTCACATGCACCTTATAGCAAAAATCTCTCTCTAAAAAGAAAAATAAAGAAATAAAAAGAAAAAAGAAAGAAAGAGAAAGAAAGAAAGAAAGAAAGAAAGAAAGAGAGAGAGAAAGAAAGAAAGAGAGAGAGAAAGAAAGAAAGAAAGAGGAAGGAAGAAAGAAAAGAAGAAAAAAGAAAGAAGGAAAGAAAACTATGGTGGAAGAATTTATACCACAAAAATCATAAATGTTATCAATCAAGTTGCATTCCCCATCCTGTTATTAAACATTTAACAACACCATTTACCAGTATACTACTTTGTAGGAAAGACTGTGAGGAATCTGGGAACTCACAACCAAATGATTTATTTGTAGAAGCTTTTCACCTATACAATATATCATAATTATGTGACAATTGTTTTTGGAATCCAAAGCATAATCAAGAGATGAGGAGTCGTTTTACATAATAATTGACTCTATAACCATGAAAAACTAATAACAAAGATTTGTAATTTCCATACTGCAATATTTTTGCAAAATTTTTCTTTACTTCAATATCATCAAAATTTTTCCAATTATTTCGTCAATGGACCCATTAAAAGTATATTTTGCCATTTCAGTATTAGGACTGAAAGAACATTTGAAACTAAAAAGGTAAACTAAAAATTTAAAAAAGATGTAATCTCAGAGTAAATTATGATTCTTGGTAAGAAATAAAAATTTGTATTCCTATACTACCATTTTATTATGTACCAATAAAAGCTTACCTCAAGCTGGGCAAGTACTTTGTAACTCCTTCAGTGATAATTATATTATTTTTTCTTAAATTTTCTTAATAAAGTAATTAAAATAATATAGTAAGAATAATATTACTACTCAACTTGAGTAATGCTGAGAAAAGTTGAGGTTACCAGATGTAATTTCCAGTCATATTGGCAGAAGCTATAGATTGTCTACAACTCTCTTAAATGGGGATGACTTTGCAGATTATCTAAATTCCTCACTGCTATCTTTATAATTACTAGTGGTTTCTTAGATGATTCTTTTTCAGTATTCTTTTTCTGCAGAGAAAATGTATCAGTCTCCAAACATGAGTATGTGGTCTCCTTACCAGTTACCTCTCCTTAAAATAAGTAACGTGCCCTCTGATTTATCTATTAGTTTTTCTTAACTTGATATTTTCTGAATATTGATTACATGTACATACAGAATTAGCAAAATGAATAAAATGACCTAGAAATACGGTAAACTAATTCTAACCTGGCCTTATCAACCTGGAACATTGTGCAAACTATGATGACTAGTATTTCAAGTGATTTGAAAAATGTTCCCTCCTAAAGTAAAGGCAGGTATTATACTTTACATAATTAGTTCTAAAACTTGTCAATATATTTAAATTTTTCCTACTTCTGAAAATCTAACAGAAGAAGTGTATGCATCATATCGCCTACACATATGTGGATATGTGAGAAAAAATATATAACTTGTATAATAGCAAATCAACCAAGAAAGCACTGTGTGCTTGGCATATTTAACAATCAGACCAATAAGTCTAAATCAAGCCTGAATTTCCTTCTGTAAAGGAGAATTAATATTGACATTTCCAGCTTGAGGGACCACTGTGAGTGAATAAGTTGATTGTTGTTCAATTATCTAATTAAGTTCCAGGAAAGATGTGAATCACAAGGTCAGCCAGCATCTGAACTGAATTATCGAAACTGATCACTGTTGGTCAAATGTATACCACAGTGATCACCAAGTGTATAATATAGATCAACAGTCTTTTCAGCTAGTATATTGATAAGTGAAAACATACAAGTCATTCACCTAGTGAATTAAAATATTTTTAAGAAATGCAAAGTTTGTGAGTTTAATCATGTAGGCTATTTTAATTTATGTGATCTCTGAAAAGCCATTAAATAACTAAAACTAAAAGGGTAAAGTTTTTCCCAAACCACTTCTAGCTCAGACAACAGTATTGCATACTGACAATAACCAGGTACCAACCAACATTAGTAGTTGTATAGTCTACCAAAGTATATAGACTTCTCAAATGATCATTTAGAGATATTAAAGTAGAAAAATAGAAAAGCCATTCTTGCAGGTTTCTAGATTAAAAAAATATGTTCAGATGTTTATCATATGTACATTATTAATATAATTTAGTGTAAATGGTAATATTGTCTGCAGAGTGAAATTTGGACAGAATATCATATTCCTTGCAACAAGCTACAGCTAGTCTATGCAAAACATTTCTTTCAGAGACTAGCATGTGTTTAAAGAAAAGTAGTTACTCTGTTAATTACCACTGCCAAAGAATAACTGCTTTGTTAATTACCAGTACAGAATATATATCCTTTATGATCAATTGCATCTATAATAGAATAAAAGACGTGACAAATTGAAGGAAAAGCAATAGATCCAATGCAGTTTTATTCTATACAGATTTTGGTTCTCTACTTCATGCCAACAGTCATCAATAAATTGGGATATATTGTCTTGTTTCAACCACCATTAGGTTACTGAACAGAGCTATAGGATTATAGAACGAGTAGTATTTGATGGGCCATTGCCAAGTTCAGGTGACATAAGTAATGTTCCACAGTGGTTGGTTCCAGACCTATTGTTGAGCATTTTAATCAGTGACTTTGATGATTGAATCGTGAAAACTATCATTAATTTTGCAGATAAGTTGTGAAGAGTGACATCTCTAGTACTTCAAAGGAAAAGAATGAGAACATTAAATAACCTTTGGAAATTCCACAGGTTGTCAGAATTAATTATGATAAAATTAGAGAGGACAAATGAAGGTTATCATGTAGATTAAAAAAAGCAAGGACATATAAAAGTGCGGAAATTCTACCGATGCTTAAGCATGGTTAAAGAAGTATGTACCATAAGAAAAGGGATCAAAAAGTTAAATATAAGGACACATGAACTGCTGGGCTTAAAGAGAGGATAGACTCAGTTGCTTGAATGAGGTTAGCATGGTTTTGTGGACAAAGCATTTGAGACAGAATACTAGCGGGAAACCAAACTTCACACTTCCCAATTTAGAGCATTGGGCTATGCCATGCCATATATGTGTCTCATTTGAAAGATGGAGAATCTCTAGCTAACTTAAATGACACAATTGAGAATATCATATAGAAATATATTGAATTTATTATTTTTTTAGAGACAGAAAGTGAGAAATTACCCCCAAGAGAGATAGCCATCCTGTAATCCCTTCTCCATTCTTTTCTCGAGATGTTGGGCATGCATACACACATGCCTGGCATGAGTTTTAAGTCACCAGGTCCAGGACTTGAACTGCAGTCGACTACGTGGGAGTCTAGTGATGTAACCATTACGCCTTCTGCTGGTTCCAAACTAGTGAATTTTAAGTCATTATATGAAAGTTGTTGAAAATACTTTTTAAAATTTATTCTCTGACAGGGTCTTGTTACATCTTAACCCTCCCCTGAGCCTTCCAGCCAGCCAGAATCATGGGGACCTAAAGCTTCTCACAGTGTGTCCAAGTCAGCCCAGGATCCAAATCACAGGCCTCCCATATGCCTCAAGTATCGCAGTGTCCTGTCTCCTGTGCCATCAGGGATAGGCCCAGCATGATTTTTATGGAGGCAATAATGCTTTTGCAGATTACAGATATTTTATTTCAATTTCAAAATTTGTAGAGGATTTAAAACACAACTAAAGGGCTTAGATACCATGTATTAGAAAACATTAAATGTATTTGAAGTTTTAAAAATTTCTTAACCAAAAAGTAACGACCAACATTTGTAAAAGAAGAATGGGAAGTGAGCATTTTAAAGTTACTTATTAATCTGAAAGTCATAGTTGGAGATTAACTTTTGCGTTAAGCCAAGGTTGGCAAATTCTTAAGTATTTGCTGGTTAATTTTAGTTATTTTTTAAGCTTCAAAATGATAATTACAACTACATTTTGATCCAGCTGAGAGTATTGAGATAATTTCTAGCCACAAATAGTTTTGAAATTGCCTAAAAGATTTCTCAAAGGGCTTGCCTTGCTCAGTAGAACTTTTCTCCTTTCTTTAATTTTCTATCAATGTTGACTCATTTTTATTAGTTTTAAGTCACTAATTCTTTAATTTTTCTCTTGGAGTAATTAAGTCTTTATTTTGCTAGTTCATAAAGACTTAGGTTTTTATACCTTTCAATCTTAGGAAGAAGGTAAACATGACACAGGGAAAGGAAAACCTGTAGATTCAGGGCTACGTCAGGAAAACAGAATCTTGAACAAATCAGTGGTTACTGCTTTCCAGGAACACAGATAGTTTGGGAATTATGAAGTGTATGTAAATTGTCACCCTGCCAATTGTAATTTGCATATACTTATGGGATTACGTTTTGTTGAGGTCAGGGTGGAAATGACTCTCAGGGTGAGGAGTAGAGAGCACCACTACAGTAAATGCAGGACTCAAGTATATTATAGAAGGCTACATAGGTAACTTAAGCACTTTTCTTCAAACACTCTTCATGGTTTCCACTTGCTACTAATCTATGATCTGAAATTCATAGCCTTGATGTGAGAAATCATTTCTCCAGACGAAGTAGTATAATTTGCATATGTGGTTTACTGCACACATAGATCTTTCTATATATTCTAATACATTGGTATGAAATTCTCCCTGATCCAGAAGAATTTATATGAACATTTCTTGGTAAGATGAAATTTGTTCAGAAAGATTTGAAAACCGTATTTTACTCCTAATAGATTGTATCATTATTTGTTACAGTTGCATCAAAACCAACTCATATTTACTAAATTGCAAATAATGTTGCATGACGCATTTTAACCCTAAATAAACAAGCTATTTATTCAAATAATGCAAATGTTGGGGAAACAAAAAAATTGATGCCAAAGTCCCTTAGCAACGAGGAACCAAGATGTTACTAAGGATATTTATATCATTTGAGTTACTAAACTAGTTTTAAATTTAGATCCAACATATTTAATGATGATTTAGTTTTTAAAATCTACCTTATTTTTTTGTTCCTAAAAGGGTATGTTTTACTTCTGCAATCCAGATCTTTTTGCCACAAGATCAGCATAACCCCAATCTTTTCTAATTTTCACCATACTCAAACGATATGTCCAGAAAAATGGTGCCTTTTTCAGTTTGTGATTTTTAGAAGAGTGCTTATAAAGCATTACTGTAGACTTGGGTGGTGGTGCAGTGATAGTGTGGTTAATTCTACATGGGAAAAGGCCAGTGTTCATATCCTGAGACCTGCCTGAGTATGCCAGCTGGCTGAAAAAGGGGCGAAGTATGGCGTGGAGACCCTGTTGGGGATGCCTGTCTCTCTGTCTTTTTCTCTCACTGAATGAATGAATGAATAAATAAATAAATAAAATTTGAAAAAGAGTGTATAGACAAATCACCTGCAAATCCTCTAACAATGCAGATTCTGACTTAGCACATACAGTGAGTGGGTGCCCCGTTCCTGAGAAGTCACCAGATAACGTCCATTCCACTGATCTGAATGGCAGCAAGTTCCTAAAAGTCACAGGAAGGGATATTTATCTACATCTTTAAACTCCTACTAAAGTTGTCATGTAAAAATCTCACAAATGAATGCTCAATAAGAAGACAAATCTAATGTAGTGGGAATGATGACTGTGTCCTTGAGAAGCAGCTAAGGAGAATCACACAAACCAACAAGGTCAGTACTCTGTATTCCTGTCAAGTGGCAGTAATGCTTTAAATTTCTCATCATTTGTCATAAAACATTTACTCTATCAACAATATGATTCACTATAGATGCACTAGAATTCCATTTCAGATCATATGGTCCTTCTCAAACCTTCTTCTGAAAGCAGAAATTGAATAACACCTCAGATGAACAAGTATTTAATTACTTTATTGTGTATTCATACAATTTATAATGTCATCCAATGAAATATTATTTGGTATTTATATTATACATTTATATTATTTATAAAAATCAAAATAATTATTTAACAAATGTGTGATATTTATATAAAATATTTAAGAAGCAAATTGTGAGAAAATTCTGTGAATGATGACATTTAATAAATAATATAATTAACAGTAAGACATAGCTATAGGGCTCATATGGAAATGCAGTAAAGCTTGACTTATCTGCTTTTTAGACTATTATTAAACAACACTTTACTTTTCTTATTTTTAAATTTGTGAAAAGAATGAAATGGCATAATAAGCATCAAATTTGGAAATGTGAAACTCTGAAACAAAATTATTACTAGTGTGATCAAAACCTCATAAGCCTCTGCTTCTCACATAGAAGAGTGGGCATGATCATTCACTTTTGAGCTCAGATAAAGAAATAAGCTAATAATGTATGGAAAATCTCTAGCACTGAGTGTGCCTCTGGTTAGCAACCTACAATTAATAGCGTAAACTATTAATCCTCCTAATATTCTGAGTTATAAAACTTACATAAATGAGAAAATACTTATAAATGATCTTTCACCATGAGACTCATAAAAACAGTTCTAACAACATTGATTTGACTGCTCCTTGAATACCTACTTTGTGTCAAGTCTTGAGTGAAAAGCAGTAATAATTTTAATTAATCCTAATACATGTCTGAAATTTATACTATATATAAGGCTAATAAAGTCCAGAAATTTTACATGGTCTGCCTAAAGTTCCTAGAGTTTATAAACAGCAGAAGTATCATTCCAGTTTAGATTTACTAACCTCATAGATCCTGATCTTAACTCTTCCTTGTGTCTTTGCCATCTGTGATATGGAATTAATGGTATAGACTATGCACATTGGTTTTAAGAATTAAATCAAATAATGGATATTGACAAATAAACACAATGCCTACCACAAAGCAGCTAAATAGTTCCTGAACATAGACATGGGTGACTATGGAAGTGAAGACTGTGCAGATATGGGGTAGGTTTGCTCAATACATTCACAGCCATAGGAAGGTTTCAATCTCATGACTTTGTCATTAGCTACAGATCCACTCTGCAGTGTTCCCCATGATACCATTGACTCTATTTAGCCAAATATAACATCATAACATTATTGTGGCAAAATAAGAATTCTGCCTATTTTGGATTCCTGGTTGAATATTCCAAACCATTTTCCTTTTTCTGATGCGTTAATTGCACAAATGCTCATGTCATCTTGTTTAGACTGTGGCTTCATCCTGTTTTGACTATCATGTTGCCCTTAAGCTGGTCTCTTTGTTGACAGACTTCAGCTGGTGCATGCTGCACTTTGCAGTCTGATAGGCAGCAGCTGTAGCAAATAGGCAACTTCTGCTCCAGCTAGCTGCCAGACGCAAATTTGTATTAAATTGTACTTTTAATGCTCCTAGAGAGAATATTTTTAGATTTGTGCATGAAAGATGTCTTTCCTTCTTGAATATTTAGAAATGTCTAATAAATCTTTCTACTTTTTCCTCATGTGTGTTGAATTAGATGACATGAAAATAAGACAAACTTCTATTATATGTTGCTAATAGCAGTACCTTTTGTAAAACTACCTTTTGTCTTTTATTACAGCAGTTTTAAGACTGATTAAATTGGATTTACATATACAGTACAGTAAAAAGAGAAAACAGGGATGCCAGGCCAGGATTGCTAATGCTCTCCTTCAATACGACAAAAAAAAAAAAAAAGCAATTTACCAGCCCTCACCCAAACAAATTCTATGAACTCTAGCCAGTTCAGTACACAATTTTTCTTTAACTGTGCATGTTATATTTCCCATCCAGCTTGCTCATCCATAAATTGTGGTTTTAGCTTATATAAATTATAAAGATCAAATATTAGGGACAGTTTAAAAAAAGAAGAATAATTCTATGATGCACAGCAGTGGAGTGCTAGAACTCCTTATATGGAAATCCCAAACTCCTACTGATCATGGCGCCACATGTGTCCTTGAGTCCAGAATGCTATCACCACATATCTGGGACACTACAAGGATGTAATTGGTCCTATGTAGTGTCTCTCTGATCCAATGGCTCTTGTACAGTGGCGCCCTAAGATTTTGTTCTTTAAAATGTTGTTTTTAATATGTTGCAGATCTTTGTTCCTAATACTCCTCTTTTGTTTGCACTGTTTTTTTTTTTTTTTTTTTTTTCCTGCTTCACCATGTGCAGTCCTGATCTTGTGGAAATCTAGGCATCTTCCTTTTTAAATAGCAACAGAAAAGATTAGTGCCTTCTGCTCACCACTCACCTATAACCAGGCAGGGGACATGTGACTTTTGCTTGGCCAATTAGACATTTCTTTCAAGGATTTAGAATCTTAAAAGACTGTCTTAAAGGTAGAAAAAATAGTTGGAATTTGCTTTCTTAATTAGAAACAAAAGGAGGGCCCCAACTGGAGCTTTCTTGCTATGACTATTCTACCGTAATTCCTGCCCTATCTTTACTCTTGACGGCCCAGATTTTGCTCCTTTTGTCTCCTGACTCCTCTTTAAATATCTGACCTCTAGCTAAAATCACAATATTTTATTTTGCTTATTTTATCGAGAGTTTAACCAAAGAACTTTGAAGAGTTTCAGCTGAGAAATTCTGAATGATAACATATTCTAATGTCAACATTTTTTTCTTAAAAGTTTACTTACTTACTTATTTTGAAAGATAGAGATGGAGGGAGAGAGCTAGGCACCCCCAGTGGGGTCTTAATGCCTTGACCCGGCCCTAGTCACAGCAGCCCTAGAGCATGAGCACACGCGTGCCCACTGTGCTTACGGAGGGCTCTGGCTGTGAACATTCCTGGCCGGGTCAGCTTCACAGAGCTGCATCACTACTGTGGCACCATCCTGTCCCTTTTGGAAAATTCTTTCTATGAGCCCTTTTCTTCTATTTTAGAAAGTAATCATTTGAATGACTATTTTCTTTTACTCTGTCAAGCTGTACATTAATGATATCATTTGCTTCTGCAAGGGTTTTATTTTAAGGAATCTCTAGATTTTGTAATTAATGGTGGTTTCTAGTTGGAGTAGAGTGATCAAGCTTTTTTTTTTTTTGAGAAATTTTTGCTATAGGGTACATGCGCTCACCAGACAGACAGAGAGAGACAGAGAAATCATCTCCCCCCGCTCTAGGGGGGATGGCCACGCCGCAATCCCTTCTCCTCCATTCTCCTCTCGGGATCTTGGGCATGCACATGGGTGTGAGTTTAAGTCACTGGGTCCAGGACTCAAACCACGGTAGACTACATGGGAGTCCAGCGACATAGCCATTACACTAACTGCTGGCCCCAGATCAAGCTTTTTCTTTAAAAAACAAACAAAACAAACAAACAAAAAACAAAAAAAACCTTCAATTTGGTAATTTTATAAACTGATAGTAGTTAGTGTTATTGGGTACATACAAAGCACCTACACTGATTAAAATTTCACATGAATTAGATATGATCTACTTCCTCAATTCCCACAATGTCCCTTTTGGGAGGTACTATGTTCATCCACCATATTTTAGAGATGAAAATATTGAAATTAATAAATTTGAGAAGCCTATTTAATATTCCCTAGCTACTGAGGGTAGAGTAGGAGTTAAAAATAAGAATTTTGCCTCCAGAGCCATAATGCTAAACAATTCCAGAAAGGCATTCTTGTAATATGTATACAGAGCAGCAAAATAAATTTTAAAAAATACACAGCAATTTAAAGCAATTACTTTCTCAAATGACTATAGATAAACTTACTTTACGTGGTCACCTATATAAAATAATTTTGAAAGGAGCTAAAAGAGCTGACTATTTTTAAAACACCAAGGCAGGAATATGGTCATATGCTCTAAGGACTGTCACTTTAATCCTCTATTTATTTATTTTTTTTTATGTTTTTGCCATAGGGCGTATGCACTGACCAGAAAGAGACAGAAAGAGAAAATGACCACCCACCATGGGAGATGGCCGTGCCACTATCTCTTCTCCTCCATTTTTCTCTCAGGATTTTGGGCATGAAGCACATGCACTGGTATAATTTTAAAGCCACAGGTTCCAGGATTTGAACTATGGTTGGCCTTGTGAGAGTACGATAGCTTAACTACCACATCACCTGCTGACCCCTCGAATCTTTTCTTTTTAGAATGTATCCTAGCTAAATATTAGACAAAGTATATGACATTTTAAAGACAAATTTCAAAAAGGAGATTTTAACTAAAATATTTTTGAATATTGTATAACATAATGAAATATTTCACTCATTAGGTGAAAGAGCATTACCTTCTTAGTTTACGAAAATTTCATATAGTGACCAGAATACCATGTAATAGTTATGTAACTAGACTCCCACATAGTTGACTGCAGTTTGATCCCAGACCTGGTGACTTAAAATTCACGCTGGGCACATGTGGATGTGTACCCAAGATCCTGAGAGGTGAATGGAGGAGAAGGGATTGAAATATGGCCATCTTCTGTGGGGGGTGATGTCTTTCTTTCTGACTCTCTGGCAAGCACATGCACTCTATAGCAAAAATCTCTCTTAAAAATAAATAAGTAAATAAGATAACATTTCATATAAAGATTGGAGCAATACTCATAATTAAAGAACACTAAAGCAACAAGACTATTCAGTTTAATACTTGTTGGTTTCTAGATTGGGGAAAAGTTCTGTTAGAGACATTATTGGAGCAACTGGAAAAATTTTCATATAGATTATACATTAGAGAGCAAAGCATAAATGATAAGCATTCTGAAATTGTAGATATGAAAAAGATTGTACCTCTTTAAAAAGATAAACATTGAATAATTTATAGTTTGGGGATATATTGTCTGCAATTTATAAATAAGTCAATAGCAGTAATAATAATACTAATAACATATATTAATAGAGAATACTAAGATAAGTAAGGTAAAAAATCAAATTGTTAATCTAAATGGAAGTTGTAGAGAGATAATTGTACTCTTGTGAATTTCTGTAAGTTTAGGACTCTAAAAATATATAAAAAAAATTGGTAGGCAGTGGTGTAATCATAATGCAACTAGACTCTAATGATTGGGAGGGTCTCGAAATCTCCCTCTACATGCCAAGAGCACATGTGCTTACAATTTGGGCTGAGACTACAGGTGGATGACAGCATGAGGACCCCATTGGGGGTGCCTGTCTCTGTCCCTATATTTTTCTCTTTGTCTCTCTTGTAATAAATAAATCTTCTCCACTTCAAATGCTTTTCTTTTAATTCAAGACTGTAAATTACAACAAAATTGACATGTATTGTAAAGGTATTGAGCAAAATAGTAAAGAGGGTAAGAAGTCACTCATAAGAGGGCCAAAATTAAGAATGTCAAGAACCAAAGATGATAATGGTAGGAGTACTTTTGTTTTTAATGGACTATGGCATTTGGAATAAATTCAATACCTAACATATGGGAACATCCATAAAATATTTGTTCAACTGATAGAAATGTATTAGAATAAGAAAATGGTAATTATCATGCAATAGACCAGGAAGAACTGAATCACAGTTCTATGTTTCATTGATATCTATTTTTGTGTAATGTACCAATGACACCTTCACATTTTTTTTCATGTGTTCATCTAGTGAATATATTCTGACAGACTACAGACTTTATTGAAATGACTATTAGTCAAATACAAATCTTCATGTGGCATCATCATTACAAAACATGAGAGAATTGTTCCTACAATTCAACCATCAGATACAGCAGAGCTGGTTCCAAAATGGCCCTGAATTGTTTGGCCTTATTAGCACCAAATTCAAGACTCCAAAGTGTCTGTTCATGCTGTTTCAAAAGCACTTCTCATAAGATGAAAAATTAGCTTGTATGTTCTTTACACATGCTCTTGGATTATAGAATGGAAAGTTCAGATGATTTTCAGAAATCACTTTAAAAGAGCAAAAGCAGAAACCATGAAATAGGAGAGTTATATCACAGAAATAGAACACACCCATTAAAGAACTATGATATGAAACACTAGGCATTGAATATTGTTCAGAAGAAATAAAAACAAATAGTATTAGATACAAATGATGTGATCCTGAGAGAAATTATAATTAAGGTTCAAAATAGTTGAACCAGCAATTAGTGTAATGGCTATGTCTCTGAACTACCATGTAGTCGACTGCAGTTCAAGTCCTGGACTCACGCCGAGCACGTGGGCATGCATGTTCAAGATCCCTAGAGGAGAATGGAGGAGAAAGGATTGCAGTGTGGCCATCACCACTGGGTGGTGATTTCTCGCTTTCTGTCTCTGTGTCTCTCTCTGTCTTTCTAGTGAGCACATGTGCTCTATAGCAAAAACCTCTACCAAAAAAAAAAAAAGACTCAATATAGTACTCATCCCACTAAATGTACACATCAGTGACTCCCTAATGTGGTATATATTACTGTGCTTGTATGTGTATGAATATATATTGACAAAAGTTTATACCAGTGAAAAACTCTATTTAAGCTTTGCCAATAGCACCATATTAAAATCAACTTCTCAAACTTGGTTTTTAATTGTAAGAAGTTCCAATTTTTATTTTTTTAAGTTCAGTTTTAGGATTTAGAAGAAATAAATTTTTAGTACTCTTTACTAGCAAGGCAATATAGCTTATTTTATAGTCACCTCAATACTATGCTTGCTGAGTAGTCATTTATCCAAGAATTTTAATTTTATATTGACTATAATTTTAAAAATCACTTCTAATTACTTGCAAAATATAATTACTTTTGTTTGTGTAAAACTGTGTAAGTATAGGCTTAGTTGAATTATTGTAACAGATGTTGAAAGTTATTTTTCTACTTTTTTCATTCACAAGACCTCTGTAAACAGTGCCACAAATCTAAACAAAATGTTACATATAATTAACAATTGGAATTGCCTCAAGAATTTGAATAATGGAACACGTTGGTCAATGAGGAGATTGCATGTATTTACATACACATATACATTTTCTATTTAAGAGGGTCTTAAAACAACAGTTTAGCCTGAATTCATGATCAATATAAATGCCATAACAAAATAATGATGAAGTACTTGGATATTTATACTACCAAGAAGGTAATCAGATCAAGGTCATTACTGTACACCCAGCACTAGCACATAGTAGGCATTTTCAATTAATTTGAACTAAATAAAATCAGTAGACTGAACAGAAGGTTATTTATTCCTCTTATGGAAGAGAAAGAGAGACGAGAACCTCTAACAGTGTCCCCATGCCTCAATCCGTCCTCTGCTCCAGCCGGTTCAGATTCTACAATGTGTAAAAGTTGATGCTGAATGAGATTTTTTTCTGACAAGCTGCCTTCTGCAGATGATATATCCAGGCTTAATGGAGACTTAAACTCTCCAATTTTATTTTATAAATGAGTGAACTGAACTCTAAAGCAGTAAAATTATTTGTTCAGGGTCTTGTCATTGTTCAAACATCCTAATCCCATCCACGTACTTCCTGATGCTAAGATTGATTTTGACTAAGACTCCTGTATTCACCTTTTCCCATCATACTGGATTTAAGATAACTTTTTTTCCCTAAAACTAAATCTTCAAAAAAAATCACTTTAATTTCTTTTATACATTAAATGATTCTACATTACTATAGTTTGTAAGGTGAATTTACCCAGCATCTTAACCTGTCTCTCTGTTCTCACTGTGCCTGGACTTGTATAAGTCTAAGACAGGTCAATTTTTTTTTTTTTTTTGAGAGGTTTTTGCCATAGGGCGCATGCACTCACCAGGCAAACAGAGAGAGACTAAGAGACAGAAAGCCAGAATTCATGCCCCAGGGGGATGGCCACACCGCAATCCCTTCTCCTCCATTCTCTTCTCAGGATCTTGGGCACGCACGCACATGCGCCCACCGTGAGTTTTAAGCCACAGCGTCCGGGATACAAACCGCATTCGACTACATGGGAGTCCAGTGACATAGCCATTACACTAACTGCTGGTCCCAGGTCAATTTTTAAAAGACTACTATTTTGATTATGTTTACAGTCAGATGAAGAATGCACAATTTTTGTATTTCTACATGTCTTCATGCTAGAATTTTAGGTATAATCTATCTTCATCTTATCTATAAAATCCTCTCTATCATTAATCTTGAACAAGGACTTATCTCTTCAGAGAGGATATCTTCCTGGTCCTTTGTCACTTACCCGTCCCATACTGTCTGACTCTGACACAGACATATACTCACATCAATGCATGCTTTCCAAAACCATTTGTACCTTCTTGTCTGTTTTCTTAAACTTGAATAGATTTTCTGCCTTTTTCTACTTATCCAAAGTATACCACCTTCCAGAGTTCATTTCAGTTTCCCCCTATTTCTAGATGTCTACCTCCATTAACTGGTCAACAAAAAAACTTTCTTTTCTTGAGGGAGCCTTTACGTTGTATCATGATTCTATTCTCGATAGTACTTTATGATGCATTAAATGGTGTCATTTTACAGTTGTTTTATGTGTTTAGGTGTTGTCTCCAAAATCAAAGTTGTTAATTTTTCAAGGTTGAAAATCAAAGTTTATATAAATTCTATAATCCCTGTCATTAATAAGAATGCTATAACTTCTTATTGATTTTAACAGAGAGCAGGAAATAGTCTGGCATAATATCCAACAGTCCTCAAATTCTATGCTTATTTAGAGACACATTAAATTGAAGATTAGTTCAATAAGTCTTTACTTTCTTGGTTATACCATAGAAGTACTTTAATTAATTCATTGATTTGTGTTAAACTTCTCCACAGTCTTATGTTGAAAGAACATTTCAGAGTTAAAGCATTAAATGAAGTCAAAGTTATTAATTAATCTTACTGGTAGTCATTGTATTTTCTTCTCAACATTCATTTTATCCATTTTACACTCCCCCTATGTAATGCAGTCTTGTATATTTGGAAGGCATTGATTTTGCCATCCATTTCATGGATTGTTTTAACTGGTTTAAACAAATAAATATTCTTATCTCTTCTGGTAAATTCCTGTAATCCTGCCTAGGCCAGTCAGCACAAGGTATTCCCCTAGCCACAAAGCTGATTTTGAGTCGACCTTTTCAACACAAAGTTCAGCTAATTTTGCCCAAAAAATCCCCCTTACTTTTTAGTACAAATCTTCTAGAAGTTTGAAGATAACTCATGTCAGAATTTATATTAAGTGCAACCAAAGCATTTTAATGATAGTTTCTCTTATTTGTGATGGTTTAAGAAAATAATTTGAGAAGATGATAATCTTTACCTCATATGAAAATAAGCACACTATAATAAGAAAAAATAAGTAGACTATAATAAAAGTTTGTAATCAAGAAACCAGTTATGAGGGCCTCAACTGTCTCCTACAAGTTGAGTACTGAGGAAAACCTGTTATATTTGGTATTATAGATAATTTTAATGGAATTCAAAAATTAGGCCTCATTTTTTCTCTTTAATAAAAACACTTCAAATGATGTTATGCCTAAAAATAAAATCCCATATAAATTCACACCTTTAGATATTCTAGTAGATTTTCACAATAATCCATATTGTTTATTTGCTAAATCTGCTTTGAAGATTTATTAAAATCAGCAAATGTGTTTTTGAAATTCTTTAAATAGATAATTGGACTTACAATACAATGAAATTACATATACATGATTTAAAAATATTCACTTAGTTATATGCCCAAATAGCATCAGAAAAACCTTATAATTTAAAAGTTAAGGAAAACAAAAATCTCCAAAAAAAAAAAACCCTCTTACTAACATGCTAGGATACTTTTGACCAGGGCAGGAGGCTTCTAGTTGTAAACCTATCTCTGTATGTTACTTAATAAATACTATGTACTGCGTAGTCATTAGACTCAAAATCTGTTGAAAAGATGCAAGCTAGGAAAAAGAATAATATAATGGAATTAACTCTAATTGGGATGTGCCAAGGTATGGCTTTTGATTAACATTTTCAAAGAATGAATAAAATATACAGGTAGAAAAAGGAAACAGCATGAGCAAAGTATGGAGGAATGAACATTCTTGAAAATACTTGGGCTGCATAGAGAATGTGGAATGTAATAAAATCTAGGTTGTAAAAAATGCTAAAAATATTATAGTTATAATGTAAGCAATAAGGAGCAAATGAATATTTTTTAAGCAGGGGATGATACCAGATTTTTGATTTGGGGAGGATATTCTTTTGGATTTATGAAGCTACATTGTAAAAGGGGGGGTGGGGAAAAATCTAGACAGTGGAAAAACTTCTGCAAAGGAATTAGAAAAATATTAGCACAAATGCAATCCAGGGAACACATGTAACATGTATTTCTGGACCCAGCCCATAGGGAGCTGGATTCTGCATGGACCATCATGTTTGAATTCCAACTCCAGTGAGTTGAAAAACATGCCAGACAGGTGTGTGTGCACGCCCCAGGATGGAGAAATGGAAGAAGAGGGATTGTACGTGATCATGCCTTATTAGGGTAGCTTTCTCATGCACACTTTCTCTCTCTCTCTGGTGAGAGAACACACATGCCTTCTGATAATTAAAAAAAAAAAGGCAAATAAAACTACTGAAAACAAAATCAGCATAATTCTGAGAAAGTCCTGATAGGACTTGGAGGCTAGCAAGTTGTGGGAATAAGGGAGAAAAGGCTGAAGTTACAATGGCTGAAGTTGATAAATACACAGATAATTCTTGCAATGACCAAGAAACTGAATGCCAGTGAAGGGCATGCTAACGGGGACAGGCTGCTGAGTTGCAGGTGTTCTGGATACTCCTGTAAAATCTGGGCTTGGACTGGAGAAACAATACTTTTAGAGATTCCATTATATATGAACATGATAAAAACTGGAGGCGAAACTAAAACAGAGTTCAGACAGAAAGAAGACTGAAGATGGTGCCTTAGAAAGCATAGTTTCTAAGGGATGATGGAGTAGGGAGGGTCTGAGAAGAAACTAAGGAAGGAATTCAATGTAGGAGGATGAGGAAAAGGTATTGGGATTGTCATGCAAGAGAAGATTTTCAAGAAGGAGGAAAGCAATGCTAAGGAATATTGAAGGGAGATTAATGAAGATCAAACCTGAAAAGGAATGACTGGATTTAGCTATGAGTAACATTTTTGAGAGGACATTTTCAGTACCCTATTGGGGGAAAAGCAGACTAAGGCAGATGGATGATTAAAGGTGAAGAAAAATACGACATGTATAGACTGTGAGTTTTGATATTGTGGCAAGAGAACAAAGCAGGTGTTTAAGGGAGGGGGGACTTAAGAAGGTCTTACACTGGGATGGAAAGAACTCAGGCTTTTTATGGAATGAGGGAAAGGCATGCACTAAACTGTTAAATAGAGTTTGAGGGAAGAATCATCAGGTGGAATGTAGATGAGAGAACTAAGAGGGAGGGGTTCACGGGCAGTGAGTTTTCAAAGAAGATGGTTTTAAAACAGAAAAGACCCCCCTTTTTTTTTTCTCGGTGAGAAGAGGTACAAAAAGGTATGTTTTTGAAAGAAATGGCAATGTAAAATTTATTAGAAAGCTATTGGACCACAATATGGAGCATAAGGGGTAATAAAGTATCATATTAAATACGCTTAGAAATATTTTAAATCGTTACTGTGGTAAAAGATGCCACCATAAAGTGGATTTTTTTTGTAAAACATAATATTTTACAATTTCTAAAAAGCCTAGAAATTTATTGCTTAAGAGTGGAACAGAGCCTCTAAGAATTTAATGTATGACTGAATTTTTAGACATTATTCCTGCCTTTCACTAATACAAACTTTATGCTCTACTTATTTTGGCTCATTAAAGTTTTATTGAGCATCTATTCTCTTTTACTGTTTAATGAGCATCAAGTTTGTGTTAAAAGTAAATGAAAAAATAAGTGTATATATATATATATATATATTAATACATATGTCTTTGT
>NW_006159884.1:2248882-2255265 GCF_000334495.1 Tupaia belangeri chinensis | reverse complement strand
AAAACTTGTATTATATAGATAAATTAAATTAAAATAGTTATTATTTATCGAGCACCTGTTACATATCACCTTTGTGCTAGACAGGGACTTTATGTATAATCCATTAATCTTCAAATCCATGAAGTGAAGTAGAAATTGAGACTCCTAGAGATTCACTAATTATTCAAAACAGGAATGCAAAGCCAAGGTATAAACTCAGATCTTTCACTATTGCACGTGGGGGTTGCTTTAAACATAGTTTGTGGTCATAGCTATGATGTAATTTTACTTCATTTCCATCTGTGATGGTGGTGAAGAGCAACAGAGTCTCGTCTTTATAAATCTTTAAGTCCTTTACCTAACAGTTTATTATGATTTTTTTTCCAATGAATAAGTCTGAGTTCTTAATGTTCGTCAGTCTTTTACTTTCTTTCTGCTTGGTTGGCACTTTCACTATATAATTCTAAAGTAATCTGTGAAGCAGTATGAGCACAGCAGTTTTAAGTTCAAAAGGTTAAATATAACATTTTTCTGAGTTCCCGCACTACGTGCTAAGCAATGTGCTTATAGGTGAGTCAAACAGGAAGATAATGTGCAACATTATGCAATAGCTTAATAATAAAACTTGGAAGAAATGTTGAATGACTTACTCTGCCTTGGAGTGGTAAAGTAGCCTGAGAGAAGCCTTGAACTAAATTGTGAAATGATTTAATGGTAAACACACTGACTGCAAATCCGAACACCAAGGACTTTTTTATGACTGTGTTTCCAAACAAGGATCTTGTGATCTCAGTCAGGTTTCTCAAACTTTCGGTACTGCCGTTTCCTCAAATAGAGAAGGAAGAATTTGCTAATCTTCAGAGTGCTACACAATTAATAAAGTTGTTGGATAAAGCTCTATTTAAGAACATCTTGAGAATAGGGCTTATCTAAAACTTGTGAATAATGAAGGGAAAACAAATGAATCACCTTCACTTGGCCTTTATATAGACCAACTACTCAAATATTAAGCATTCAGGAGGCAGAAGGAAAAGACTAGATGTATTTATTCATTCCTTTTCTGACATATCATAAAAATCTTAAATAACTGCCAGAACTCAGTTAACTATGTAAGTCCAAAAGGACTTTTGTTTCCCTAAGAGGAGTTAGAGTGAAAACTACACTAAATGCCTCAGGATTTACACAGATAATTCTTGCAATGACCAAGAAACTGAATGCCAGTGAAGGGCATGCTAACGGGGACAGGCTGCTGAGTTGCAGGTGTTCTGGATACTCCTGTAAAATCTGGGCTTGGACTGGAGAAACAATACTTTTAGAGATTCCATTATATATGAACATGATAAAAACTGGAGGCGAAACTAAAACAGAGTTCAGACAGAAAGAAGACTGAAGATGGTGCCTTAGAAAGCATAGTTTCTAAGGGATGATGGAGTAGGGAGGGTCTGAGAAGAAACTAAGGAAGGAATTCAATGTAGGAGGATGAGGAAAAGGTATTGGGATTGTCATGCAAGAGAAGATTTTCAAGAAGGAGGAAAGCAATGCTAAGGAATATTGAAGGGAGATTAATGAAGATCAAACCTGAAAAGGAATGACTGGATTTGGCTATGAGTAACATTTTTGAGAGGACATTTTCAGTACCCTATTGGGGGAAAAGCAGACTAAGGCAGATGGATGATTAAAGGTGAAGAAAAATACGACATGTATAGACTGTGAGTTTTGATATTGTGGCAAGAGAACAAAGCAGGTGTTTAAGGGAGGGGGGACTTAAGAAGGTCTTACACTGGGATGGAAAGAACTCAGGCTTTTTATGGAATGAGGGAAAGGCATGCACTAAACTGTTAAATAGAGTTTGAGGGAAGAATCATCAGGTGGAATGTAGATGAGAGAACTAAGAGGGAGGGGTTCACGGGCAGTGAGTTTTCAAAGAAGATGGTTTTAAAACAGAAAAGACCCCCCCTTTTTTTTTTCTCGGTGAGAAGAGGTACAAAAAGGTATGTTTTTGAAAGAAATGGCAATGTAAAATTTATTAGAAAGCTATTGGACCACAATATGGAGCATAAGGGGTAATAAAGTATCATATTAAATACGCTTAGAAATATTTTAAATCGTTACTGTGGTAAAAGATGCCACCATAAAGTGGATTTTTTTTGTAAAACATAATATTTTACAATTTCTAAAAAGCCTAGAAATTTATTGCTTAAGAGTGGAACAGAGCCTCTAAGAATTTAATGTATGACTGAATTTTTAGACATTATTCCTGCCTTTCACTAATACAAACTTTATGCTCTACTTATTTTGGCTCATTAAAGTTTTATTGAGCATCTATTCTCTTTTACTGTTTAATGAGCATCAAGTTTGTGTTAAAAGTAAATGAAAAAATAAGTGTATATATATATATATATATATTAATACATATGTCTATGTGTGTCTAGTTGGAAGAGTTAGGTGAATTCTATTATTAAATTAATTAAAATAATGTATCAATTAAATATTTTATGTAATTATATAATATATAATTATAACATTAATAACCAAATGTAATAGCTGTTATTATATAGATAAATTAAATTAAAATAGTAATTATTTATCGAGCACCTGTTACATATCACCCTTGTGCTAGACAGGGACTTTATGTATAATCCATTAATCTTCAAATCCATGAAGTGAAGTAGAAATTGAGACTCCTAGAGATTCACTAATTATTCAAAACAGGAATGCAAAGCCAAGGTATAAACTCAGATCTTTCACTATTGCACGTGGGGGTTGCTTTAAACATAGTTTGTGGTCATAGCTATGATGTAATTTTACTTCATTTCCATCTGTGATGGTGGTGAAGAGCAACAGAGTCTCGTCTTTATAAATCTTTAAGTCCTTTACCTAACAGTTTATTATGATTTTTTTTCCAATGAATAAGTCTGAGTTCTTAATGTTCGTCAGTCTTTTACTTTCTTTCTGCTTGGTTGGCACTTTCACTATATAATTCTAAAGTAATCTGTGAAGCAGTATGAGCACAGCAGTTTTAAGTTCAAAAGGTTAAAAATAACATTTTTCTGAGTTCCCGCACTACGTGCTAAGCAATGTGCTTATAGGTGAGTCAAACAGGAAGATAATGTGCAACATTATGCAATAGCTTAATAATAAAACTTGGAAGAAATGTTGAATGACTTACTCTGCCTTGGAGTGGTAAAGTAGCCTGAGAGAAGCCTTGAACTAAATTGTGAAATGATTTAATGGTAAACACACTGACTGCAAATCCGAACACCAAGGACTTTTTTATGACTGTGTTTCCAAACAAGGATCTTGTGATCTCAGTCAGGTTTCTCAAACTTTCGGTACTGCCGTTTCCTCAAATAGAGAAGGAAGAATTTGCTAATCTTCAGAGTGCTACACAATTAATAAAGTTGTTGGATAAAGCTCTATTTAAGAACATCTTGAGAATAGGGCTTATCTAAAACTTGTGAATAATGAAGGGAAAACAAATGAATCACCTTCACTTGGCCTTTATATAGACCAACTACTCAAATATTAAGCATTCAGGAGGCAGAAGGAAAAGACTAGATGTATTTATTCATTCCTTTTCTGACATATCATAAAAATCTTAAATAACTGCCAGAACTCAGTTAACTATGTAAGTCCAAAAGGACTTTTGTTTCCCTAAGAGGAGTTAGAGTGAAAACTACACTAAATGCCTCAGGATTTAATGCTCCTGTTTAGATATCTTTGTTCCAATCTCTTGTGATTTACTGTCACAAAAATTTTGAAGGATACCAATGCAACTCTACCTAACAAACAAAAGAGAAGCCATAACCGTATATTGTCATGTGAGACAAGTTAATGTGTAGTATTTTCTAGGGCTGCCCTTTCCAAAGGTTCCAGCACACAAACATCAGGCTGAGTGTCTTTAAACAAGAAGCGTTTGAATTCATTCCAGCCTTTCCATTTACAGCAATTTAAGACTATTTGTATTCAGGAAACAAAATAACAAGGGACAGCTGTTGCTCCACTTTGCTCTTACTTCTAGGCTATTCAAAAACATTTTGACAAGCTAAAAATGTAAAAGAGCATCATCTTTATAATTTAGGGTATGAGTAACTCAGGTAAAATTATGGACACTAGCATAAAATCAATAGTTTCCTGTTTAAACTAATTTTACTAACACAGAACTGACCTATATTTTGGAATGCAGGATGTGCTAGATATTTGATGTATTATATATCTTGAATCTTAAGGTTCAGAAATCAGATTATACTAGAATAGTCTCTTAACCTGGGTGGTCCTAAATACATCTAGCTTATGGAGCATGCTCATGTTATTATGGGGACACACCAGTCAAAGCCACCATTAGCTGAAGACCATTCTCCCGGTATGCATGGGCATTACCTGAACATTCATCATCAGAACTGCATAGTGTAAAAATGTTAGAATACAGCAATAAATCAACTCATGCACTGATTGTTGGAGAATGATTCTGGGATGGTAAAGCTACTACAACCATGTCTCTGTAGGAATGGACAGCTTTGTATTCATAATCTTCCACTGTTCAATTGTCTTTATTATGATTCCACCAAACAACAAAAGGGTGATTAATAAGGGTCTAGTGAGTGTTTTAGATTACTCAGTCCACACAGTGAATTGCAATGTCCGTGCTTAAAAAATTTAAATTTTCAGTGCAGGCTTACACACAGTTAGAAATCTTCAAAGATGATCATAGCCTATTGGAAATCTACCTTTCAGAAATTTGCATAGGAAGAAATTAGTTTGAAATCAAACTCTAAATTGCTACTTCAAAATGTGACACTATTACAGCTACTTAAAAGAAAAAACACAAACTCACTGATTGAATGTGACTAGAACGCTTTTGATTTTAGAAAATCTCATCAACAGATTTTTTCTGCTTCCTAGTATATGTGAGAGTTGCTTCTTTTTCTCAGATACCACATATGAATATTAACAAAAGAACAGGACGCACAGGAGAAAGGCTTTTTCTGTAAAGTCAATGGAATGAATTTTAACAGTTCTAGAAATATGCTATGTTAAAGGAGGGGAAAGTCCATATGCATGTGATTATTTTTAGGTAAGTAAATTACCTTCCGAAAGAGCCAGATGGCTCCAGGAACACATCTGCAGCTTTGGTTTTCGTTTTCTCACTAGTCACACTGCTATTGACAGGGTCATTGAGAAGATGGTCACAAGTGTCTTTGAAAACAGACACTGCCTTGTGTGCAAAAGCAGGGTCGTGAAGGCAGGAGCCCTAACAATTATTATTATTTTTTTTAGCTGAGACTGAGAGGGTAGGCTTCTACCATAGTTTACCGAATTGGCATAATATTTCTTTGTGGTTACTTACATAGGTGAGGAACTTGTTGAGGGCTATTACAACACTTAGGAAAGTAGGGGAAATTCGCACATTGAATAGTATCCAAGAATTAAAAATCCCCTTACTTTTTGGACTTTTTATTTATATTGACAGAAAAACTGACATTTTTCATCTCATTAAATTCAAAACTGAGAAACTTATTGTGATAAGAGAATGAACACATTATACAGTAATTTGACAGCATGTCTAGTGGGTCAGTCATTAATTTATTGCCTTTCAGCCTCAAAGCTACTATTTTTTTTTTCCTCTGTGCAATAACATTGGAGCTGGACCCTTAAACATAACTCTTTTGCCAGCAGAGAGAATATTATACTCTGTTGGCAAAGGGTGTTGGGGGATATTGAAAGAGGAAGGAGACTTCTTGGGTCTAGAGAGACTTATAATTCTTGCTTCCAGGGCCTGACAAACATTGGAGTGGAAGACATCCATGGCAATAACTTTCTAGAAAGTTTCACTGGCACTCCCTGGAAGAGGCTTCCTAGTGAATTTCATAAACTTCTAAGCAAGTAAGACTCACTGGGGCAGATGACTTTATGTTTGGTTGCCCTTGTCTGCATGAACTCAGCCAGCTTTTCTCTTTGGCCACAGGTATACCCTTCTCAGCAACGTCTGAATCTAAGTGTTGGGAGACAAGGTGGGGAGTGGAGCATTTCTAAGTTTGTTTCTTTAAGTACTCTATTTTAACCCTAGAAGCAGTAACTGCTCTCTCTGCTATTTCTGAGTTCTTGGAGTTCTCTTTCCTCTTAGAGTTTAATATCCTGTTACTTAGTTAAAAATTACATTAAATTTTCTATGTGCAAATTCTGCTGTGGCTTGTGTATCCTGACTAAACTCTGACTGTAAAACTCCATCAAAATATTCAGGCCAGAAGGATAATGTGACATTTCAACTAAGGAAATTGATGGAGTTGTTGAAAGGAATAAAGTTCTGAAAAATATGAAAACCCACAAAACAGAAGGATGTGAAAGAGGAGAGCTTTGGGGCAGCAACTATTAGCTCTTCTCTAAAGTCTGTCTTCTTCTTTGAC
>NW_006159884.1:2214801-2248702 GCF_000334495.1 Tupaia belangeri chinensis | reverse complement strand
TCAGCAGGACAAATGACTGCACAGCTGGTTTCTATGGATCTGCCTTCATTGCACTACATATGACCATGTGAGCAACTTTGTCCTGTGAAGTATGAGTGGAAGTGTGCAGATGTTCTTCTCTGGAGCTTGAGAGGTCGTGTATTTGTCCACTTCATCCTCTTTCTCCTTTCTTGTTAGAATCTAGATGTGAAGTAACCCAGCATGCTCTTTAATCATGCAGAGGATATCCTTCAAAATGAAGGAGCAACAACTTGGAAAGAACCTGGTATCCTCACACAATGACTGTTACGAGTGGTGCTGCCCTACAAACTAGACTATTCACCTCAGACCTTTGTTTCATAAGCCACTGAAATCTGGAATCTCTTTGTTTGAATAGCTTAATTTTATCCCAATGAATATGACACTACTCAGGGAAATTTGCTGTCATTTTTTGGACATGGCTGCATTCAGTCTAAATGTTATTTGTTAGTTGTAATTGTTCATGTGAACCTATGTTTTGCTACAGCCATGTCCAAATGTCTGCGCAGTCAAAAAATTATTTTCAAGCTCTAGAACATTGTCTTGTTATTTTCTGCCACTCACTCTCTACTACCCATTCCTCTCCCGTACAGTCTCAGGTTTCTATTCTTCTCCTTTCTACTATCATATCTTTGGATCTTTCAGTGTCTGCCATAGACTACAGACATCTGGTATTTATTAAGTGGGAGTAAATAGTGTGTGTCTTTCAAAGTTTGGCACACTTCACTTTACATTAAGGCTTTTATATTAATCCACTTTGAGTCAAATAAGAGGGTCTCATTATTTCTTATGGCTGAGTAGTACTCCAAAATATATATGTGCCACAGTTTTTCAATACCTTCATCAGTTCTTGGACACTTGGGTTGATTACATGTCTTAGCAATTGTGAATAATGCTATAATATACAAGGATGTGCAAATGTCTTTCTGACTGAATGCTTTGGCTAAATACCAAGAAGTGGAATTACTGGGTCTCATGGCAATTTTATAGCTTCCCATTAAACCACCATTCTCCATCATTTCATAAATCACTGAAGAAGTATAGGAATAAATACCTTTCTTTTGCTTCTATTTGTTCTAAGATATACCACTACTACTTTTTAGGAGAAATACAGAAGAGACAAGGAAATACAGAAATAACGAGATTAAAAATGAATCTAAGTAAATAAACAAAACAAAAACAAACAGGAAAGATACATCCCGTCATAAACTTTAATAGTCCATGTATATATATATATATATTTTTTTTATAACCATTTTTTTCCTGAAACTTTTTTTTTGTAACTCAATTTATATTCCTTCCCTAAGCATCATCACAGCACACAAAATGCAATCTCCCAACCAGTACATACTGCATAGTGACTCAATCATGCACATTACAAAAAAATTTTTTTCAATTCTAGTTCCTAGAATTATTTCCACCCCTCTTTCTGACCCTCTGTCCCTTCCCACCCTCCTCTCACACCACCTCCGGTGTCCACAATTGTCCTCCATTCCCTTCCCACCCACATTGCAGTGATCACACAATTTCCTACATAACCTAACTACTTTCAAAGGTGAGTTCACTCGTTACTACTAAGAAAACCAGTTTTAACTTAAATCAAAGAAACACCAAAGAACTTTGCTTAAAGCCAGGAAACAGGTTAGGATTCTGTTCAAAAAGTCCATGTATATTTGCAGAGGCTTCTTTTGACTTTTTAGCCCATACTTCTCCTTTAATGCCTATTCCACCGTACATGATACTTCGCATAGTACATTGTTCTGTTTTTCTATTGAATTACTTTTAATGTGTTGTCAATGAAAATGATCATTCAATACAAGAATTATTTTCTGTGAGTTGTGGGTCATTGGTATGAAAACTAAATGTGTTAGACATGTAAAATGTATGCAATACTGCTTAGAAAGAGTTAAGTGCTCAACAAATGGTATATATTATTGTTAATTCCTATTTTGTATTCTACATGGCAATAGCATGTGAACTATAAAAGGGAACTCTCTTGGTGTTGTATTCAGAACGAAAATTTGTGGTTATTGTAGGATTGCACCAGCTGTAGACTTTCGCTAATATTTATTAGTAATGAACACTGACATTCAGAAAATGGGTTGAATATGCACTGGGTGCCAGCATCCAGGGTTTTATCAATGAGCAAGTTAAATACTGCCCCTGCCTTCATGGATCTTACATTCTACTGGGAAAATAAGAAGATATTAAACAATGATTAGTAGAATAATTCTGAAAAAGAATACTTGATAGGAATCTAATTATTTGGGGGGTTATTAATTCTAATTTATTGGTAAATATTATGTTATTTTGATGTTAGCCATCAAGTCTTTAAATAGATCCAAGAAATGATTAATCTAATAAATGCTACCAAACATTGATTTATAGGTACATTTAATGTCTAAGTTAGAAGTAAACATTTTATCATTTAAGCATTTTAAAAAATAAAGATTTATTATTATTATTTTCTACAGTGGCATATAAAAGAGGACAAGGCTGTGAGAGAGACTGACTCAGATAAAGGGAAATATTTTGTCACTGGCATTATTCAGAATTGCTAGTGCATATGCATGTTAAAAAGCAGACCAGCTTTCAGTCAGTTTATATTCAGGGCAGATTGTATTCAGGGCAGATATCTCCTACTGACCACCTACCCTATATGCCACTAGTTTTCTGTAATGACTTTGAAATCATGTGAACAATGATACCATTGAAAATAGTGCTTCATTTGAATTTTCGTACTTTGTCATTTATTATTTTATTTTATTACTTATTATTATATTTCTAAAGCATTTATTTTATGCTAGGCATGATTTCAAGCATGGATATTAACTCTAAAATCTCTCACAATAAACTTCAAGGAAAATAAACATTTAACAAATGGTTTCAAGATTTTAGTTCAACAACTACTCAGTTAAAAAGAGCTAGTATTGGTTCTCTCTGCATAAAATAGCAAGTACACATTTTTAAATTGTTTTATACCATAGAATTGAGTTTAATTGGTAGGCTGAAATAACAGCAACTGTCAGAAAGGGAATTAATTTGACCTCTTTGAAATGCTAATTGAATTCTTATCTGCAATCCCAATATTTGCATTATTGGACTATGTGAAGAAAATATAAAATCCATTGGCTTGATGAAATGATAAAAGACATTTTATCTGTTAAACAGAATCACTAAAGTGAAAGTGACTTTTATGTTGGTTATAAATTCTGTCCCTCATACAAGAACAAAACAAAATAATTCCAGTGCATAGAAACCATGTTACTCTTAACCATGTAGTAGTATTTATTATTTGGGTTGTTTGGACAATTCAGAAAAGAATATTTTTTTGAATTAAAAAATTATGACAGAATATGTTATACAATTATGCATTCAAATAAATAATAGAATTATTTCAGATCGATTTCTGTTTGCTTGACTGAAAATTTTCACCAACTTCCAAGTGTTCAATCTTGTAAGTCAAACATCATTTACTTGCTACATATTCCTATCAACATATTCTGTTAAATTTTTTAAAACTCAGAAAATATTCTTTGGTGTACTGACAACAACCCAAATGCAAAACATTGATAAACAACAGGAAAGTTTATACCATAATTCTCAATAGCATTATTTGGTGGTAACCATTCGCAATGAAACAATATAGTCATTCACACTATACAACATATTATAAAGAGTAATTAAATATTTCTGACTCATTTTTTTCCCATAAGGCCTGTACACTTGCCAGAAACAGAGAGAGGCAGAGAGAGAAAGAAGTGAAAAATCATCCTCCAGGGAGGACGGTCACACTGAAATCTCTCCATTCTCTTCTCTGACTTTGGACATGCATGTACAAGCACCCTGTATGATTTTTTAGCCAGTGGGTCCAGGACTAAAACTGTGTTTGGCCATGTGAGACTCCAGCACCTTTACCACCATACCACCTGCTGGCTCCCTGACTCCCATACTTAAAAAATTCTATTTTCAAAGTTCATTATTGCAGGGAATTTTGTCTATTACTCCTTAGAATTTCCTGATATAAACTAGTCAGGACATGCTATCCTTTATTTTGTGTAATTCATTTGACCATGACTGAAATTTCCCATTTTCATATGTATAAAGAAAAATGAAAATTCGACAGCAATATCATTTCTCTTCAATGGTCATACCCTGATGGCAATAAATTAAATATAGTTCTAAGATAATAAGATTATGTGTTAAATTTAAATTATTTTATGTGGATTATAAGAGAAGAAAAGTAGGCTTCATTACTGTATATTTATAAGGGACTTTCCATATAAAAGGACATTATTGTTCATATTGCCTCAGATGAGAAATTATTTTCCACTGAAACTACTGTGATGCCAGGAAAGTTTCGTCAGTTATGCCCTCACCTGTGATAAAGAATGTGCATGTTCACAGGGGTAGCATGGAAGAAAGGGCAGGTGACTGAGAATGCTAAAGGTGTTGATTTAGACCGAATATAATTGTACTTGAAAATCTGATGCTTTAAATCACTGTGAATCAAAATAATGTGTACATGAAACAAATCGATCAACAGGCCTTCTCCAATAACTGACATGTTAGCAGGGCAATATCGAACGAGGACTGAACTCAAGTCAGGCTGTCAGTCATGATTTACCTGGTGGAGCATTTTCCTTGAGTGAAAGTGAATTATGTCTTTGATTAGAACACACAGAAAAATAGAGTCATCAGACAGACAATATAGAGATTGACTTGTTTAAAAAGTCCTATTGAACCAGAGCCAGTATTTATCCCCATTCTCCCAACATAGACTCACATGACACTGCTCCCAGGTGAAGCTGCAGAACAATAGCAATTGCAATACATCGGAAGATACCATAAGCTACCAAAAACGTATATCGAATTAATTTTTTTCACTGTTTTGAACACCAGATGCTTAGTCATAAAATTAATGGTCAGTTAATTTTATAAATTAACATTTCCTCTACCACAGAGCTTGATCTGCTAACCTAGGGGTTTAAAAAGAATCTCAAAAATCACAATACAAAATGCTTTCTCCAATAACAAAAAACTGTTGTTTTCTTGCTGGCCAGCTGTCTGGAATCACCACCACATTCTCTATCCCTTTCCTTGCATTGTACTCTTTTTTTTTTTTTTTTCAGGTTTTTGTCATAGGGAGTGTACACTCACTAGAAAGAGACGGAGAGACGGGGAGAGGGAAAAGGTGTGATTTTTCAAACCACCGTGTTCCGGATTTGAACCATACTGGACATGTGGGAGTCCAGCCCCTTAATAACAAACAAAAATAAATAAATATAGTTACCTCAATAATTCTCCAAGGAAAACAAATACTAAACTTTATGGTACATACTACATTACCACAAATAATTTTTAACCAGTATAATAAATGGGTCATGCAGCATCTCATAGGTTAAATTACATAGATAATTCATGTGTTGACAGTAGCTTCAAATTATTTTTAGTAAGCTAATGGTTGACATTAGAGCAAGTCACACATACTTAAGCATGACAAACATCACATCAAAAGTGTTATTAATTTCATAGCTATCTCATGTGTTAGGCTGACTTGTACTTAAAAACAATAGCCAAACAATTAGACCCATGGTAGATTCCAAGTCACACACTTTGCTCACTCAGCGATTGCATTTATCAACGAAGCATTGCCTAATGATGATTTTGTACCCAGGCTATTGAACACAGCACTACCAATTCCTCATGCCAATTCACTTTGAACCTTAACTGAAACTGGAAAGAATGTGTTTTTATAAACATAAGACATATTGCATTTTCCTTTCGAGTGTCACTGATGATAAAATTCCAAATCCACATTTCATCTTCAAACATTAACGTCCTGTCACCACATTAAGAACTTGGTTTTTTTTTTTAATGTTTTGAGAGGTACTTGCCAGAAAAACAGAGAGAGACAGAGAGACAGAAAGCAAGAAATCACCCCCCCCCTCAGGGGGGACGGTAACGCCACAATTCCTCCTCCTCCATTCTCCTCTTGGGGTCTTGTGCATGCACGCACACATGCCTGGCATGAGTTTAAGCTACGGGGTTTGGGATTCAAACCGTGGTCGACCAAATAGGAGTCCAGCGACACAGCCATTATGCCAACTGTTGGTTCCAAGGACTTGGTTTTCTGTTACTCAGCACTTGATCATCCAGATATTTTCCTTTTCCCTTCTCGTTCCCTGTTTGATGCATTTTAAAATTTTCTCTGGTGTTATCCAAGGGCAGTCAGTTAGAAAGTTTTCTAAGAAAAAAAAAAAATGCTCCCCAACACAGAAAAATATACTTGAATATTTTGTAAGGCACTTTGTAAAGATGGAAATAAATGAGAAAAGCTACAAGCTGTCGAATTCACTCCTTTAATGTGTCTTTGCTGTCATATAAGCAAGATTTAATTCAAAATTGAACACCGCGTTGGAAATTTACTTTCCTCCAGAAAAGCGCAGCCTTGAGGAGAAAGCAATTACAAAATATGAGTGAGAAAAGGGAACAATGGACTGAAGCCTAAACAGATCATTATAGCTGTTACCAGAGGGTTTCAGAGGCAGGAAGAGGAAGAAAACGGTATGTACATGTTTGACATTTTAATATTACACCCTCATTAGCTGCTTTCTAAACTCTGCAATGTTTGACATGTAATTTAACTCCCCAGAAGATAGGCCACTTTCTCTAGCCCTTCAAGAGCAGTTCTGCTTAAAATAGGAAGACACACACACACAAAGAAAGCAAAAGGAAACAGGAGGAAGAACCTGCTGGTGTATGAGTATACTTTTAAAAATTTGCAGGATAGAGTTAAAACACAATACTTATTTGGAGTATTGTTTTAATAGCAGTTGTTAAATTTGTTGCTATTGATTTCATTAACACTTTACACATTTTACTGGACATCATTGTTATTATTAGGCAGAGGTTGTCAAGCATTTAAATATTTGTGCAAATTTCATTTAAAAATAATTTGATTTAATGAGTTCAACGAATTTGTTCCTTAAGTTACATAAATTCCACAGAAATAACTGGTGAGGACTTGAAGTATTGACAGTTGCTCATTTTGTTTCGAGTATATTGTTTCTTGCATCTATGAGAGAAAGAGACAGAGGAAGAGAGAGACTAGCACCCGTGGTGGAGTCTTCACTCTGCCATCCACCCAGCTTGAGCCAGTCCCAGTGCATGACACGTGTGTGCCCAGCACGTTCACGGACGTCTGTGGATTTGAACTTGGAACCGTCTCATGTGGGCCAGCCCTGCAGAGTGTTGTGTTTCTGCTATGTCATCATTCTGCTCTGGCATTTGCTATCTTATTCTTTGTCAGCTATTAATATACTCGATATTTTAAAAATTCTTTGTAGAGGAACCAGCAGATGGTGTAATGATTACCTTGCTGGATTCCCACGTAGTTGACCATGGTTTGAATCCCAAACTCGGCAGCTAAAACTCATGCCAGGTGCATGTGTGCATGTGCTCAAGATTCTGAGACAAGAATGGAGGAGAAAGGATTGCAGCACGACCATCCACGCTGGAAGGGTGACTGCTTTCTTTCTGTCTCTTTGGTGAGCGCATGCTTCCTTTTGCAAAAATCTCTCTAAAAAAATACATTTCTTTGTAGAAATTTAAATAATGAATTCTTTAGAAAAATATTTGAGCATAAACATTATAATCAGGCAATAAAATAAGTAGTTTGGCTACCCTGTCAAATGGGTAAAATTGAATAAGCAGCCCAATATTTTTTCTGTTCACAACTTCTAATTTTGAAACTACCAAAACAAGAATTTATGTTTACAAATAATATATGAAAAACAGTCTGAAAATTGCATGTTTTTTTGTCTGAACTTCAGCATTATTAGAGTCTCAGTAAAAAAAAAAACAAAAAAAACCTTATTACATGGCTCAAAAAATAATGAGCAATGATATTAAAAAGTCCTTACATTTTTCTGAAAAGTTTTCTTTCATTTTACTTCTATTTATTTTTCTTATAATTTTCCCCCAAAGGGTGTGTCTGCTCAACAGAGAGAGAATTATTGAGAGAGGAGGAAAATGAGAAAGCACTCCTGTAAGAGATGATCACGCCATAATCCCTTCTCTATTTCTCCCTCCTTTTGGGATTTTGAGCATGCACACACACATGCCTGGCATTTTTTCAGTGAGGTCCAGAACTCAAAACTTGTAGTTGGCCATGTGGGTTCCAGCAACCTCAATCAGAGGGAGACCACATTAAACTTTTTTGCGCAATGTGAAATAAGTGCATTGTGAAGACAAATATCAAGTGCAATATCTAGTTTCTTTTTTTTTTTTAGTTTATGTATGTATTTATTTATTCCCTCAGAGAAGGAAAAAGAGAGTGCGCGTGAGAGAGAGAGAGAGAGAGGGAGAGAGAGAGAGAGATCTTTGGCCAGGTCTTTGTGCCATGATCCTCCCTACAGCCCTGCAGAGCTAGAATCACACACTTATGGGTATGTGCAGTTTGTTCAGGTAGACTCAAGATGTGAATGAATGCTTCCCATATTGTCCCCAGCGTTGCACAGAAGTTTTTCTATTAGATTTACTAAGTAAGCTGGGTCTATTTTTTATTTCTTGTATGACATGGTTTTCAGACTCATCTGTCGGTAGGAACATTATTCTAAGATATATTAAGTCTTGCTGAGTGAATGTTTTACATGACTAAATAATGAATGAAAAAAATTGTTATTTTTTTATGTATTGTATTGCTCCAATTCATTTAAAAGAATATATTCATTTTGCACAAAGCAAGTTTATCTGCTCCTTTTAGTCAAGGGGTTCATGTTAACTTATCACAGAAATTATTGTTCCCAGTATGTGGCAAGGATTGGCAGGTACTATATTTACTCTTCATAGTGACATTTACTAAGGTTACTAAAGTGTTCATTCTTTTGAGAAGTAGAGACAAAAAGAAAAGTGGAGAAGAGGAAAAGAATAGCTCAAAATCCTAGTTTAATTCAAAACTTCCCTTCCACTTTCTTCTACCACATGTTTTCTGCACCATCTCTGGATGCAAAATTAGAATTCATAAATTACTTCATCACCATAGTCATGTATGTAGCCTTGCAATAATATATGCAGTGTCCAGAGTTGGGAAAGTCAGTATCTTTTTTATTTAATGTTCTTTTTAAATTTAAATGTGCTCTCATCAGTGATATATGAAAATGCTCAGTATCTCAAATACTGACATGTACTTTGTTTTAAAAATCATTGTAAAGATTAATTTGTCATACTAAAGCTTTAGATTATAGAAATGTTCTATTTTTCACTTATATTTTAAATATAGTCATGTTGTATTGGCTGTTTATAAGCCAGTGCAAACAAGTTTTTCATCGAAAGCAAAACATCTTCCCTTCCAAATCTTCAGTTATCTGAAGATAGTGTAAAAAATAGAATACCTAAAAAAACACGTTTATATGTACAATGATGACTATTATACCTAAAAAACACATTTATATGTACAACGATGAATATAATACCAAAAAATACGTTTGTATGTACAGTGATGTCTACTCCTGAGAGTTGCCTTGTTGAACATAATGAAGGAGTTTGACTATTTTATTATAGCATAGAGTACAGAATTATTTAGAGTATTCACATGCTTTTTTTATCACATTAATTTCAGAAGAGTAGAAATGGTTACTTCAACCCAAAAAGCACAAATTACAGATTAACATCACTTGTCATTATCCATCATCTTTAATTTTTTTTTAAGAGAGGTTTTTGCTATAGGGCGCATGTGCTCGCTAGAGAGACAGAGAGACAGAGAGACAGAAAGCGAGAAATCACCCCCCAGGGGGGATGGCCACGCTGCAATCCCTTCTCCTCCATTCTCCTCTCAGGATCTTGGGCATGCATGCACACACGCCCGGCGTGAGTTTAAGCCATCGGGTCTGGGACTTGAACGGCGGTCGACTACATGGGAGTCCAGCAACATAGCCATTACGCTAACTGCTGGTCCCCCATCATCTTTAAATTTTAAAACTTTCAAAAATGCAACATATTTTAGAGAGAATTACTCTTGTTTATATACAAAATTATTTTTAAATAAATTTTTAAAAAGTTTTGACAAGAATAATAAACAAAACAATTAGAGACAAAATTATCTGATGATCATAAATATTTCCTATATATTAGGTTTACATTATATATAAATTAGTGAACTTATGTGGTGTTTTAATTTTGGATTCTTTGGCCAAGTTTCAATGAAGGTTAGAGTTTCAAAAGTAAAGTTATTTAAACATGGAAATATCTTAAAACATAATTACTTTAGTTTTGCTTATGTATATGTACTCAGAGAGAGGAGCTGCAGGCACAATTTTCTTAATGAGCTATGACTATGCTTAAAAGAGTCTCCGTGTATGCTAATTCAAATTTCCTGATATGAATTGTTTTAATATTCTTCCAAGTTTTAAAGTTTGCCTGGAAAGTGTGCCAATACAAACAATGGGATGTATTTATTTATTTAGCTCTTTGAGGAATTTTCTAAGTAAGTGACATTTTGGTCTGTGCAATAGATATAGATAGGGTTTGTAGTGAAAGAAGCACATGTCTACGCTAGGACGCTTTTATTGTAGAAAACAAAATCATATTTAATCGAATTTCTGATCATGCCAGTAAAAATATTTGTGATAAACTTTCTTCCGTTACATATTTTACAGTTGTATTTCTCATGCTTATAAAGTGTTGATTATTAATGTTTTATGAGAACATTAAGAAAGCTCTACTGTCGTATTTAATTATAAATTTATAAATATCTTCAATTAAAAACTAGTATTCTGGTTCGATATAAAATTGGATTTCTTTTTTTTTTTTTTTTGGAGAGGTTTTTGTTATTGGGAGTTTCACCTCCCCGCATGCACTCGCCAGACAGACAGAGAGAGACAGAGAGATAGAAAGCAAGAAATCACCCCCCAAGTGGGATGGCCATGCTGCAATCCCTTCTCCTCCTTTCTCCTCTTGGGATCTCAGGCACGCATGCACTCGTGCCCGGCGTGAGTTTAAGCCACCGGGTCCAGGACTCGAACCACTGTCACCCATGTGAGAGTCCAGCAATATAGCCATTATGCTAACTGCTGGTCCTAAAATTGAATATTTTCTGAGAGAAATAGGGAAAAGACTTCATCACAAGTAATAGGTTCTGTCATACAGAAATGCATAAAAAGGCTATATAATCATCAGTCCATTTTGATGGTAGTTTTTAAAGTTTGCCACAGGGCATGTGCACCCACCAAAGAGAAACAGAGAAAGAAGAAATGAGGCATCACCTTCCCCACAGGGAGGATGACCACAGTTCCTTCTCCTCCATTCTCCTGTAAGAATTTTGGCTCATACCCGCATGCTCCAGCATGATTTTCAAGCTGCTGGGTTCGAAATTTGAACCATGTGGGCAGCTTGAAGATCACGCTGGAGCACATGAGTGTGTGCTAAAATCTAGCGCCTTAACCCCAATCCCACCTGCTGGACTCAACGATCAGTTCTATTTATTATTCTTATTTATTTATTTTCTCATTACTCAAGGTTTCCCTTGTAAAATTCAGGGAAAGTTTTCTGCTTCACTCCAGTCCCCTCCACAAGTTCTTTTGAGATCTAGAAATGTCAGTGATGACTACAGGCTAACATGCTCAAATACTCATGACCTTGCTGGTGAAACGGACTACTGAAATATGGTATTTCTTTGAAAGCACTTTATTCCTTAAAATTCATATCAATTTAAAAATTGTAGTTTGTAATATTTTTTTTTTCTTTTTTGGAGAGGTTTTTGCTGTAGGGCGTGTGCGCCCGCCAGACAGACAGAGAGAGAGACAGAGAGATAGAAAGCGAGAAATCACCCCTCAGGGGGGATGGCCACACTGCAATCCCTTCTCCTCCATCCTCCTCTCGGGATCTTGGGCAAGCACGTACAGGCACCCGGTGTGAGTTGAAGCCACCGGGTCCGGGACTCGAACAGCGGCCGACTACGTAGGAGTCCAGCGACATAGCCATTACGCTAACTGCTGGTCCCAAGTTTGTAATATTTTTAAATATAAGATATAATATTAAAAATCACTTAATATTTTTAAAAAAAACTGATAATTTAGAAAATAAAGCCTTTGAATACCACCTGGTATGTATTGTGTCAAACTCTTCGAACAAAAAATTAAATGCACTCAAATAAGCAAAAAGACAGGCAAACAGTCTGAAAAAGACAAATAAGTATGGGGTCTTGAGACTGAAACATATCTGTCTCTTGATTCTTTCTTGACATGACAAGGATTGATATTTGATTTTCTAGTCCTGAGGACTCAGGGCACAGAGTTGAAAGTTTCTAGAAGGTGACAACTCACCTCATTGGTGGAAATGTGTAATGAGATATAATGCACACAGCATTACAACACAACACTCAAAATTAAAACCAATGTTCCAGACATCCTCTGACCAATAAATAAATAAATAAACAAATAAACAAACAAACAAATAAATAAATAAAGAGAGAACTATTGAATGACTCCTTTTCTGTTTTTATAGACTAGAGAAAGATTTTTGCTATAGTACACATGTGCTTGCTGGAGAGATAGAGAAAGACAGAGACAGAAAGTGAGAAATCATGCCTCCTGGGGGGACGACCACACTATAATACATTCTCTATTTTCCTTTCAAGATCTTGGGCATGCACACACATGTGCCCAGTGTGTTTCAAGCTGCCGGGTGAAAGAATTGAAACAACATGGTCTATTTGGGATTCCAATGATGTAATCATTATGCCATCTGCTGGTCCCAAATGACTAACTTATTTGATTTTATTCTCACTTTTCTAGGAACTTGTTGTTTTTCTGTATATCTATATATCTATATATCTATATATCTATATATCTATCTATCTATATATATATATATATACACATACATACATACACATGGACATATATATATACACACACACATGTACATGTATTTACATATATATGTATACGTATATATATGTGTATATATGTAATCTTTCTGATAACAAAATATTGCATGAACAAATATGAAAGAAAAATTTCCCTGTTTATTCTTTGTAACTGAAATAAACAAAACCACCATTTTCTGCAGGTTCTTGTAACTTGGAGCTGCCATATGCTTGCCAGTAACTGTACATCCTACAATCTCCTGATTATAATTGCTGACTTTTCTCCTGAGGCCACTGGACACTATCAACCTAAAGATCATCTTTTCTCAAAATTCGAATACTATAAAACTTAATAATGAAAATCTTGTGAAAAAAGGATTTCTCTTATTACATTTGTAACACTATGATTTTGTCCACCTCCTCACGAAGTCCTTATTTAGTAACGACATGCTGATTAACACTGATTAACTGATAGATCACTGATTAAAATGGTTCATTAGGGAAGTAACTTGCATCTTATTAATAAATAACCAAATTATCTTCATCTCACAAACTGTGGTTACATAGTTTGGTTTGAGAAAAATTGTTCTCTATCTTTTTCGAATAGCATGCATTATTTCACAATGCCGTTCCTGACTTCAGAAAGCTAGACTCTTACACAATCACAAATGGAATTTCAAAAGGTAAATTATTCAATCTGTTGTCCTTATGTGAACTATTCACTATTCTTGTGTAAAGTTGCATAAAGCTCTATATCTAAAAACTGCACACTAAATGCAAACCAAAATGATAATTTTCCATACTTGTGAACATTCTAAAATGTGAGTGCAGCTAAGCTGACTGTCTCTTTACTGTTCTCTTGGACATTTAGTCTGATAAATGGTTTCTCTCTACCCTGATGACACCCACATTTTCCCTCCAGTGAAGCTACCTTCCCAATGTCATCTGCTTTTTCTCTATCTCTTTATTATTTGTTATGTCTATTAGATCTTATTTCATGCAAAATTCAATATTAGAAAGTAACTATGGTCGAGTAAAAAGCCATATTAGGCTAAAAATAATCAGAAAACTTGGATTGGGGTCTTGACTATGCCCATAAGTGATTGTGTGACCTTCTTCATTGTCGCTGAATATCTTTGATCATCAGTTTTTTTAATTTCTGAAACATAGGTTATTAAAATAGAAAATCATTTATCAATATTCCCTCTATTTTCCAGTGTGCTGTCATTTCATGATTAAAACTAGCAGTCATTTTTTTTTCACAATTGTTGTTCTTCATGATTTCAGTTTCTGTGATTTATATACTTATTCTTCTAATCTCCTAGGTACATGGAGTCATCGTAAAAAATTCTTGATATTTTCAACTCTGAATTCTGCCGATCAAATTTTGATTCTTGCATAGTAATATCTGTCACATATATTCCTTTCTTCATGTTTCCATTGTATCTTCATGACCTAGATTTTTATTACTTTCTATCTGACATAATCTCGAAAAACAGTCCTGGTATCTATTATCTATTTTCTATTCTCTCATTCAATTCTTCTTCTCTTATTTGAGTCAGTCCTCTCCTTCCCTGTTATTCGTGGTTCTTCCTTTTCTCTTCCCTTTTTCCCAAAAATGATAGAAGTCGATTGAATAGATTGAAAAAGAAACCACTTCCCCAATTTTTTTTCTTAGTTTTTGTTTTTGTTTTTTAGAGAAATTTTTGCTATAGGGCGCGTGAGCTCGCCAGAAAGACAGAAAGAGACAGACAGAAAGCAAGAAATCACCCCCTGGGGGGATGGCCACACTGCAATCCTTTCTCCTCTATTCTCCTCCTGGCATTTTGAGCACGCAGGCATCCAGTGCGATTTTCATTCCACCTGGTGGATGACTCAAACTGCAGTTGACCATGTGGGAGTTCAGTGCCTTAACCATCATGCTACCTGCTAAATCCAGCATGCTGACTTTCAAAAAGCAGAAAGAATGATAAATAAATTTGAAATTATTAAAACAAGTCACAAATGAGATTAGAAGGTGCTCTCATGCTTCCTTAGAGTGACCCACAAATTTGGCTCCAGGTTCTCTAAGAAGCCCATTTGTGGTGGACAAACTATGTAAGATAGTCCCATATAACCTGACTCCTAGAGTTGCACCTATGTGTTATCTCCTCTTCTTTCTTGCATTTAGGCAGGACCTGCGACTTGATCTAATCAGAGGTGAATGCAAAGGTTATAAGCATGCCTTCGATTATGCTGTTTTGGAGGACTCTGCCTTAGTAATCTGGAGAAAGACTTTCTGCCCTGCTAATTCGAAGAAACAAGCAGCCAGGGACCAGCAGTTAGTGTAATGGCTATGTCACTGGACTCCCACGTAGTTGATCACGGTTTGCGTCCCTGACCCGGAGGCTTAAAACTTACGCCGGGCACGTGTGCGTGCGTGCCCAGATCCTAAGAGGAGAATGGAGGAGAGGGGATTGTGGCGTGACCATCCCCCCGGGGGGTGATTTCTCGCTTTCTGTCTCTCTGTGTCTCTCTGTCTGTCTGGCGAGCTAACGCGTCCTATAGCAAAAACCTCAAAAAAAAAAAAAAAAAAAAAAAAAACCACAAAAAAAAAAAAAAAAAAAAAAAAAAAAAAGAAAGGAGCAGCCACAGGGTAAGACAGCCTACAGAGAGAACCCCTAACAGGGAAAGGCAGGCAGCCTCACGGAACTGAACACTCCCCTCCACTTCTAGCCCATGATCAGCAAAAGAAGGAGAACTCAGTTTACAAATCCAAGGATCACAACCATAGGGAGCTTGTAGCAGATTTGTTCCCCTGGAGCCTGTGAAATTGTAGCCCAGTGAAACCAGGATCAGAGGACCAGTTAAACCTGGTCTAGATTATTAACCAATAGAAATCATGAGGCAATAAATGGATGTTGTTTTAAGACATTCGGTATATGCTAATTTATTAAGCTCCATGGGAAATTAACAAAGTGTTCTATGCATTTGTTAATTCATTGAACAAATATATTACTTGTATAAGCAAACTGTACTTTTTAGTGAGTGTCCACTTTCACAAGAACCAGAATCCTTCCTGGGATTCATGGTAAGATAATGTTCTTTTCTCAGTATGAAGCTGCCCCCAATTCCATCACTTCCATATCAATCTTCCTGCCACACTTGTTTCACAGATTCGTTTACTCCCCGATATTGGCAACCTAATGGCCATACTTGGTTACTTTGCTCTAACTTCTATAACCAACCTCATCACCCGTTCCTTTAGGACAAGTCTTTTACTGCAGTCATTATTTTCCTATCTTCTAAATTCTAACACAGGATCCTAATACCCTCTTTTGAGCCAAGGTGAATTCAACATTTTTAGTCAATCTTATTAGAATAATTCTTCCCATTGTCAAGAGTCATAGTGATAATTCTTTGAATTACTTTAAAGCACAGTGGCCTTTTTCTACCATGATACCAGTTAGATCTGACCTAATAAGCTAAACATTTTACCTTTTTATATTTTCTTATTGTTTGCCTTTCACTTGGAAGGCCCATGAAAACCGGAGCTATCTTTAATTACATTGTATTCATTTATTGTGGTAGGTGTCCCTAACACCTAGAATTGTACCTGCTGCATAGGAGCTGCTCAAAAATATTTACTGAATAAACTCATGAAACTTACTGTCAGCATCATTTTTTTTGTTCAGTATGTAGCCTCTAAAACCATATCTAACCTCATATGTTAGGTTACTTCAGTTTAATTTGTCAGGATGCATATCACATCTTCAATTGGATCAAAGACAAAGTTCTCACGTTATTTGCAATGCGTACCTAAAGAAAGCCAGTGAAGCTGAAGTAACACAATATGTGGGTTTTGACTGAATAGAAGGAAAAAGCTGAACACTGTGCTTTCATTCAATAACTGTAAGTAGTTTTACATATTCAGCATATTCTGCAAAGAGTCATTCAAATAAATTTTATCTGTGTATGTGTGAGTGTGTGTGTGTGTGTGTGTGTATAAAGTTCATATTTTTTTATGAAAGTGAGGAGACAGAGGAGGTAGAGAGAGGAGAGGGAATCAACTCCCACAGGCTCCTCACTCTGGGATCCACCTGCAGCTTTAGCCAGTGTGGATCACTAGCAAGCATGTGTCTGGAGCAATCATGAGGAATTCCTGGGATGTGAACCTGACACCTTCCCACATGGGACTGACTATAAGTTCAAGTCCCGGACCCAATAGCTTAAAAATCACACTAGGCATGTGTGCATCCAAGATCCTAAGAGGAGAATGAAGGAAAAGGGATTGCAGTGTGGCCATCACCCCTGTGGAGTAATTTGAGGAATGCTGAGGAATCTCAACGTTTTCCTCTATCTCTGGCAAGTGCACACACCCATGCAAAACAAAACAAAACAAAACAAAACAAAATCTCTTAAAAATCTTTCCCCAATTTTTGATGTAGCTTTATTATATTAGTCTAATTGCTCATGAATTCATCATAAAACCTTATCCATAGGGCTAAGTGCTAGCACAGTGATAGTACAACTGAACCCACATGGGAAAGGTCCCAAGTTTGCATCTCAGGACCTCTGTTAGCATGCCAGGCCGTGCATGCATGTGATATAACCCAGGCTGGCTAAAACTAGGTTGTATTTCAGTGTGAAGACCTTTATAGAGGTGCCTATCTTTCTATCTCAGGAAAGAAATAAATGGATAAATTTTTAAAAATTCTGTATTAGTATTTCTACATATCAGAATCTATGTCTATATATTGTCATTTAGAGAAATAGGAGACGAAACTTTTAGCATTTGAGTAGCAGACATGGTGGCTTAGCATGGCTTTCTCTCATGTACTAAAGCTCTTTCCCGCCAAGGTTGGAAGATCTACTGTGCAGTTTTAAACAGCAAGTGTGACAATCATTTTGGCTAACATCTCTGAGAAGCCGAACTATTCTTTTTCAATAGACATCACTGCTTTTGAAGACATGATTTCCAAAATGTTTCATTTTTATTCATATTTAGGTAGATATTAATTCCATTTTTAAGATAAAATTTAAAGCATCTTCCTTTATAAACTTGATTAAAAAGAGATCGCTAAAATGTACTCCCTGGATACAGCTCTGTGTCACAGAATTCACCTCGCTGCTCACAGGAAATTTCTTTATGCATCTCGTGTGAGAAATAGGACTTATTTCCATTTTACAAAGCTTTCAAGAGGAAGGTAGAGAATTGTAAAAGGAGTAAAATATATTCGTATTTTGGGGGGTGGGGGTGAGACGATACAAACACAAGCACACATAAATACACAAATAAAATAAGTAGAACAACACCCTGATAACAGGGATTAAAATTTCAGAAGAAATAATATTAAAGAAAGAATTCAACATAGAGACTGAGATAGGAGTAATTGTAGACAGTAAATAATCAAACGAGAAAGAGAAGAAGGATTTCAAAAGAAACTTCAAAAGACTAATTAAAATAACCCAGATATAGGGAAAGCAGACCTTCAAGCAGAACCGTGTAATGCGTTGCGAACACAGACAGCTAGAGGAAGAAGGCTAGATGTAATCTTAGTGCAAGAGAAACAAGCCTTAATACAAAGAAGGAAATTGATTTCACATCAAGGGAGGGACTGGGATTCTTTCCCTGGTCTGTAAAGAGACAATAAATATAGAAGGGGACTTTAATTTAGGACACTGATGGCTGTGTTTGGAGAAGTACGAGTTCCAAGTCTGAAGATGTTTGACCAAGAAAGACAATTGAGAGAAGATAAGATTTGTAGATGGGGGGGTGGGTAATACCACCCCTGAAAGAAATATGAAGAAGATAAAGGGAAAAAAAAGAAAAAAGAAAAGAGGAAAAAAAAAAAAAAAAAAACCTTTTTCACAAAATTTAGCGAACCAAAAAACGGGTGGGTGATCTCTCAGTTTCTGTCTCTCTGTCTCTGTCTGGCAAGCGCACACACCCTATAGCAAAAACCTCTCCAAAGGAAAAAAAAAAAAAAAAAAAAAGAGAAAAAAAAAAAAAAAAAAAAACCCTTTTCACAGCATTTCAGCGTACCAAAAATGCAGAATCTCTACTGTGTCTAAGGAAACAAAGGCGAGATTGCAGTGAACAGAAAAAATGACCCATCAGGCTAAATATTAGATTCGGTCTGTGTGATTTGAAGCATGCTTACTTAAATATAAATGCCATAGCTTGGAATATACTTATACATGCACACATACACACACACAGAGAAGTAGCCTGGTCAAATTAAAAAGTTTATTCACAAGAAATAATAGAACTTCATATTATATTATTTTCTAATTTATGCTACTAAAATTAATTTCTCAAAATCTAGACAGTGTACATCCATATGTAACACATGTGTGTATATATGTGTTCAAAGAGAAAGAAATCAAACTAAAAATAATGGTCCAAAGAAAAGATGTCTAGCTTCCTTTTCAAAATGTCTTCCTGGCAGGATATATTTAAAATGATATAAGGGAAGCACTCAAGGGAAGGAGTAAAACCAAAGGCTTTAAAGAGGAAAGTAGATATTTCCAGCTATAGAAGCGTTCAGTAGAACATGTAGTTGGAAAAAATCATCAAAGGTGAAGTGGAGCAGAAAGAGCAAAAATGGAAGTGCAAAAGAAAGATGTTTATGTTGACAGAGTCTAAAGGAGAAAAGGAAAAAGAAGTCACCTAAAAATACTCTACCCACAGAAACTCTAGTTTACTTATTCATTCAATAAACATTAGTTATGAGTCTACTATGTGTCAGATGTCGTGATAAAGAGTTTTGAAAATGAATAGACCATAGTTGTAACCCTCAAAGTGGTCACAGTTTTCTGGGATTATCACAAAACAAGGCCATAATGATAAATAAAAATGTAACGATGATAAACTATTTAGAATATGAAGAATTTGGGAAATAAATGCTTTATAGTTTATTTATGAAAGAGTATGTGCTCTGATGTTAGCATATTGTGGTTAATCCTGGCAGACTTAAATAAAGTCAAGTTAAACCAATGGCTTTTGGGTTAGCCCCATATTCTAGTGAGCATGGCCCACTGTAATTCAAATGCCGGCTCTGCTAGCTTGAGAAATTTGCCAGGTGGACATACGTGCATGCCTGGAATCCTGACAGGATGAATACATGAGAGGGACAGCAGTCTGACCACACCTCGTTGGGGTGTGCTTTCTTTCTCTCTTTCTGGTAAGCACATGTGCCTTCTTGACAAAAACAAACAAACAAAAATAAGAAAACACTTCCTCATAGTAAGTACTCAATAAACATTAACTATTATTATTTTATTTATTTCTCAGAACAAGTAGATAATATTATTATCCCCATTCTAAAAAAGAAGAAGGCCATATCAGGAGAGATTAAAAATTTTATGAGTAGTTGTAAAATTAACCCGAATTCAAATCTAGGGGCTGTTTGTCTTCAAAACCATAACCTTAACATATGAGTTACAAATACTTCAAAAAGTTTTGTCCACACATTGAATTAAAACATGAGTTTATGGGCCATAGGTGGCATGGTGGTTATGGCAGCTGGGTCTCACATGAGCGACCCCACATGCCCAAAATTTCAAGAAGAGGATGCAGGAGAAGGTATTGCTACATGGCCAACCCCACAAGGTGGGGATTTCTCACTTTCTCTCTCTCTCTCTCTCTCTCTCTCTCTAGTGAGTGTACATGCCCTATAGCAAAAACGAAAACAAACAAACAACTCCTTACAAGTTTTATTTTGGCACCAAAAATTTGAAAGTCTTTCATCAGTTTTTCATAATATGCTTTTCCATGAATCCTTTGAAGACCCCCCCTCACATATGCTTGTTGTTTTTGAATGCAGTTTACACAAACAAAATTGTCTTTGATTCACAATATTTTGCTACTATTATCCCCCCTCACATATGCTCATTGTTTTTGAATGCAGTTTACACACAAAAAAATGTCTTTGATTCACAATATTTTGCTACTATTAGTACAAAAATTCTATCAAATTATTTATGGCATCCTTTCTCAGTGTATGCACCTATCATTGGTAGAAACAGATGGCTAAAAATGACTGACTTTCTTTCTGTGCATTTCTGCTCAAATGCTTTTGTTCTTGCTGTTCCCTCTACCAAAAATGCTGTTGCCAGTTCATATCTTCACTTGGCCGAATCTCTTCTTAAATTTAAGTCTAAGCTTAAACTCTTCCATCCTAGAGTCTTCCCTTGAACAGCCTTTCTACTGACATGTGGGCCTACCTTTCACTAGCCAGCTCAACTACTGGCACTTGTCATCCTCTAACATGTTTACTTCCACTGTTTAAGAGAACGTGACCATGTCTTGTTCACCTTTGTAGTCACACAAGATAGCAGCTCAGTAAATATTGGTTGAATGAATAAAGTGAAGACATTTACTTAGGCCTAGAATGTGACCCGTGAATGTTATTGTGGTTTATGACTCTACTTGCCTACCCATGCAAATTTGAACAGAAACTCTGCAATGCAAGCAGATAAATAATTTTCCTACACATTCATGTTTTAGCTCCCTTAAATGTTTTATTTTTTCATTTTAAAGATGACACTCGGGATCAGCAGATAGTGTAGGGATTAGATCACTGACCTCTCACATGGCTGATTGTGGTTTGAGCCCTGGACCTGATGGCTTGAAACTCAGGCCGGGTACATGTGCATGTGTGCACAAGATCACAAGAGGGGAATGGAGGAGAAAGGATTGAGGCATGGCCATCCCTCTTGGGGGTGATTTCTCACTTTCCCTGTCTCTCTCTTTCCAGTGAGTGCATGTACCTTAAGGCGAGAGTCTCTTAAAGAAAAAGAGAGAAAGAAAAAAGAAAAATGATGTTACTCATATGACTTCACTGAAAATGACTCCATCTTCTCTGTTGAACTTATTCCTCATAATCATCTTAACTTTCCTGAAAGTCATAAAGCACTTTTAAAGTTTGTTTTAGGGAAAAAAAATGTTTTAGGTATCCAGACTGGATACAAGGGTATAAAAATAAAATACGAGATAAGATTCTCAAAAATATGTAATTTATTCATGAGTACATGCAATAACTAACAATTAAGTAAATCCAGACTATTAAGTAAAACTGTGACAATAGTTCAAAATAGAAAAAGATACATTTTTGTTTGTCTTGTTGTGTGTTTTCTCCTTTTTCTCTTCCTCCTTTCCTCTGTTCCTTTTGTCTTTGCTCTTTCTCTCCTCCTCTCCTTCCTACTCCTCCTACTTTCCCTAGTCTTCTTTTCCCAACTTCTCCTCCTTCTTTTGGTTTAGCAGAAAGAAGGAGAAAAGGGATATTTTACTGTCTGAAGGAATCACTTTCATTCCAGAAAGCGTGTGCAAACGAATCAAATCAAAGCGAATGGTCTCCTCTGAATTCCTCCAAAAAAAGCAGTAAAGCAAATACCCAATTATTACTGTAATCTCTTTTATTAAGAAGGTGACAAATTATACAAATATTACTAATATTTAGTATTGAGATAGTTGTATCTTCAATATATTTTCAAAATTATCTTGGGTAAAATATTCTATGCCCTTGTTTCTTTTTCATGTGTGCAATGAGGTAAAAAACAATCTCTTAAGTTTTAGGTTTTACCCATAGTCTTAAAGTTTATTCTCTTCAGACAATAAAGAAAACAACCATCTGATAGACCTCCATAAATTATAGACTTCCCAGTTCTGTTATTCTCTGGTTTCCTAGATTATTTGTCCTTATCCTTTATCTATGTGACATGTGGTTAATTATTTACCGAGCTGAGGGAAATATTACCTGTATTACTATTACTGTTGTATTTGTTTTACCATCAGCATTCATCATCCTAAAGAGACCAATTTTGTTTTCCGTCCAAAGAAACTATTTCGAAGATGGCAACTTACAATGGTTTTAAGGTCCCTATGATCTTCAATATGCTAGAAACCAGATACTGTAAACAATAGTTTAAATAAGACTTGCAAGTGCTGTTCAGAATAAGTATTATCTATGGTATAATATATTTGTATTATAGTATTGGAAAAATGCTTCTAAATAATCCTGTGACAGCCATTATTTCTGTTTTACAGATAAGGAAAGTGTGACTTGGAAAGAATTATTAACTTTACCACACATGATTACTTAGCCAGAATAGAAACCTTTGTGAAAATAGCTTCATGAAGGTCTAGTATGCTAGCATAAGGGTGTTACTTTTATATTAAATGGATCAGCACCACAACTGCCACAGTGATTTAGTCTGGATATATTTTATATTGCTCCCCATATTTAATAAAGCTGCAATAAATTTTAATGAAACCCATTTGCTGTAGGGCCAAAAAAATGACTTAAAACACAATCAGAACATGATATATAGAAATGAATAACATAGATTCCTCAAATGTAGAAAACCATTTTAATGAAAATAATGCCTCTAAAGCTTTATCCCAAATTTCAAAGCACTTGATATATTATCTTCATATGTTGTGTGTTTACAGGATTTTTCCTTAAACTTAGGTATCCTATGAAAGTTAAATAGACTGTATTATTTCTACTTACAAAGCTAACTGAAGCCATTATTACCGAAGTGTAAAACGCAAGTGTTTTTAAATTTGGAATGCATTTTACTTTAAAATACACAACTTATAAGCTTACCTTGATTAGTTTGTTTAGAATCAAAGCTATTAGTGTTAACTTTAAAGGTAAAGGTTTTCAGAATTTATGTAAGGTAAAATATGTTCCCACGCAAGTTCTACAACCCATTAATATTTTTCTCCTAATTTGCCTGTCTATTATGAAGGCATTCAGATTGATAAGGCATAAAAGTTGACTGCAAAAAGGCAAATTAAAAAAAAAATCAATTGCTATAGGACATGTGGACTTACCAGACAGAGACAGAAAGAATGAAGGAGGGAAAGTGAGAAATTATCCCCCAGTGGGGAAGGCCACACTACAACCTCTTTTCTCTCAGGATTTAGGACATTGCACACACATACACCTTGTATGTTTTTCAAGCTGCAAGGTCTGGGACTTGAACTGCACCAGCTAGTCATTTGGGATGTGCTACCTTAACCATTATGCTACCAGCTGGCCCCTACATATTATAATCTTTTCATAAAATTTAAATTAAAATATATTTCAGGCCAGCAGTCGGTGTGAAGGTTAAGGCACTGGATCCCACATAGCTAGCTTCATGGTTTGAGTCCTGCACACAGAGGCTTGAGAATCATACCTGGTATGTGTGTGTGCATGCCTGAAATCCCAATAGAGCAGTGGAGGAGAAAGGACTGCCTCTTGCGGGGGGTGTGGGCTGGAGTACTGTGTTCCCCAGGGCGGTGGTTTGGACCCTCTTCTGTGCTTTCTCGCCTAACTTTTACGCGGTCCCATTTGAAAACAAGAAGTCTATGATCCGTTAGTTGGCATAACCCCTAGAGGGGTGTGGGGAAGTGATATCTCACTTTATTTCTCTCCCTCTGTCTTTCTCTGATGAGCACATGTACCTTATAGCAGAAAACAAAACAAAATATATCTTAGAGTAGTATGATTCACATGGATGCAAATATCTACAAAAGAAAAAGTGGATAAATATAATATATTCAAAGGATATCTACACAACAAAGAAAATAAATTAACTATAGTACACAATGACATAAATAGTTAAGGTCAAATTTTAAAGACTACATACTAATTCCATTCATATAAAAGTGCAAGACAAAAAAATAATCTATAACAATAGAAGTCATGGTAATGATGACCTTTTGGGGAAATGTAATGACTTGGAGGGACACAATGAGTGCTTCAGGCATACAAGTAATGTTCCACTTCTTAATCTCTGTTCTAATTATGAAGGATCTTCACCTTATAACATATTGTATCAAGACGGACAGGTATGATTTGTGTACATAGCATATTTTAATAAAAATATTTTCTCTCTAAGCCCTCCCACTGCTTTAACATCATCACAAGATTTCGGGAAGGTCGCTGAAGGCATTAGAGCCAAAAAAAGGAGAGCTATTTAGGAAAGGAGAAAACAAAAGATAGGTGTATCATAGATGCAAATAAAAGGAATTTAGAGAAGGACGACAAGAATAGTTGAACCATGATGATAAGCTCTTCAAAGGGATGGAGTAGGATAAAGAATTCAAACCAAAATACTACAATATTACAACATCATTGGATGGCATCAGGTCATTATGAATTTCTTGAACTATTTCTGAAGGAACTTAAGAGGAAAGACTGAGTAAAGAGAATAAGGGGCAGGCAAATTGAGTCAAAACCGGTGACAAATGAATGTGATGTGGTGGAAGTCAAAGGAATAGGTAGAAAGGAAGAATTGATCAGAATTGAATATTATAATTTTACTTTTACAGAATGTTTACTGCATTTGACATCGGCTCTGTTCTAGCTTCCTGAAACGCATCCCTTTGGGAGAAGTTTCCTCCACATTCCTTGAAGTCATGGCATGAAGTTTAGCAAGGTGTTCTCAACTGCTTTTTAAAAATATTTGCCTTCCAAATCACATAGCTAAAGGCTGACCATGTGATCGAAGCTAATGCCATTCAGGTTCTCCCTAATGGCAGTATTGATCTTGTGTTTGAATTTTTGTATTCTCACATACAAGTGATGTGGATGGGATGATAAAGAGACTAGGAGGACAACTAACAAAACATAAATAATGTATAATTGCTGAGTTAGCATTTCTAGCATTTTTAAAATTACTTTCTATGTGGCACTTATTTTTGTTTTAATTTAACAGACTACAGCAAATATTATACATATAGTCTTGTGGGATTATAAATTTGTACATAAGAAAATTTTGGGATGGAAAATACAAACATCAGAAATTTGACAAGTGGGCCAGTCAGATGGTGTGGTGGTTAAGGCAGCTGGATGCCACATGGACAACAGTACAGTTTTAGTCCTGGATCTAGCAGCTTGAAAAACACAGCGGGTACATGCCCAAACCCTGAGAGAACAGTGGAGGAGGGATTGGGATGCTAGGGATTAGGATGTTAGGATTTGCATCCTCTGGGGGATACTCTCTCTTTCTCTCTTTCTCTCTCCAGCAAATGCATGCCCCCAATATCTAATTTAAAAATAAAAAGAAAAAGAAAAAAGAAATTTGACAAGTAAGGAGATATCATATATTTAATCTCTATTTTGTACTTCTTATTATATTGCATTGATATATTTAAAAATTATTAAATTTTGCCGTGAGATAGAAGTATCCAATATAGTAGAATTTAAGAAAATGTGAGATACGTGTACCTTTTCAAGTATGTTTATGCTGTATTCTCTTAGCACTTTAAAAATTTTCTGTCACATAAGAGCTCTGTGCACTTAAATTAATTTCATTATTATGCCTTATTTTTGAACCTAGCTCTAATTCAGCTATTCATCTCCTAAAACTTTTTTTGCTTTTTAGCATTTCAGTTGAGAAACTTATTTCTTACTGGATATATATATTTTTTCATTTATAGACCAACAAGGTCTACTTAAATTGCATCTCATACATAATGAAATAATTATGTGTTAGCTCCACTCCAGGAAAGAAATTTTCAAATTTATATGGGATATTGATTTTAAAAATTCCCATTATTGTTATTTTTATTATATTATTTATGTTCCTTCTTTTTGTCACACAGAATAATCTGGATACAATGTGGGAGAGAAATTAATAATACAGAATAATCTGGATACAATGTGGGAGAGAATTACACAAGGGTGAGACCATCAAGAGGCAGGGATAATTGGGTACCATCTCCGCGACATACTATTACCTGTAATGTCAAGATATCTTATCTATCCCTCTAACTCTTTCCATGTTCTGACTACTGGAAATTACTTCTTCTTGTAATTCACAGTTCAGGTTGTTCAAATTACTCTGCATAGTACATTTCGGAAAAGCTCTTCTTTGTCTCACTGGGAACAATGCAGTCTTTTTGTCTCTTTGTTTATAAAATAATCAGAATGATTATCAGAGATTATGACAATTGTAGCACACCTGAATATTTTCTGAGCCATTTCTGTGCCTCTGACAAACTTTATCCCAAGCAAGATGATGACAACCCTATTAGATAGGTGCTATTATGATCATTCCCATTAAACTAAAGAGGAAACTGAAGAAATTTACATAACTGTCCAAGGTCACACAAATAATAAGCAGTAGTGCTGGCAGTAATCTAGAATTATTTGCCACAAAAGTCCATGCTTTCAACCAATGTTATATCATCTTCCATAGTTGAGGCATAATTGACTTTGATATAGTAATAACATTTTTGTTTTTGCTTTTATTACGAGTGCACATTTATTACACTTTATTTCCTTTTAAAAGCAGAGATACATGTTTAATTTGGGAAATATGTATGTGTATATATAGTTTTTCAGCTTACAATGTGATACATGTATTTTTAGCTTAAATAGCTTAATCGCATTCAGTATATATCCTTATTTCTTAAAAAAGATATTTTAAACAAAGGCACAATCGTGTATTTGAAAATTCTATGTTATTTAAATTTTAAATGACAGAATTTATTTCTCTATTCTTATTTGTAATATTATCTTTGACCCCATTTTATTTCTTTCATCTTCCTCACTTTTAACATAATAATATAATGAAAATATTTTTCTACTACATATCAGTAATAATTACCTTATGTTCAAGTCACTAAATGTGGTTCATAGCTTAAGAAGTTTAGTTCAAGACCAGCAGACAGCATACGGTTACAGTGCTGGACTCCCACATGGCTGACCACAGTTTGAGTTCCAGACCTAGAGGCTAGAAAACCATTCTGGGTACATATGCATGCATGCCAAAGAACTCAAGAGGAAAATGGACGAGATGGGATTGTGGGGTAGCCATCTCCCCGGGGGGGTGGGAAGGGGACTTCTCACTTTTCCTCTCAGTGTATCTGTCTGTCTCTGTCTCAACCAGCAAGTGCTATTACCCTAGGGCAAAAGCCTCTAACAATGGAAGTTTAGTTCATAATAAATCATATCTCATCCCACAATTTTTTAAGAGAAACTTTTGCAATATGATGTGTACACTAGCCAGAGAGACAGAAAGTGAGAAATCACTCCCTCCCCCCCCCCTGGGGGGGAAGGCCTTGCTATAATCTCTTCTCCTCCATTCTCCTCTCAGGATTTTGGGTACATGTGCACATGCTCCTGGTATGGGTTTTATGCAGCCTTATCTGGGGCTTGAACCACGATCGACTGCATGGAAGTCCGGCAATGTAACGATTATGCCATCTGCTGGTCCCATCTTATCACATAATTTTAATTTGCTTTAGGGTTGCTATGTGAGTACTATATTTCATTTATTCTAATTGAATAATAAGAATTCATGAACATATCTATATAGATCAGGTTCAATAATCCAAATAGCCTCATAAATTCCACTTAAACATTCACTATTAATGATTGGAATTTAACTTACATACAAAGAGGTGACCAGATTGACTAGAGAAAGATTAAACAAGAGCATCTATTTAAATGTACAAAATGAATACCAAGCCAGTTAACTAAGTTTCCAACTTTCTTTTTTAAAAATTTCGGTGAAGAAAAATTTATTTTACTTTTGTGAAGATACTCCAAAAAAAACAAAAACAAACAAACAAAAAAAACCAGCTTTTAAAAATGATGGGGCACAGATGAGGAGAGGATCTGAGAAGGAAATCAAGTTTCCAGATTTTTTACCTGATGTTCTGTTCAAACATGGTACCATCCACGTGTGCTATCCTGAGTATAATGAAGATAAGAGAATTCGAAGCAAGAAGACATAAGCGTGGAGAAATGTGTTGGGGTTTGATTTTCTGACTGCTTTTAGAGGTATTACCTTCAAATCTCAGGGATGAATGTTACATCATTAAATTAGTCATACCAGAAGGCCAAAGCCATTGCAGTCATGTTTAGCACTGAACTGTCCCAAACCATTTGAGGCTTCTAAAACATACTCTGCAACTCTGTCATCAATATCTTTGGTCTGTTGACAGGGTCTTAAAATTATCCTGAAGGCTAAAGGTTGGCTGTCATTTCTCTTGGAAATTCTATTTACCAGGAACAGCATGAGGTTACTAAAGAGGCTTAGAGGACACTAGCTCATTAGAATCCACTTCCAACTTTGATTAAGCAAGATATACATATATGTCGAGAGAGAGAGGGGGAGAAGACAGAGAGTGTGAGAGAGAGTCGTATCCTGAACAGGGTCTCATGCCATGATTTCTGCCCAGCCTGTGTCAGTGAACCATATCATGGGCAAGCACGAACATCAGCGTGTGCAGATTGGGCGTGTTGAATTACTACACAGTACTTACTCCATTAGCACTGCTACATTATGGTTGCTCCTGCACGAGTTATATTAATCTTCAGATTGAGTGGAAATTCTGATTGATTCAGCAGTTTAAGGCTAATTCTGAACACTATTCAAACATGTATACCAATAATTTTTTTAACCACAGTTTATGACTAGTTACTAAAATAAAAATTCAATCTTAGTTTGAACTTTATAATAATGGAAACTATAGAAATGCCAGTGGCCTATATGTCACCATGGGGGAACTATTTAATATTTAGATCATTTTCTAAATTATATTTCCAAATTACAGCTGGGAGTATTATTTAAAATAGTGGACTGTAGAATCAAGAGTTTCCTCAAGGACTTGCTATTTTTTTTTTTTTTTGGTGAGCTCTTGACTTATTACATGACATTCCTTTTTCTTGACAATTGTATTTCTTAAATCAAATTTTCTGTTCTCTAAATTGGATGGAAAAATCAAGTTTCATTTTGTGTCATGCTCTTTGTCCTTTTTCACTTATAAACTCTACATTGAATTTAGTAAGGCACTCACTACAGCTTATGAACTTGGGCAGCTTTTTGGAGGGAAAAAAAAGAAAATGAGTTTGCTCATGAGCCCGTTTTCCCCAAGCCCTTGGCAAACTAATTACTGTATCTGCAGTACAATAGCAAAGGGAACAGAACTGAACAGAAGGTTGGGGAAGGCAATCAGACAACATGCTTCTGTCTGCACAACATCCTGTGAGGCAGGATGCCGCCTTAGCTGGTGCTTATTACCCCTGTATACAGCGTGTTGCTACCAGTCATTAACTCCTTGAAGAACTCCATGTGTAATTCAGAGTTGCCAGTGCAGGATGCTTTCATATAATGGCATCCTAGTCCATTAAACTGTAATCTTATTGTTCTGCTTACAAAAACGAAGCCATCACAATGTTCTTTTCAAAGAGAATAAAGAAAACAGTAGTTTTAAACATAGAGACAATGGCTACCTGAGCTACTCAAAACACTGGCAAGCTCACTGCACAGGAAAATAACCACCTGTGTCATGCTCTTTGTCCCTTTTTACTTTTAAAATCTACATTTAAATTTGTAAAGGACTCACTACAGCTTTTGAAATTTGGGAGCTTTTTTGGGGGGAAAAAAAAGAAAATGAGTTTGCTCATGAGCCCGTTTTCCCCAAGCCCTTGGCAAACTAATTACTGTATCTGCAGTACAATAGCAAAGGGAACAGAACTGAACAGAAGGTTGGGGAAGGCAATCAGACAACATGCTTCTGTCTGCACAACATCCTGTGAGGCAGGATGCCGCCTTAGCTGGTGCTTATTACCCCTGTATACAGCGTGTTGCTACCAGTCATTAACTCCTTGAAGAACTCCATGTGTAATTCAGAGTTGCCAGTGCAGGATGCTTTCATATAATGGCATCCTAGTCCATTAAACTGTAATCTTATTGTTCTGCTTACAAAAACGAAGCCATCACAATGTTCTTTTCAAAGAGAATAAAGAAAACAGTAGTTTTAAACATAGAGACAATGGCTACCTGAGCTACTCAAAACACTGGCAAGCTCACTGCACAGGAAAATAACCACCCTGCATCTAAGGGGACAGGATTCTTTGTGCCTCTTGACTTGAAGCAAACTCTAGCCATGCTCTAATGAGGCACTTTCCTCCTAAACTATGTGAAGCCACTGACATTTGGCATGTTGGATAGATAGATCAAAAGTGGCCTACAAGCATGTATAAATGTTTCACACCCAGGTGTTCGACTTGACATTTTCTTGCTATCTAGCAGCTGCCTGATTATTTAAGGATTACCAACAGTCATTGAACATGGAGAAAGGTCCACCTGTACTAATCATTTGCTATAAAAGGATCAGTGTTCAAAACGAAGGTTCTTTTGATTATCACTGTTAAACTTTCTCTTAGGTTCCCTGTTTGCTAGAGGGAAAGTCTTCTTGAACTGTGCTATATCTAAAGTCCTACTATTGAAACATGAGTAGACACTGTTGAATCCACAATAATAGATTCTTTTTCTCCTTAAGAGGTTCAGATAAAAAAATATTAAAGAATAATGTCACCATACTGATATCTTGTATCATTTCTATCGTTGTTATAAAGTCATAAGTAAAACAGATACAATATAAAGAAATAATTGTCTTATCAAACTTATAGAAAATCATTTCATAGCCTACTTTCCTGTCATAAAATTAATACTAATTTGACAATGTCTACATTAAAAAACAACGAGAAATATGATGCAGTCCAAGTTCGGATTCTGATTATTTTTATTATATGTGTAAACTCACTAGCTTTTCTGAGCATGTTTCGCACAATTTGTAAGCAGTTGTGCTAGGGATAGGCCTGTTAAATGAGATAAAAAGAACTATAAACAATATAACTGATGTAAAAAGGGCTAAGAAGGTCACACTAAGTTTGTGCCCTGCACCATTTCAGGTAGAAAGACAGATGACTGAAATTTCTTAGAGTATGTGTTGTGTTAAGTGGAGTAGACTACTAAAAACTGTAATTTCTTTTTTTCTTCCCAAATATTTTGCTCCATGTCTACTTATTGTTATTACTATCATCATTTTTCTGACATACTAAGCACTCAACAAATCAACAAATTCATTAACGTTTTCCCTTTTCTTTCTTCTTTTCTGCTGTGGTAACAATAGAATTTATACTTTCTGGATAGAAGGAGGCCAGGTTTGTGAGGTAAAAAAAGAAATCCTGTTCTTTTAATTCTGTTTTCAATTTGGACTGGCTTAAAAGAGAAGCCTGTTGAGCCAGTAAGTGGCATAGCAGTTAAGGCTCTGGACACCTGCATAGCCCGCCATGGTTGAGTCATGACTTGTTGCCTTTAAAATCATGCCAGGCAACTATGCATGCATGCCCCAAATCCCAATGTGAATGGAGGAAAAAGGATTGCATGATGTCTATCCCCCTGGGGGATGGGAAGATTTATTACTTTTCCTCTCTCTCTCTCTCCAATGACCACAAGTGCTCTATGGAAAAAAACCTTAAAATGAAAAGAGGAAAGCCTGATAACTTCTCAATTTTGTTCCAAGTTGTAGTCGGCATTAATTTATTTTATTAGTTGTGCTCTGAGTACTTAGTTCTGTTCTTGTTCTGTATATGCAATGATGACATTATGTTGGGTGTTATAGAAAGCAAGTGAAATAGAGTATGTAAAAATATTTTACAAATAACAAAATATGGAACCAGTGGATGGCATAATAGGTATGTCACAGGACTCTCACATAGCCCACTGTGGTTTGAGTCCTGGACCCAGCAGTTTAAAACTCATGCCAGGCACATTTGTACATGTCCAAAATCCCAGGAGGAGAAAGGAGGAGAAGGGATTGTGGTGTGGCCAATTCTTGTGTGTGTGTGTGTGTGGGGGGGTGATTTCTCACCTTCTATGTCTTTATGTCTGCCTCTCCAGTGAGTGCAAGCACCCTATAGCAAAAAACTCTATATATATATATGTGTGTGTGTGTGTGTGTTTATATAAAAAATATATGTGTATATATAAATGTTATGTGTGTGTGTATACATATATATGCTAATTGTTATAATCCAGCACTTTTCATAGATCAAAATACCTTGGTAAATTTAGACATTTTAGACTTTTAAAATGTATTTATTTCACATGCTAGCCACTAGTACATGTAGATTACTCACCAGTTCAATCACTTCTGAGAGAGATCAAAATGTGCATTACATTTGCTATTTTTCAATATATACTGAAAAATGCGTCTAGAGCATTTGTGGATGAGAAAAGAGAACTTTATAATTATATTGTAGAAAGTCATACTCTCTTTAACGTTTGTGGGTTATGTGGTATCTCTTTCTGCACGAAATTTTGGTAGATTCTATAACAAATTTAAACCTGGCCTCTAGTGAGAATAACTAAGAATGACAAGACACAGTAACTATAGCCCATAGACCAAATCCAGTCATACATCTGTCTGCATGGTCCCCAAGCTAAATATATTGCATATATGTAGAGAGGTATGTCTTCATATTTAAAATGGTTGGAAAAAATGAAAAGAAGAATCCAATTTTGTCACACGTGACAGTGTTATTTATTTATTTATTTTTATTTGCTAGGAGTCACATACACTCACTGGAGAGAGAATGAGAGGACAGGGAAGTGAAAAAAGCACTGCTCATAAGGCATGGTCATGCCACAATTCTTTCTCTTTTCTTCTCTCTCCTTTTAGGATTTTGGGGATGCATGAACATGTGCCTGGAATGTTTGTCAAGCCACCAGGTCCAGGTCGTGAACTACATAGTTAGCTGTGTGGGATTTGGTCACCTTAAACACAGGCTGGTGACACATGGCATTAAAACAAATTCAAATTTTAGTGTCCATAAGTAAAATTGTATGAAGACATTGTGTACATCCATTTATTTACATCTTATGTACGGCTGTTTTCATGCTATCATAGTAGAGCTGAGTAGTTGTGACAGACATCATATGGCCCACAAAGCTCACACTTTTATAATCTGGCCCTATGCAAAACAAGTTTGTCTGTTCCTTGCCTATAGTATCATTTAAATTTCAAGACAGTTTAGTATTATACTACATCAAGTAATAAGGTCAACCATGTGAGAGTCCAGTGCCTTAACTACCACATTCCCTGCTGGCCCCAGACCAACAACCTTTCAAAATAAGGTGTAATGCATCCATATATAACTCATCAATATGCAGTACTGTGCTCTAGAGATAATTTTATTCACTAGGAAAATAGGGGTGGCTTAGTTGATACTTTAGGAC
>NW_006159884.1:2159512-2214788 GCF_000334495.1 Tupaia belangeri chinensis | reverse complement strand
CAGGAATGAGGAGTAGAATTTCTAACAATATGTATAGGGTTACGTGCAGATAAATTGCTGAACAAAATTTTTCTTCTCTCTCAAATACTTAAAATGTTAACACTTAAAAACACATAACTCTTAGGATAAAATAGAAAGACAAAGCTCTCTGACATTTGTCTTGACAATATTTTCTTTCAGCTATAATCCCCAAAACATAGTCATAACAAAAGCAAAAATAAACAGATGAGATTATACTAGATTAAAAACTTCTTTACTGAAAAAAGAATCAACAACATGAAGAGAAAACTCATGGCATGGGAGAAAATATTTGCAAACCATATATCTGATAACTGAGTATATTCAAAATATGTAAGGAACTCATGCAGTTGAATCACACACACACACACACACACACACACACCAAATAACTTGGCTAGCAGGTCTATGAAAAGGAACTTAACATACTCAATCATCAGAGAAGTAGAAGGACAGATCAAAATAATGTGATATCACCTCATGCTTGCTAAGATGGCTATTATTAAAACAATAAAATCTAAGTGTTGAGGATGTAAATAGAGAACAGAACTTCTTTACACTCTTGGTAGAAATGTAAATTGATATAGACATTATTAAAAAATTATAGACATTATGATCCGATAATTCTACTTCTGGAAATACATCCAAAGGAAGTGAAATCAACATATCAAAGAGATATCTGTATTCCTATGTTCATTGCAGTGTTAATTTACAATAGTCAAGATATGTAAACAACCTAAATATCCATTGACAGATGAACAGATAAAGAAGTGTGTGTGAAAGATGAGAGTCTGAGGAAGGACATTTAGAAGAAAAATAGGGAGGCAAAGCATTAATGGCGCAAATAAATGTGGGATTACCTGTTGAAGATTTTTGTAGTTTTATCAACTGTACTAGGGAGAAATGGTCACTTGTTGAAATATCCATTTTTTAAGCCAATTAACAATGTGATTGAATGTATAAAACAAAGTGAAATAATTTTTTTAAAAAAGAAAATGTGTCAAATACATCTAATAGATTGTTATTTGAAGTTTGAAAAATGAAGGAAATTCTACAATTTGTGATAATATACATGAACAAGAAGCACATATGTTAAGTGAAATAAACCAGATACAGAAAAATAAATACTGCATGATCTCTTTAATGTGTAGAGTATAAAATAGTCATCTCATAGAAGAGAGAGTACAATGCTGATTACCATGGCCTTAGAGTGGGAAAATGGGAGATGACAGGGTACAAAGATTTAGTTATGTGCAATAAATAAGTTCCAGAGAACCATAATGATCATGGTGTATATAGCCAACAATACATTCTCTTCTATTGAAAATTTTTTAATGTTTTATTAAGTATTCTTTTCACATTTACAATAACAATCAGAAGAAGGATTGGAGGAGACTTTGGTAGGTGATGGGTTTTTTTCTTTATGGTGATAATAATTTCATGGGTGATATTTAACTCCAAACTTATTGCTTTGTATACGTTAAATATGTACAGCTTTTTTATTCATTAGTAAAGCAGTTTTGCAAAAGAATAAAAGAAAATAATGTGTGACAATAAACAGAACTTCTCCACAGTACCACAAACTAACAACAGGTCCTTTGGGGTCTCTATCATTTAAGCTTCAGCATTGATATAGCCAGGGCAGAGATTATTAACCACAGACCAGGGTTCATATTTTTTATAAAGCACTTATGAGTTCTATAACATTGTGAAAATTAGGTAAACTATAAAGCTTATTTTTTTTTCAAAATTAAATTGGGAAAAATATCTGTGTAATAGGAAAAACATTAGAAGAGTTAATAGAAGAAATGTTAAATACAATTCTTGAGAATTAGGAGAAACAAGAAATACTAATTTCTTACCTTTGTTTATGTAATTCTATTTTTGTGTGTTTTCCCTATTCTTCTCCTATTCACCAGTATTTTTATTTTCCACACTTGCACTCAATTAAAGTCAATTATCTTAATCCATCTATTATAAAAGCTAATAAGAAAAATTCTTAATAGTAGCAAGCCCTCCTCACTTCTGACCAGATGAATGACCATTAGCTGGATAGAAACACCTTATATACTTCAACAATAAGATTCATAGGTTTATTTTCCAATCTAAAAATGCATAATTCTTAGCACTATTAATTATCTATAACAAAAAATATTTTGGAGGGAAGGACATATTGCCTCTCTATTCACTCACTCTTTAAAATGAATATTTTGTGAGCACCTAATTCGCACATTCCACCCGAACCTCATCATGATGAAACTGGTAACAGAGTAGCAAAGACAGACATTAGTAATTACTCTACTAAATATAAAATTGTAACTGTAGTAAGTGAAAAGTGTGAATTTTAAAAAAAATGTGAGTCTAGAAAAGAAAAGGGGTTGACATAAAAACATCCAGAAGGTTGGTTGAGAAAGAGATCTCAGGGGAAATCTGCAGGTGGGGAACAGAGAAACCATAATATAGTTAGGGAAGAGAAAAAGGCAGAAGAAGGAAGCAGGAACACATTTCTCTTTTATAGAACGTTAGCATGAACTCAGAGTAGATGATCTACTCCAACATAACTTGAGGAGTAATTAAAGATATCATGGTGAGGCACCAGCAGTCGTTGTAATGGCTATGTCACTAGACTCCCAAGTAGTAGACTGCAGTTCAAGTCCTGGAACCAGTGGCTTAAACTCCCCCTGGGTGTGTGTGCGTGTGTGCCCAAGATCCTGAGAGGAGAATAAAGGAGAAGGGATTGTAGCATGGCCAAGCCCCTTGAGCGGTGATTTCTCGCTTTCTGTCTCTCTATGTCTCTCTATCTGGTGAATACACACGTCCTAGAGCAAAAATCTCTCAAAGCCAAAACAAAGCAAATATAAAAAGCTATTACGGTGAAAGTACTCTTCCAGATATTTTTACCATTCATTCATTCATTCAGTTAGTGAGCTATTTCTAACCAAGTCCAGGCATTCACAATTTGCATGTTAATGTAGGGAAGTACAAATGACTGCAAATCAAAACCATGCAAAATAAACTTAATATCAACAGGAAAAATTATGCTATCCCTTGGCTTTTGAGACATCAAAAATTCTCTTACAATCATCTATATATGTATAGCAAAATATAGTAAAAGTAATTTTCATCTGAATTAATATATTAGAAAATAGAGCATTGGAGTACTTCATTCCTTGATAAAACAAATGTATCAAATGTACTTTCAGTAGTGCCTGCCTTCCTTTTGTCATAAAACTTACAACATGGAGTGAGGATTTGTGCTATGCCTTGGTGAATTGTCATGCTCTAAGTTTGGATTGGCTTTCAACATTTTATCTTTCACACTTTCAATGTCATGAAATACTTTTGAGAGTTGCTTTAATGTCAAGTATTTTGCCAGAGCACTTCCTCTGGGACATCATCCTTTTTGTCACAACAGTTTCCTAATTCATGTTGATAAGTTCACCTTCACTAATTTCCTCTAGCTGCCTATCTGCATTCTATTGAATAGCAGCAGTGTTAACATTCCCAGGGTAGATTATTTCTTCTGTAAATCTATTTACATTTAATTTGGAGTTTCAATTACAGTGTTATACATTTTCTTTTTGTTTGTTCTTTTATTTTGCAAGAAAGAGAAAACGAATGAGAGAGAAATAGCTAACCTCCACGGTCTCGCATCTCAGTCCTCCCTCAAGCCTTCCCAATCATACAGTTCATGGACATGCACACCTGGTGTGTACAAGTCAATCCAAGAACTGAACTCCAGTTTTCCAGGTGGCTCCAGCATCTCAGTTTGCTACTGGCAAGAACTATCACGTTTCATTCCTTTGCTGCACTTTCATCTTTGTTGTTCCATTCCTCTTTCGACTATCTATTTTTATAAATGTTACAGGTTATCACTGGGAAATAAGGAATGAACACCAATGCCGTGGTTGCTGTCTCTGCAAGGATTGAACAGCAGGTATGCACTAACCAACTGATGGGCTTCCAAGGAAGTAACTGGTACTGATCGTGGCACAGAGCTACTATTTAATTAGTGATTTGTGGACTGAAGGACAGGCGCTGAAGTTTCTACTTTCTGTGATTACTCATAGCTAATGGAAATGGAAGTTTGAGCTGTGATGTTAGTTTTGCAGTTTACTTATTTACTCAGATAAACTCTGGTAACTAGAATCTGCATATCCTAACAGTGCAGGGAGGAGTGCCTATACACTATCATGTTAATATTAAGTATAACTAAGGGTAGTAGCCAAAAGAGAAAAATTCCTAAACTTAAATAGCTTAATAAAATAATATTTATTTATCATTCTTTAACAAGGACAGGATGAGTTTACTCCCATAACGAATCTCCCAACCTCAGATTCTTAAAATAATAATACTGATTTATTCTCTTGTTACATGTTCATCATAGTCTGTTCTTTAAATCACTCAGTGACCTATATAACAGATATACACCATTTTGTACAGGAGGAAAGAGAGCAGAAGAGTCACACATAATTGAATGCTCTAATCCAGAACAAAACAGAGTCTGTGCTCACAGCTCACGTACACTTATAACTAGTCACGTGACCCCAAGAAGTAGCATTCCTCTTATGTATAAAGCCTATTGCTCAGAAGGAGGAGTAATAGTACATTTTAGCTAGCAGCACTAGTGATTATCACATTTTTGTGAAGTGAATATTTTCCCTCATTTTATCAATATGCAATCAGAGACATACACCACTTAGTCTCCACGACAGCTCAAGAGAAGGAAGGAGGAGGTTCACCACCTTATACCTGCCTCATCCCAGCATGCCATAACACATGGGAAGGAGGAAGCTCACCACCTTCTACCTGCCTCATCCCAGCATGCCATAACACATATCATGGTCCGTTGGTCAGCACTCAATGCATAAGCCTGCCTAAAAGCAAAGGAGCCAAGTATATGTAAAGAAACACGAGCACATTCTAGAATGGCAGTTCGCAAATTTGTTTGACTCTAAAGGTCCATGGGAGTAATCTGAAAGTCTTTAATATTTAAATTTAAATTTATTCATTTAATTCTTCCACAAGCAAGAAAAGGGGGGGGGAGAGAGAACCCTTTCAACAGAGTCCCGATACAATGGTCCATACCTAGCCTTCAGCCATGCCTAGCTTTCAGCAAAATGTGCCCAGAATGTTCAGGGAGGTCTCCCGACTTGAACTGGAAATGTTCCATGTGAAATTCCCTTGCATAATGCTGCATTTTTATCACTGTGCCGATGTCTGGCCCCCAAATATGTATCTTATAGCCAACTATTCAGTTATTAACAAATGACCAAGCAAAGTTGAGGCATTTCGTTACAGAAAATTACACTAATGGGAAAGAAATACCACAGGGAGTGCGTGCCAGAAATTTGAAGATGTTTAGCTTAGGTTTACCTGGGCATAATTGATCTTTTTCTCTAGGTTAACCAAACCACCTATTATTCTCAATAAGTATGGTTAATCTCTTATACAAAAAAACAGAGGCATGAAGATTTTCTATCCTGGATATGTATATAAATTATTTATATACTAATATAAATCTAGGAGAAAGCATTTACATGTAATTCTTTCATATCGACCTTCAAGATAAAATAAGATATAGGAAACATCTCTAGCAATGTAGGATATAGAACTATTGAACAGTCAAAGGTATACATGAAAGGTTTTGTTTTATGCTTCACTCAGTGTCCATTACATTTCAAAGCCAGCTTTGATATTTCTGCTCAATTCAGCAGAAATTTCATATGCACTAACTAGTATTTTAAAATTAAAGCCATTTATTCAGCAGATGAGAAATTAGAGTTATTACTTATCTCATACATAATTCTACCAGTCATCCTGGTAGCAATCATTTCTCTCCATAATATCTCCTTAAAAAAAGTCAATAATCTTTTCACAGTGGATAATAACTTACACAGAGAATGTGAAAAGAGTGTTCGACTCCTTTGTGCAATCAAGCCAATGTCTTTTGTTAACTATGTATGACTTCAAATCAGTGTAAAATGGCAGGCTAGCAGTTAAACAGTGTGCATTGCAGGATCTAATTAATTCTACTATTTTATGCCAAAAATTCCATTAGTTCCCATTAAAGGTCTTGATGTAGTGCAGGCTCCTTTATGTTTTGTAGTTAAAACAATCAAACTTCATTTCAAATTAAGGATTATATTGCAGAACCAAAGGAATGCTAGTGTGGCTCTCTAGCATTGAATAAGTCATTCACTTTTAACAGGGTGATGAGAACATGAGTTAACTGTAAAAAGGTTATCTTATGATACATCAACAGGATATTTGAATCCAAAGGGAAAAGGCAGTTAGGGGTCTGCCTTATGTATTGTAATTTTATGGTAATATTATAATTTGACATTGAAAACAAAAGTTTCACTAGTGATATTGGTAATGTGGAAAGCAGCAGTGTAGCCAAATTTAATATTATTATCCTCTTTGAGAGTTATAGTTCTACTATTTATGCTCCTTTAAAGATGCTGTGTACTAATAATTAATTGTATAGATTCAAAGCACTTCTTTAGGGCAGTAAATAATATTTACTTTGCAACCACTGTACAAGGCATCACCATCACTATGCAAGGAGAATGGGTAATACATTCACTTTGGGAATAAGCAATAAAAACATGATGATCAAAACAATATTTATTTGTGTAGGACAATCACAATTATAACCTGTGATATATTAACTTTAGTTCTCATTTATAAACTTTTAAAAATAAAAAACATATACAAATGCTTCAGATGCATGCTTTACTACTGTAAGCTTATTTTTACTAATTAACCAGTCACCAGCATAAATAGTATCTGTATACACACTATTAAATAATATTTATATTAGTAGTTGGAATGAAAACTAGTATAGAGCTACAGGTTGATCATAAGGAGTTTATCAAGGTAGGTTATTATAATTATGAAGAGTGCAGAATTTTGAATGTATGTGGTAGTGTGTATGCTTTTCTTTTGGGGAGATGATTCATAGCTTTGGTTAGATTCCCCAGACGTATATTCTATTAAGGCTAAACAATTTTCTTCTGGATAAAGATACAAATAAAAAGGGATTTAGCTAAGTATTAAATTGAATTGCTTGAATTATACAGAGAATGAGGGTAAAAGTTCAGAAAACGCAGTAAACTATGCTTTGAGACAGTAAGAAAGCACTGCATTTAAAGACATGCATATTGTATCCTTTTAAATTCATAGATAATACATCCAATGCCTGTTTCATTACTATGTAGGAGATACATACTTTTTTCACATTTACACTATAGTGACGACTTAAAAATACTTCTCCAATGTTAGATTTTACATAGGTTTAGATTCTTAAGCTATATAAAATAATTTGAAGGCCTACCTAATGTGACTGAACAATTAAATAGCATCAATGTACTCCATGAAATGGATTTTGTCAAAAGATCAATAATTTTCATCGATACTTCTTTCTGAGAAGATGTTAATGCTATAGTGGAATTAAGTTGAATTGATCCTAAAGGAATAATCCTATGATACTAACAGGTTCTATATTTAGAATTCTGTGTGTAACTGGGTAAAGCCTATTTATCCATTGCTAAGTACAAGTTTCCAAGAAAAATCAGAAGACTGAAATACATGAAAAATTAATTTTTAGATTTCAAATTTTTATTCGTCTACTAATTTCTTATCAATTATTTAAATCTCTTATAAAATAGATACATTAACTGCTATTCAAAATTTGGAGCCTCATGTTTTATTCATAATTTATATGTCATAGTCTACAACTTAGGAGAAAGTCCTTTGTAAGACTTAAAAATAAATTATATTTCTTTCTTGTAGTCTTTATAAGCAGAAAACTCCATATGATTCCCAGATGCAAATCACTAATAAGCCTGTCTAAAACAATAGAACACTTTTTATTGTCATATACAATACAACTGTTATATATGTACGCAATTAGGTATTTAATAGAATGTCCTACATAGCTACTTATTATTAACAGGGAAATGTGTTCCCTTTCTACTAGCTATAAGATTTAGAGATTTTCTCCATACTAGACAAATGAGTTTTCAGAAAATTTTAGGTTATTCTTTAGTTTTATTGTAGACAGTTTTCTATCAATTCCATTTAGTCAATAAATTTAATCTTAATCATGAAACTAAACCAAAATGCATTCAGTTCATCCCAGAGCTCATTTGAATGAATTATTTTTTGTGTATTTTGAGTCTTCATGTCAGTTTTGCATCAAAATCTTTTTAAATAATTTCATGAAGTTTTTGACATATAGAAGAAACACTGATTTTGAAAATTGTTATCTCTCAGGGAATTAAAAAAAAATTATAAGCCTTTTCTATTACTTACTGGATACAAAATGTAGAAAATTCATACAGCCACAGAAAATGCTATCTTATGAAAATAAAGATTTATTTCAAGTTGAAATAGTAATACGCATACTTCACAAACTAAATAAAGCATACTTTCTATCTGCTTCTAATTGTGATTTTCTCTATTCTTACCCTTATCCCTACTGACTGAAGAGTTCTGACAGTTTTATAGCCTGACCGTTTGAGAAACTACACACACTAACTTAAAGGAATTAGTACACAAAATTACGGTGTGAATCAGATTTTATCTTTTAAACACATGTTTTAACACTTAAATGGAAATATTTAAAAAAGTAAAAAAAAGAAAGATTTAAACTAAGTTATAGTACTATGAATTAAGCCACGATATGGAATTATTTCCATAAAGATTGACTTTTTTAAAATAAGGAGGATATCAGGTAGAATCATTCTCTCAACTCTGATATTCTATTATTCCTAAAATCAATTTTGCAGTTAAAGCAGGAAATATAATCAATTAGTTGTTATTCCAGGACCAGAGAATCAAATTTTGCAAATTAGAGTATTAGAATTAATTTACTATTTTTAATGCAATTTATGGATGCATTAGAAATACAGAATTGACTCATTAATTCCAGTATTTCAATATAAGCCTTATAAAATATCCATGGGACAAAATAATTCATTTCAAAAAAGAGATAGTAGTCTACATTGTTTTTATATTTTAACATCTGAACATATTTAGAGTTTTCTCAATTACTCAATGAATCAAAGCCCCACTTAAAGAACAACTATAATATCCAGTTGTTTCTTAAAAGGAGTGCATCTGTGCCAGCTTTGGGAAAAAATAAATAAAAATAAAAAATAAAAATACTTTTTCATACTTTTCATAAAATAAAAATCCAGTGCAGAAAATTCCATAGCTTCAATGATTCAATTGGTACTTCATAACTAATTTTATTATGATCCCCACCTCTTGCATTTTCAGAGAGAAAATAAATCCAGTTTCTTTGTATTCTCTTTAGGATTATTTGGCCAAACTTTCTCTCATTCTTTTTTGATTGTCCATAAGATATCTCTATTTCTTTTTTAGAGAGTGATTTTGCTATAGGTCACATGCACTTGCCAGAGAGACAGAGACAGAGCGATAGAGAGCAAGAAATAAACCCCCTGAGGGGATGACTACAGTGCAATCCCTTCTCCTTCATTCTCTTGGGATTTCAGTCAGGAACACACATAGGCCCAGTGTGAGTTTTAAGCCACCAGATCCAGGACTTGAACCATGGTCAACAAGGTGGGCGTCTAATGACATATGCCATCTGCTGCTCCCAAAATAGCTCTGTTTAATCAGAGGGTCTAAATTTGATCTCATGACTCTGTAAATATCCAACTAAGATTATCTATTTGAGGGCAGTTCCATGTTCTAGCTCCAGAGAAGCTAGATCTCATATGGTAACTGTGGTTCAAATCCCCACCTGGAAACACTCAGGACAAACAAGTGAGTGCCCAGGGTCCTGTGGAGGATGCTTCTGTTTGTCTCTCTCTCTCTCTCTTTCAAGTCCCTGTGTTCTATCAGGAATTAAATTTTAAAAAGAAAAAAAAAAACTATGTGTGATATTAATGTAACAATATAAGACTATCTCTTGACAGACCTCTATATGATTCATTTGTTTATTGTGTCTCAAGGTTTAAAAGCCATTAACCCTGAAAAGAAAAAAAAAGAAACCCTCTCATTTGTAGAACTTGGTAGACTTTGAGATCCAAATGATGTAAGGCTGGCATATTTTTATAGAGAAGGAATGAATACCAAGGCAGAAAGATAGAAATATGCAGGTGGAAACTGGGCCATTAGTCACAGATAAAAGCTAATCTATGTGAACATAGAATAAACATATCTAATATGGCTGACTGATCCGTCTTGGGAATTTTCAAAAAAAAAGTTCTTCAGGAAATCAGAATTTCATTTCTCAAGAAAACCAAACACAATAAATCGGACAGTATAATAATTGGTTGTGCTATTAAAATGTTTAAAGACAAAAGGAAAAGCTTGCCTTCCAAAAATCACAAATCTTTAAGACAGATCTAATCATGGAATAATGCTGTGTTTATTATTACATGACCATGACATTTCATTCATCAGCTTCCATTCCTTCTTACTTGAAAACAAATGCACATTTATCTGGTTTATGAGTAGCTTCACACATTTGTAAATTTTTTGAAATCACTTTATTCCTTTAAGTTTTCATTGCTTATAGTGTTTTGCTCTTTTTACCATAATTGAAGTCTCACATTACAGTCCTTTAGAATATCAGTCTATGTCAAAGAATTTAAGAATACAGATGAAACAAAGGGGTACACACAGAAATTTTAGCTTCATTACATTACTGCTTTAGTTCAAATTTCTTAGTGTCAGTTGTTGTCTTAAATAGAAATCATTGAGGGACCAGCAGTTAGCCTAATGGCTATGTCTCTGGACTCCCATGTAGTCGACCCCATTTCAAATCCTGGACCCGGTGGCTTAAAACTCACGCCGGGCGCATGTGTGTTCGTGTCCATGATCCCGAGAGGAGAATGGAGGAGAAAGGATTGCGGCGTGACCATCCCCCCTGTGGATGATTTCTTGCTTTCTGTCTGTCTCTCTCTGTCTGTCTGGTGAGTGCACGTGCCCTATAGCAAAAACCTCTTTAAAAAAAAATACTGAATACTGAGAACATAGATTCCCACTAATAAAAATAGAAACCCATTGAATCATCTTAAACTGGTACAAATAATTCACACGATTTGGTAATTGTTCACCCTGGCAAATAACCATGATACAGTGATTTTAGGATCCCTTAAAAAGTAGTAAATTGTAATGGATTGACCACTCTTTGTTCATTTCACTTTTCCACTAACTCAATATATTCACTAATAACAAATCAAACTTAAAATAATTATCTTAACAAAAATTTAAGTCCATAGAAAAATCAAGTTCTACTTCCTTAATGTAGATTCCTGAGGATAACAGGAGCAACAGCAATACAAAGTATAGTGTTGGAGGTAGGACAAAAAATTTAATAATTATGGGAAAATCTCTTTAATAGGGTTTTTTAAAAAATACTCATGTTTGTGCAAATGTGTATGCATATATTTGTATATGTGTTTTTTTCTTACTTCTTTAGTTTATAACTTTTTAAAAATTGAGAGGCATCCTGCCCTTCTGCAAAATACTTTCTATGTGGATTCTGGTGAAAGATATATTAGGTTAAATAAAGGAACTCAAAAGTATAATCTGAAATCATGGGAGAAGGACGAACTCAAAAGCAAGACCCACATAGTGTTAGTTACCTTTGCTGACTCAAGTATTCAACATCCCTGGACAGGGTTCAGAACAGACTTGCCCTTCGCTGATTTCTGTTGTTCACTAAGTAACATTGGGAATGCCCTTTACTCATTATTATTAGGGCCTGCATTAGTATTCTGGTGGCAATTTGTAATGTTGGTGAATATCTTTAATATTTTTAAGCCAAGTATTTAAATATGAATTTAAAATATTTGTTCAGAGTAAAAATTGGTACTCAATCATGTTATACTAAGCATTTTATAAGAAATAAGAAAATGTGTAACTATGAGGTGGTCTTAGGTTTCAACAACAGCAAATGTCTTCTCTTTAGTCTAAATTTTAAATTTTCTATATTTTTAAATTTAAAACTACTATCAAGCAAAATTTTAAAACATGTATAAAAAGCATATTATTATTTTGCATGATGTTGTTGTTTATTGTTTAAGACGAAGGATAGAAACAAAAACCAAAACCCATTGCTCTAAATTTGAACACTTTGTGATACTTATTTATTTATTTATTTATTTAAGTAGAAATCACTTTTAAGTTTGTCTTAAGTAGACAGTTTGGAGCCAATAACTATTATTTTGAGAGTTTTTTTAGGTTCAATTTTTGAGAAATTATTTTAGGATTCAGATAATTGGAAATAAATATGTGTCAAAATGAGAAAATAATATTCTGTATTACAATAAAAGAGAAAAAATAACCAAGTCCTTAGAGTAGTGTTATCCAAAAAAAGTGTCATGTGAGCCATATATTCAGTTTAAAATTTTCTAGTGATCCTATTAAAACAAGCAAACGGAAAGGTGAAATTAATGTTAACAATGTATTTTATTTAACCTCACTGTATTCAAATGATTATCAATTCAGCACGTAATCAACCTAAAAACACCAATGGCATATTTTCCACTCTTTTGTCCATCCTATGTCTTTAGACTCCAGTTGTGTTTTCCTCTCACATGGCATCTCAATTTGGACCTGTGGGTAATAGCTATTGTACTGATCAGCATAGCCTTAGGGGCTTGGGTGTCTTGAACCATGCCTTTGGGAAGAAATCCTCATTTAAGGAAAACAGGGGAAAATACATAGCCTTAGAGGCTTGGGTGTCTTGAACCATGCCTTTGGGAAGAAATCCTCATTTAAGGAAAACAGCGGAAAATACATAGGTAATATCAAAAGGTAGAAAAATATCACAGCATTATAAATTGAAAAATGTTTCCCCCTTGAATGTGAAAACATACCAACAGCATTTTCCACAGAAGAGAAGTCAAGAGCCAGAAAGTAGTTCTGGAAGAGCAGCCGAAGGAAGTATCGGATCATGCTTCTTTTATCAGTGCCTCGTATTCACGGACTGCCAACCATTAACTTGTACGATACAATCACCTCGGTCGGATGCATTGAGCTGTATAGTTCTTACTCACAGAACTTTCATTTTTATGTTCTTTGATTTAGACTTCTGGTTGTTTGAGAAACATAGTTTTAAAATAACACTCTTTTTGACACGTGTGTTTTTAAGTTAAATCCTTCTCTCTCTCCCTTATATCCTTTGTGTCTCTGTAGCCTTTGAAATGTGTGACTGCAAAATAAGTAAATAAATGCATATATGTTGGGTGTCAGGGTGCATATTTATGAGAATCAGGCATGTGGGGGATGTCATACTGTGACTAGATTTTACTCACAGATCACCCTGGTCCTTGGAAATACCTCAGCTGTTCTTAAAAACCACAGGAAACCTATTTGTTTATGGAAGTGTGCCAGGTGTTTCTTTCTCATAAATTCATAATTGATTAATCATCATCATCTAGAAAAAAAGGGCAACGCCATGATGAGAGACTGTATTTTCCATAAGTACCTTAAATGGGATATTTTGAGTGAGAAGTGAAAAAGTGAAAAGAAGAGGAGAGAGAATACGAACACCAAGTTGGATGAGTAGAGTTGTAATTTAATCATAGTTTAGCGTCTCAAGCCAATCAAACTTTACATCTACTTAATGAAAATCCTTTGAATTGACGAAGTCTGTGAATGCTTTATTATACAATTATGCCAGCTTTATTTATTGTCCAGAATATTATTGAATCAAAAACAATGAAATAAAACATTGTATGAGAGTCATTCATTAAAAAAAAACACCTGCAATTCTTGAATAATAGTATCCAATAATATTTTATCAGAATTAATTATGAATAAAATAAATGGATGATAGGAAGTGGAATGTATGTTGGTAAATTATGACAATTTTCTTTGGATACTTCCAATAATTATTCAAAAAGGAAATCTGGTCATTTAAGAGAAACAGAAAGAATGGGAAGCATACTGTTATTTATTGAGATGCTGAGCTAAACCATGAAAGAGATGCATCAGAATAATAAGTTACCAGGTAGATCTTTTCTAAAGCCAGACGACTAGAAATAAAAGAACATGTACCTGCAATGGAGAGCAGGAGACAGTAACTTACTCACATGGCTGGTCACTGAGCCATCAGGATGGAAATTAGCAGGGTCTAGACTATATGGCAAGAGACAATGAAGGAATGATGATAGAGCTTATTGTGCCAAATATAATTTGAGAATACAAACCACTTATTAAAAGTAGATAATAAGTATAACCATAACTGATGGCTAGCTAAGAAGAAATTGCAATTTTTCATCTCATACTTTTTTTTGGCATTTGTTCCAAATTATGATTTACAGGTAAATAATCTATGTGATATTTACAGAATAGGTCAATCCAGATCATTTGCAGAGCCCTGAGTTGCACAGCTGAACAATCAGATAAATCAACAAACTTCTGTTCTTGTTATGGAACGCATGGGTCTAGGAATGATATTATCATCCTTACTGGGAGTTATAAATACAAACTTTCAGGACCTACTTCAGGCCTACTGAATCAGGAACCGAATTTTAATGAGATTCCCAAATATTGGAATATGTGTTAAATGCTAAGAAGTGCTGTTCTACATATATTGTTTTTCACTTATATTTGACTAACTATAGATAGCTCTAACTGCATTTTGCACATCATCATGTTGACCAAACGAACATGAACTGGGTTAGTCAACAAAACGTTATGCTGTTGTCAAGTAACACTCCACAAAGTCAGGGTTGAAAATCATAGTTAGAGGAAGGAAAAGTGAAGATGTCCTTTTAATCTAAGTATAACCACACTTCATTTCACTGTTCGTCATGTTATTGCTTCAGATACGGCATTTTTAACAAATTCAGGTTTATGACAACCCTGCATTGAGCAAGTCTGCCAGAGCCATTTTTTTCTAACAGCAAATTCAAGGTTCATGACAACCCTGCATTGAGCGTGTGCCAGAGCCATTTTTTTCTAACAGCAAATTCTTACTTGGTGTATCTGTCAAATTTACATAATTTTTTCACTATTTTGACCTTAATTATTATTATTATATTTGTTATAGTGATCTATATTAATGACCTTTGATGTTGCTATTGTGTTTCAGAGTGATACAAAATGCACACATAGAAGATGGTGAATTCAAATTGATAAATGCTGTGTATCTTCTGACTGCTCATTATCCAGCCATTCCCCAGCTCTTTTTCTCTTCTCAGGCCTCTCTATTCCTTGAGACACAGCAATACTGACATTAGCCCAGTTAATGACCTTACAATGGGCTCTGAGACTCAAGTGGAATGAACAGTTGCACTCTCACTTTGAATCAAAAGCTAAAAATAATTACAGTTAGGGAAGATGCATATTGAAAACTCAGATATGTCAAAAGCTAGGCCTCTGCTGTGCCAAGTTGTGGATGCAAAGTTCTGCAACGTAATTGAATGTGACATGTCAGTGAATAAATGAATGACAAGAAAGTGAAACATATTTTTAGCTGGTACTAGAAAGTGTTAGCGGTCTGAATAGAAGATCGAAACACTCTCACCATTCCATTAAACCAAAGCTTGATACAGAGAAAAGTGCTAACTCTTCAATTCTATAAAGGCTAATAGAAGTGAGGAAGCTGCAGAAAGAAACGTGTGGGGGTATCAGAGGTTTATGAGAAGTCCTCTTCATAAAATAAAAGTGCAAGGTGAAGGATCAAATGCTGATATAGAAGTTGTATCGAAGTATCCAGAAGATCTAGCTAAGATAATTAACAAAAGTGTCTATACTGTGCAAATGTGGGCCAAATAACTTTCTGTTGGGGGGAAAAAATAATATCAGCTATGTTTTCCATATCCATAGAGAAGTCAATGCCTATCTACAAAACTTAAAAGCACATGGTAACTCTCTTGTTAGGTAAAATGAAGCTGGTGACTTTAAGTTGAAGCCCAAGCTCATTTACTATTCCAAAACTCTTAGGGCTTTTAAGAACACACTGAATCTAAGCTGCTTGCATTCCATAAGTGCAACAACAAAGCATGGATGAAACATCTGTTTACAGCATGCTTGAATATTTTAACCAAATATTTTAATGTTTGAGACTTACTGCACAGAAAAAAAGATTCATTTGGAAATATAACTGATCCTTGACAATGAAACTAGTCACTCAAGAGCTCTGAAGGAGATATACAAGGAGATAAATGTTGTTATTATACCTTGCCAACACAATATCCACCCTACAGCTCAAGGGTAAGAAGTAATTTCTCTAACTTTCAAGTCTGATTATTTAGGAAAGAGAGATAGATGACTATAGTTTTCATAAGTTGTGACTCCACTGATGGACCTGGTAAATTGAAAACCTTCTAGAAATTATTTACCATTCTGAAAGTCTTTCTTTCTTTCTTTCTTTTTTTTTTTTTTTTTTGGAGAAGATTTTGCTATAGGGCGGGTGTGCTCGCCAGACAGACAGAGAGAGACAGAGAGACAGAAAGCAAGAAATCACCCCCCCCAGGGGGGGTGATGGCCACGTTGCAATCCCTTCTCCTCCATTCTCTTCTTGGGATCTTGAGAACGTGCGCACACATGCGCTGAGTGAGTTTAAACCACCAGGTCTGGGACTCAAACCACAGACTACATAGGAATCACAGCAGTGAGTGCTGATAGAACAGATCCAGGTGCTAATCATCAAAACAATGACAGAAAGCTGAAGTGTCAACTGAGTTTGGCGAAGCCATGGAGCAAAGCTGCTTGAGAGCTTGATGGCCCAACCTGCGGTGTTCCCAGGAAGTGCCATGTAGAGTGAAAAGCTATTCTGAAATTTTAAGATTGAAGATCTGCCCACTTGGGTTTCAAACTTGCTTGGGTGCTGTTATTTATTTTTTCTTATGAAATGATAATTTCTATTGAATGTTGGACAGTATTTTTGGGAGCATGTAATTTGTTTTGATTTCATAGGCTCATGGCTAGTCTTTGGAGTTAATGTTGGAACAATATAAGGCTTTTGACTACTGGGATGATCTTTAATGTGAGAGATAGAGTATGAATTATTCCAGTCAAAATGTATACGTTAAAATGAGGTGAGCCATTGCACCGGTGTCAAGAGGTTGGACTTATTCCAATTAAGGGTTTGAAAAGGGAGACCTTTGGGATGTGATTAGACATTGTGGTGGGCCCCCACTATTAAGTCTTGGTGGGTTTGTAAGAGGGAATGAAACATTCATATTCTTTGTTGGGCGCCATATACATAATGCCCTCTCACCATGTGGTACCATGTGGTTTTCTGCACTACTCTGGGACTCTGCCAAGAAGCTTCTCTCTAGGTATTTATGACCCGTGGACTTTGGACTTCTAAATTGTGAATTTCTCATCTCATCAATTACCTTGACTCAAGAATTTGTTATTGATAGGACCAGCAGTTAGCATAATGGCTATGTTGCTGGACTCCCATGTAGCCAACCACGGTTTGAGTCCTGGACTCGGTGGTTTAAACTCACACCAGGCACATATGCATGCATGTCCAAGATCATGAGAGGAGAATGTAGAAAAAGAGATTGCGACGTGGCCATCCCCCTGGGGGGGTGATTTCTCACTTTCTGTTTCTCTATCTCTCTCTGCCACTCTGGCGAGCACACACACACCCTATAGCAAAAACCTCTCCAAAAAAAGAATTTGTTATTGACAGAACAATGAACTAGGACAAAGGTTAAAAATAATTTCAAGTCAATTATATATCAAATAGTAAAATAAGATAGCAAACTCTAGAATCACTGAGAGCAGGCAGTAGAATCTATTAATGACAGGATAGGAAAATATAGAAGTCATTTACATCAGAAAGTGCCATATAGAGCAGACTATTTAAATCATGTTCTGCAGAGCACTGACCTCAAAACAGTTGATAAAAAAATTATACACTGTGTAAAGTAAGTTTGAACTAATTTAAGGGGAGGTCATAATGCAAATTAATATATTAAATTACTAGGAAAGTCTGCAGTCAAAAAGAAACACAAACACAATTATTATATTTATCATTTTCTAAGTTTATTTGGTTAATGCATTCTTTTATATTTTATCATAAAACAGTGATATTTAGGACCAGCAGATGGCATAATGGTTACGTGGCTGGACTCCCACATGGTCAACCATAGAGCAAGTCCCTGACACGGAAACTTGAAACTGACGCCAGGTATATATATGTGCATGCCCAAAATCCCGAGAGCAGAGAGGATGAGAAGGAATTGGAATGTGAGCATCCCCACGGGAAGTGATTTCTTGCTTTCCGTCTCTTTGTATTTCTCTGTCTCTCCAGTGAGTTCATGTACCCTATAGCGAAAATCTCTCGAATCAAACAAAACACAATAGTGATATTTAATAGAACACTTTTTGGGGTGATTTAAGAAGTTTTAAACATCCATTTTATTGGGGCCGGTAGGATAAAGACAAATTTAATATATAAATATGTCAATTTAAGAAGTTACTTTTAGCTTTTTGCCTTCCTTCAGTGAAAATCCAAAAAAATAGATTCCATATTTATCTAAAGTTAATGACCACAAAACATGGAAAAGTTAATGTGTAAGCAAAAATTTAGAATTAAAATTTAATTGCTATTTTTGATAACGTGAACATTTCAATAGCATCCTATATGTATGAATTGATATAATCTATGTACATATTGAAGTAGGGACTAAAATATCAATGGATATATATTTCTCTTGTACTCATTATACATGAGCGCAAATATTGATTTAAAAATTGAGCAATGACAAGTATAATTTAAAAAAAAAAACTAGCACATCATACTCTAAAAATATTTTTTTCTTGGGACCAGCAGATAGCATAATGGCTAAGTCACTGGATTCCCATGTAGTCGACCATGGTTCAAGTCCCAGACCCTGTGGCTTAAACTCATGCCAAGTGCGTGTGCACGTGTGCTTAAGATCCCAAGAGGAGATGGAGGAGAAGGGATTGAGGTGTGGCCATCCCCCATGGGGGATGATTTCTTGGTTTCTGTCTCTGTCTCTCTCTTTCTTCCTGGTGAGCACAGGTGCCCTATAGCAAAAACCTCTACCAAAAAAACCAGTATTTTTTTCTTTAGTTTATTTAATTTTTTTTTTCTTTTTGCTATAGGATGCATGGGTTTGCAAGAGAGGGAAAGCAAGAGAGGGAGACAAAGTGAGAAAGCACCCTCCAAGGAGGATGGCCAGGCTACAGTCCCTTCTCCATTTCTGCTTTTGGAACTTTGGGCATGCACACACATGCACCTGGTGTGTTCTCAAGCCACAGGTCCAGGACTTGTACTGCACAGTAGACCATGTGGCATCCAGCTGCTTTAACCACCACACCATCTGCTGGCCCTAAAGGTGTTTTTAAAATTAACTTTTATATGCACTTTTCTGTATGAATGTTGTCCTCCACTAAAAAGCATCCAAAAAAGTATTAGGAAGGGAATAGATTCCAAATATGTTTATTCTTTATATCATTTAAAGCAAAATTAACTTTTATTGTCCTATTTATAATGTTTAATTATTCATCTATACCCTTTATATGTAGTATATTATAATATCCATGATGCCTACTTTAAATCATTCTTAAAAGAAGAAGTGATATAAGTAATTAATTTCTTATTATTTTATAAACTCTCATGGGCTAACCTTGTTAATCTAGAACCTTTGATAAATATTTAGTAGGAGTTGATATTCCTGTTCAAATAAAACAAGCAAAATGTGTAAGTCATTCACTCTTTTGGATAGATGTAGATACATATAAAATCACTGTTCATCTTTACGGTGTACAATGTGGTTCTTCCCCAGCATGAATACGGTGCGTATCAGTCAAGTCAAAGACATCATATACACTATCATCAAGTAACTTTTCATTTTTGTCTATTAAGTGTATTGTTTATTTCTTCTTTTCTCTAATCCTTCCCCCATTGCCCACCCTCTGTTACCCACCCTTCCTATACTGTCTCTGGTATCTTCAGTTTCCCTCCCTGCTATTATACCTTCTATCTTTTAATTTCTGCTATAGATTCAGATATTCAGTATCTATTAAGAGGGGACATATAAGCCCTGTCTTCCATAGTTTGGCTTGCCTCATTTAGCATGAAATCTTCCATATTCATGCACTTTGTATCTAATGTCAGGGTCTCTTTTTCTTTGTTTTTAAGGGCTGAGTAGTATTCCATAGAGTGTATTGGCCAAATTTTTGGATTCCACTCGTCTGTTCTTAGACATTTTGGTTGATTCTATGTCCTAGCAATTTGAATAATGCTGCAATAAACATGGATGTGCAGCAATTTTTCAACTAAGGGTTTTCTTGTCCTCTGCATAGATAGATACCTGAGAGTATTATTACTAAGTGGTATGATAGTTCTATTTGTAGGTTTCTGATGAATTTTCATGTCATTCTCCACAGTGGTTGTATTAATTTTCACTTTCACCAACTGTATAGAAGGGTTCCCTTTTCACTGTAACCTTCCCAGCATTTATCATTCTTTATTATTTTAATCTTAGCCATTCTGACTGGGGTTAAGTGGCATCACAGTTTGTTTTGGATTTGCATTTCCATTATAACAAGAGATGTGGAGCACTTTTTTCATATGCTTTTTGGCCATTCCTATGTCTTTCTTGGAAGTCATTTCAGACAATTACAAATATAATGTTTAGTACATGAATATTCTGAACCTGAATCACTTGCTAAAAGGCTTTTGTCATACCTGTTGATTGAGAAGTATTAATACAAGGAGACAAACTGAACGAAGTGTAATGACGCAATTCTTTCAAGGGTATTTAAGTGCTTTTGTTTTAAGGCTCAATTAATATATTTTCTATATTTAACACTTATAAATAGGTAATCTTTCTTCTATATATTGATTAATTAATCTCCTGAACTTTATACATAATGTGAAATGTGAATGAATTGTTTTCACCTTGCAGAAATCCTTCTATTTCTTAAGCTATATAAGCTAAGTTACTATTCTATTATCATTCAGCAAGTCAATATTAGAGTCAAGATGCATTGTCTACAGTCCCCTGGTCCTATATCTGTCCTCGGAGTATTCAATTACCCACCAGAGAGCAATGGCTAATATTAACAGTGATTTATAGTAAATCATTAGCTATTGTTCCCTTATCCATTTATCCCAATAAGAGCTTTGCCTATTTAGAAATTACTGTGCCACACCCCTCCTTTGTTAAGAAAAAGATCCATTGAGGTATCAGTAAAATGAGCATGATTCAGGAGTTTCAGCAAGCACATTGTTCACAGTACAGGAATGTGCACTAAATATACTTTTCTTCATAAAAATAATGGTTTAGAAAAATGCCACTATTTTGTCTTGTCCAATTATTTTGAATGATGTTCCCATCTGAATCACTGATTTGTCTTTTCATTTCTCAAGCAAGTCATTACTTAACTTTCCTTTCCGTCATTTTCTCTGCCATACTTTACAGCAATGCTGCCTTTTTTCTCTTTTCTTTCTTCCTTTTTTTTCAATATATATTTTTGCCAGAGGGCACATTTGCTTGCTTGCCATGGAGACAGAGGCTAAATGCGGGCGAAAGTGAGAAAAATTAACTCCCCAGGGGGCCACAATCCCTTCCCCTCCATTCTCCACCTGGCATTTTGGGTATGATGCATATGTGCCCAGTGATTTTCAAGCCACTAGGTTTGGGCTCAAACTGTGGAGTCAGCCATGTGGCAATCCAATGCCTTAACCACAATACCACCTCTGGCCCCATAGCACACTCCATTTATAAAAGCAGCTAACCAGTCTCAATGTTTACATCTTCCATTGAGTCCATGGGTTAAAGTGGAAAAATTATCATTAGAAGATTATAAAATCTTGTAATCACAGAGTTAGATCAACCTTTAGAGATTATTCATCTAATTGATAATTCTCATTGTAGCTGAAGTGGATCAGAGATAGAGGTATTTCTAAATTTCTAGGTCAGATTTTCCTTTGACTTATGCAGAATTCAGAGTAAGTCTTGGGTTCAATACTTAGTATTACTTGGGTTTTTATGTCGTAAAAGCCTACCCCTGAGACTTTAGGCCACTGATGCAGAGTAATATTTACTAACAATAGCTCTTCTATGAATTTATAAATGTGGTAATATATAAACTACTTTGAAAATAAATTTTTTTACTGTTTATACCAATAGATTGAAACTCATTTTAAAAAGAGTGAATTTCCTAGACGTATACAAATAGAGTAGGGACCAGAGTCCTGATCCTGGCTCTGGGTTGGTTACAGTTACTATTGCTATGTAAAATAAATACCCCAAAGAGACCAGCAGATGGCATAATGGTTGTGTTGCTGAACTCATGTAGTAAGTGATTTGAGTCCCAGACCCTGAGGCTTAAAACTAGTGCTGGGTACATGTGTGTGCATGCCCTAAATCTCGAGAAGAGAATGGAGAAGGGATTGTGGTGTGGCCATCCCCGCTGTGGGGTGATTTCTTGATTTCTGTCTCTCTACCTCTCTCTTTCTGGTGAACTCATGCGCCCTATAGCAAAAATTTAAAAAAAGAAAAAAATTACTCCAAAGCTGAGTGTTGTAAAGCAATCACTTTATTTTGATTCTTGGTTTGTAGGTCAAGAAGAAAAAGGAGAGCTTGACTGGGTAGTTTGTATGTGGGAGTCGGTCAGGAACTATAAATTGGAATCAGATGTCATCTGATGCTGTCTGTAGTTAACTAAAATTTTACCTAATCACTTCAGAGATGCCTCACTAACCTGACTGGCAGATGATGTCAGCTCTTGGCTGGAAGCAACCCAGAGCTCTCTATTGAGGCACCCACACATGGTCTCTAAGCACGGAAGTCTAGAGTAATTGAAGATCTTACAGTTGTACGGCTTCCTTCAAAGTGTTCCACAAGACTCAGCTAGTAGCCATGAGGCCTTTTAGAAACTAACCATGAAAGTCATCTAATATCAGTTCCATCATACTTTATTTGACACCTAATCCTTCCCAACTTCTTCGGGAGGACACATAAACCACATATCTCAGTGGAAGGATGGTCAAAGAACTTGCAACCATACCACACCAATGGTTCAGTTTGGTGAACACAGTTAAAAACTGACAATCCTATCCAAAAACTTAATCAAGTTAATTCCCTGTCTCCCTTGACAGTCAGATATATAGTTTTTTGGGGTTTTTTTGTAAGAACTATACTTCACTTGGAAATAAAAACGGTGTCATATTTAATATTTAAAATCTAGTTGCATAGCGCTCAATAAAATTTCAACAAATAGGGCCAGCAGTTGGTGTAATTGTTAAAGCACTAGATCTCACACAGCTGACTCCACAGTTCAAGTTCTAAACCTGGTTGCTTGAAAAGCATGCCAGACATGCGTGCATGCGTGCCCAAAATCCTGAAAGGAGAATGGAGGAGAAAGACATGACCATCTCCCCTGAAGAGTGATTTCTCATTTTCTTTCTTTTTCTATCTCTCTGGCAATTATGCACTCACTATGGCAAAAATCTGAAAGCCCTGGAAAATGGAAGGTTGGAAAGGCAGAAAAGTAAATAGCGTTTAAAACAGTGTTGCTAAATATAATAACAGACGTATGCACAGGGTGGGCTCTGGAAAGTTCTTACCCTACAGGATGCTAAACAGACAACAGCAGGTTTCCTGCTAGGTGGGCCTCTGCAGGGATCTTTGACAGACAGTGTTGCCATTCCTCTCCCTGACAGAAGAGAGTGGCATTCCAAGTGTGCTTACTTTTAAGAGTCAAGAAATGTGAACAAAAACATTGAGTTAAATTTGATAAGGCTATGGTAGAAGATGCATGTATAATGAAAGATGGATATGAAAAATGTGATGAGTCAGAAATTGCAGGTTACGAGTTTGTATATGAAAATGCATATAATTGGAGCCAGCTTGTGGTCTGGTGGTTGGACAGCTGGATCCCACACGGCCAATTAGCAGTTTGAGACCTACACCTGGAGGCCTAAGGAACACATTAGGTATGTGTATATGCATGCTCAAAATCCCAAAAGAGGAAGAAATATAAAAGAAGGGATCTAAGAGTGACTGTGCCTCATGGTGTGGTTTCCATCTTTCTCTCTACTTCCCTCTGGTGAGCACACATGACCACTGGCAAATAAATGTATGTATACGTAGGCATGTATTGATTTATTCTATATAAGTATGTGTTCATATGGACATATATATATGTAAATATATATAAATATATAGACATATGTCTACAAATATATCTCTATATCTATGTCTATATTTTATAGACATATATTTATTTATTCCATATATACATATATTTGTTCTATATATATGCATATATTTTATATATGTCTATATACCTATATATGATCAATTAATATTAAATATGTAACTCATGAAGCAATCTGAAAGCAAACAAAAACATTAGAAAAATTTATGTGCAGGTATTTTCAAACAGTGAAAACAATATAGCTAAAATACTCTGAGGACCAACCAGGTGGCCTGGTGACTAATGTGGCTGGATCCCACATTGCTGGTTGAATGGTTCCAGTGCTGAAGCTGGTGACTTGAAGAACACACTGGGCTCTTGTGTGTGCATGTCCAGAATCCCTAGCGGAGAGTGGAGGATCAGAGACTCCATCTGGTCATCCCTTCTGGGATGCTTTCTCACTTTTTCTCTCTCCCTCTCTGTATCTCTCAGGTGAATGCACACTTCCTACTACAAACTAAATACATTTCTATCTATCTATCATCTCTATCTATCTATCTATCTATCTATCTATCTATCTATCATCTCTATATCTATCTAAAACTTACAATATAATTTGTAGCAGAAAGGAATCATGTTCAAACAAACCATGGGTGCTTAATTCAAAGCCTAGATAAAACAAAATGAAACTGGATTCAAATCAAGTATTGGCTTAATTTAACTTTGCAATGGCATGTGTTGGATTGTGTTCCAATTGTCCAGCCTTTGCATTTATGTGTAGTAATCAAGACAGAACAAGTAACAGAGAGAGCAGATTCTGTATTTTAATTCTCAAGAAACAAAACACACGGAGCTCACATCAGTTGGCTCTTGTGATTTTACTGTGTGTGAGATGGTTAATTAAAATGAGTTTTCTAGATAAAGTATAAAGCAAAGATGCTTTGTTAAAATTTCCTGTGCATGGAATGTATTAAAGTTAGGATAAATAGGTAAGATTGTGTTTACAGCTCAAAGATTTAATTATTTATAAGAATGTCTGTTAAAAATAAATAGGATGCAGGAAAATTGTACAACAGGAGCAAACGGGGCTCTGGCCCACAGACGCGATACAACGAAGCGTTGCCATTCAAAGCATGTCTGCAAAGCAGCAGTCTGGGAATCAGTTGGAGCTTGTTAGAAATGCAAAATCCCAGTTAGGACTGGAGCAGAATCCATATTTTAGCCGACTCTCCTGGTGATACCCATGCACAGTAAATTCTGGGAAGCACGAGTAATAAGTACAAGATGGTGTCAGTCTTTGGAAACTTTAGTAAAAACATTGTGTCTTTTTAAGAGTTGTTTGAAAGAACTTGAATCCAATTTTGAGGAGCAGGAAAATGCATGAAGGAAAAATGATGAAAAAAATGTAAAAAGAGAGATTAAACAAGTAAGTAGCAACCATTCAGAAATGTGAAATAATGATAGCTGGATGATGAGATAGATAGATAGATAGATAGATAGATAGATAGATAGATAGATAGATAGATAGATAGACAGATAGATAGATAGATAGATAGATAGATAGATAGATAGATAGATAGATAGATAGATAGATAGATAGATAGATAGATAGATAGATAGATAGATAGATAGATAGATAGATAGATAGATAGATAGATAGATAGATAGATAGATAGATAGACAGAGAGATAGGATAGATAGATAGATAGATAGATAGATAGATAGATAGATAGATAGATAGATAGATAGATAGATAGATAGATAGATAGATAGATAGATAGATAGATAGAGAGATAGATAGATAGAGAGATAGATAGATAGATAGAAGATAATGATGGAGATATTTACCTAATATGAAGAGTTGAACTGAAAACTAGTTAGAAGTAGTGGTAGACTGGTATAGATGCCTAAAACATTGGCTGGCACATGGTAGACATTCGACATCAATATTAATTGAGTGAATACATTTTATATATATCACTTAATCATCTAAAGTAATTTTGTACTTTATTTCACATTGGGCCTCACATTTCCATGGAGAAGATAGAATGGGTAGCTGGCATCATTAGACAAATGCTTTCAACTTGTCTACTTTGTAATAACTCTTAAAATCAACAGGTATGATAAAACCTTTTAGTGTATGATTGATGCTAAGAATATTCATGCATTAAAGCTACATTTTCAATTGTCTTCTAAGGAGGATAATGCCTACATGTTACTGCCTTTGTTTAACAAAGGCTAAGATAGTGAACTACTGTGTAAGCACTAACTTGTGAGAAACAAAATTAATCAGTTTATTTCATCAAAATTTGAAGAAGGCAAATGCGATTTTTGATACAGTATATGAGTGAAAAAGATTGCAGAAATAATGACACTTGGTCATTATTGAAATAGAAATAAAAATAACATGTAGGTGGCTCTGGGAACCAGTGATCACACTCTGCATCTCTGTCCCCTCCGTGTGAGTCCTGCACAGCCTCCATAAATAGTGTGCACTTGAGTGTACGCTTTAAGATAAAAGGCATAAATAACAGCATACTAAGGTCATTCAAGTGCAGACACGTAGCAGATTTTTCAAAATTACAGGCAAGACCAGGATTTGCAGTCAAGTGTTCTGATTAAAAATTGGAAAATGTTCCTCTGGGGTGAACCTTGTTGTTAATTACAAAATCAGGACACACTGCAGGATATATGATCTGACCAAAAGACGGTTGTTTGCAGGTAGGTATTGATTGTTCATGTGAGTCTGGAACATATTTTTAACATAACATGCCTCTCAAAAACAGCTTGCCCTCATTAAAGAAACAGTAAACCTGCATTCTCATTGTAAAGAAGAATAAAAGTAATTAAAGAAAATATGACTGTTTTATTTTACAGGATAAATATTTGATTTATACAAAGGTATGTTGGACTGTATTTTTATTAAATGAATAATTCGTTTTTAAGAGAATTATAACATTTTTATATGACAAGTCAAAGATTATATATATACATATATATTTTAGAGAGAGAGATTTTTGTTATAGGGAGCATGTGCTTGCAGGAAGACATAGAAAGAGAGACAGAAAGTGAGAAATCAACTTCCCCAGAGGAGATGCCATGCCACAATCCCTTCTCCTTCATTCTCCTTTATTTTCTTCTCAGGATCTTGGGCATGCACACATACGTGCTTTGTGGGTTTTAGCCCCTGGGTCCAGGACTTGAACTGTGGTCGACTACAAGGGAGTCCAACGACATAATCATTATGCCATCTGCTGGTCCCAGGATCTTGAAGTTTATAAAAAACAGTACAATTTTATTTTTGCAGTGTGTTTGCTGTTCATTTTAAATTTGCTCAAATTCCTCAAGCAAGGTGCTTTGAAGGATATTTTAGGTTTTCTGTTTCATTGTTAAATCTAATTTCCTAGTGCATAAAATCTGTATTTCTAAAATGTCTAAACTTAGTAGTAATCTATGATATCAAATAGAGATTCAACCACATTATCTAGTTCAATTTGTGTTGAACTCAACCAAATTACTGGTTTGAGAAACTTTCTATGAGGATAAAAAAGACACGATTTTAGTTGATTGATTCCTATAAGTGTCCCATAATCTTATCTGATAAAAATATTGTTATTGCTACCATGTTTTATATAGTGACAATAGACAAAACACTGCCCTAGAGACTTCGTATATACTTCAAATCTTAAAATCATCATTCAAAAATATTATTACAGACAAAACACTGCCCTAGAGACTTCATATATAATACTTCCAATCTTAAAATCATCATTCAAAAATATTATTATACTCACATTGTAGAAGAGAAAATGGAAACAAAGAAGTTGAATTTGTCCCAATTCCCAACTCAACCTGGTCATATTCTAATTCTGTGTTCTAGGGGAGGGAGAGTGGTGGTGTGGTAAAATGTGATACTCTGTGAGGCTGATCCACAGAAGTTTCCAAATTCTCAGCTGAAGGCCCCCCTAAGTAAGCCAGGAGACGAGGTTGGCTGAGGCTGGAGCTGACAGACAAGACCGTTTGGAGTGCTGTCTCCCTGTCTCTCTTACTCATGGAATAAATAAATAAATAGCTAATCTGGGGCCAGCAGGTGGCATGATGGTTAGAAGCTGGATTCCCACACAGCCAACTACTGTTTGAGTCCCAGATCAGGGACTTAAAATCACCCTGGGTGTGTGTACATGGGTGTCCCAAACCCCAAGAGGAAAACAGAGAAGAGATTGTGGTGTGGTCATCCTCCCTGGGAGGAGGGCGTGATTTCTCACTTTCCCTCTCTCCGTCTGTCAGTGGTGAGTACGTGTGTCCTATGGCAAAAAATAAAACCGAAAGAAAAAATGGACAATCTAGTTCTGCGTTCTTTCTCCTGAGCCGTGCCAACTGCTTGTTGCATCATACAAAATCACAGCTTCAACAAAATAACATTTTGAGAGGGTCACAGGGCTTTTTATTTCTGTTGATTTCTTAAGAATTCTTTCGGTAAGAGAAAAATAACAACACAAGTCTGGACAGAGGGAAAAATACTATTTATTAATACATGTACAACTTGTTTATTTATTCAAAGGTTATTTATTATTTCCATGAGCAAGAGAGACAGAAAGACAGAGACAGAGACAGCACCACCAAAACGGGCTCGACTCAGAGATTTTTCTCCAGTCTTAGCCAGCCATGGATCATGGGCACGTGCCTATCTAGAATCCTTAGGCAGATATCCTTTGGCAAACCTGGAACCTTCCCGTGTGGGTCAGTCTCACAGAGCATAGCTTTTCTTTTCTTTTTTTTTTTTAAAGAGGTTTTTCCCTTAGAGCATGTGCAGTGACTGGAAAGAAAGGGATAGAGAGAGAGTGAGAGCAGAAGTTGTAAGAAATCAACCCCCAGTGGGGATGGCCATGCTGCAACCCCTTATTGTCCATTCTTCTCCTGGCATCTTGGGCACACACATACATATGCCTTACATGATTTTCAAGCCACCAGATCTCACAGGGACTCGAACTATGGTTGCCCGTGTGGGAGTCCAGTGACATAACTGCTATACCATCTGCAGGTCCCAGAGCATAGCATTTTTGCCATTTTGCCACCCTTCAGCCCCAGCATATAACATTTAAATTGGAAATTAAAGATAGAGAATGTCCTCATTTTATGGTTTGTTAAAGCAACCAATTTGTGGAATGGCTATGTGGCATACGCATGACAGTAAAGAGACCATGTAATTTATTTTCCAAGGCAGGGGACTTTGAGAGTGAAATGGAATAATCGTGAGGCAGAGTGGTGAGTCATTACGTTTAAATTGAGACTTTCCTAGGCCAAATGGAGGGTATGGTCATCTGCATATGGGTAGTTCTAAAGATGCCAATAAAATAGAATTCGCTTAATGAGAGAACAAAGCTGAGGCTGACTTGACTGCTCTGAAGTGCTTTTTTCCTCTGGGTTCAAATTCAAAGAAGGTACAAATAGCTTCTAAAATGTTTCCTTCTTGAAGAAGCATGCAAACAAGGGTTTGTCCACTGCTATTCGTGTTTAACAAATTGCTTCCTAGTTAACAGTGAGCCCATGTAATGAACTACTTTTAAGAAGGGGTACACTATTTAAAAGGGTTAAAGACAATCTCAGGCAAATAAGAAAAGAGAGGAACAGTACAGGGATCATTAGACTTCTCTGTATTTCTGATTTACGAACTATAATTTCCTTCCTAATCAAAACGACATTGTTCTTCAATCAAATATTTAAAACTATTCCATAAAGTACTATAAATATATACATTATGGTTGTAAAACAACAAACATCATCACGTAAAATAAATCTGCAAATACTAAATATTTTTGCCTGCTGTTAAAAATGATTTATATAATTCTAAAACTAATAAAATTGAATCAGCTATCCAATAAATGGAATTTTATATCATGTTTGTTATCAGCTAAATAATTCATTATCCCATTTTATACACACACTCTTTAATTAACTTACTGACTCAGAGGTAAGATGCTGCTAATCCATTCATTTCCCAAAGCCCACCAAAAAAAAAAATAAATAAAGTACAAAATGTGTGCTAGTGTAAGAGAAAAGGTTAGGAGAATAATATGAAGGAATTTTTAATCAGAGGAAAAAGCAGCTGGTTGAGGTTCTCCCAACCTCCAACTAGAGATCCCAGATTGCATGGTGATTAGTAACACCTGTTTTCTACTAGCCTTTTCCTGAAGCAGGCAACCAGGAAGTTGGCTGTAGATGTGTTCTTGGCATTTTGTTGTATTCTATTTTAAAAATGAATTTTCTTTTAAAACAGATACTTAATTCAGCCATAATGTGCCTCTTTAAAAAAAAAAAAATAGAAGTTACATTTGCCTACAGGGAACTAGAAACAACTTTACAAGAGGAAAAAGAGGATATACTTTATTTGGTCCTTCAGAGTTCCCATTTTAGTATTCTCATAAATGTTTTAAAATTTTTAAAAATTCACCTAAAACTTACAAATTTTGATAATATTTTATTGTAGAATATTACCTACATCAGGGCTGGCAGGTGGCATGGTTGATAAGGGTTCGGGACTCCCACATGGCTGACCACGGTTCGAGTCTCTGACCTGGTGGCTTGCTTTCTCACCTTCCCCTCTCTCTCTCACTCTCACTCTGTCTCTTTCTGGTCAAATTAAAATAAATTAAATTAAAATAAATGAAATAATTCTTTTAAAAATAAAAGAGTATTACCTACATCAAATCACTGAAGACACGGATATCTATATCCAAGTAGCATTAACAGTTACCTCTACTCTTTACTCCTTGTGGCTTTTCCATTTTCTTGCTTCATCTACTACTTTCTTGACCCAATAATCCTCAGTTTTCTTCCCTTTACATTTTAGAGTTAGATCATGTGGCTCAAGTTGGCAATTTAATATGGTAGATCGGAGGCCTAAAATTCCAGTAGTTAGATATAGTACATTGTTACCACAGCTCCCGTAAACCAACACAAGGGACTTGGTGAAGAGAATCAGGGCCGCCATTGTGAAAAGGATCTGGGAATCTCACTGATTTGGAAGTTGGAACCAAGAAAGGTAAAGCACATCTCTAGACAGTTACAACAAAGATTGATCAGAACTCAAGTTTCCTAACCCTCAGACTAGCTGACATTTTTAAATACACTATCCTATGCTTTGCATTCAAGATCAAACACAAAACATCTTGTAGAAATCTTGGTTTAAGGAGACAGATGTTTCTGAAATTCCATTTACTGTGAGTGGATTGGTCAAATGTATAATTGATTTTCATAATTCTATATCCATCTCAAGATTCTATATCCATCCCAAGAATATATATATTTAACAGGGACCAGCAGTCAGTGTAATGGCTATGTCACTGGACTCCCACGTAGTCAACCGCGGTTCACATCCCAGACCCGGTGGCTTAAAACTCACACCAGGCACATGTGTCTGCGTGCCCAAGATCCTGAGAGAAGAATGGAGGAGAAGGGACTGTGGCATGGCCATCCCCCCTGGGGGGTGATTTCTCGCTATCTGTCTCTCTGTCTCTCTCTGTCTGGCGAGCACACGCACCCTATAGCAAAAACCTCTAAAGAAAAAAAAAAACTCTCTCAAGAATATATATATTTAACCAACTTTTACAGAGATGCAGCTATGTGCTAGGTATTGTTTCATATTGTAATGGTTTTGTAAATAAACCCACAACTACAGGAACCACACTTATCACCTATTAGACTGTCAACCTCCAATATATATTATTATATGCTTAAGTCTAGCACTCCCAAATTTTTAGGCACATTCCAAAAAATATCCAATTCAGAATAACTCTTAGGTTATTCAATTCCTGAAGCCTCACTAAGGAAGGAGTTAAAATCTTCTCTACAGAGATTGATGATTAAAGATAAGCAGTGATATAATAAAAAGCACTGAAATCATCGTTAAAGTATTTTAGTTCTTTATTGTGTAAGCACTTACATTTAATCAAATTTCATTGCTAAACATAAGAGCTATGTACTTGATTAGACTTTAGGCACTGGGTATATATTCTGGGGGAAGAATCAATAGAATAAACAATATTTTTCCATTTCTAAAGTAAAAGTTAGAAGGTAACTTCTGGTTTTAGTTATTCTCTTTATTAGCTTTGACTTTGTCTATTTATGTCTTATTTTCTTTATTTACAAGACGAGAAAACTTGACTTGGCATTTAAGATTCTTTTCAACTCTAAAATAGTTAAGATGCAAAAGTAAAAATAATGTTTACAATCTGTTTTGTCAAGGTTGCCTTGCACAAAGGGGAGCTCAAAAGATATTGAGCTATATTGACAACAATTTTAAAACAATATATCTGGGACTAGCAGCTGGCCTAATGGCTATGTTGCTGGACTCCCATGTAGTTGACTGCGGTTTGAGTCCTGGACCTGGTGGCTTAAACTCCTGCCAGGCACGCATGCATGTGTGCCCAAGATCCTGAGAGGAGAATGGAGGAGAAGGGATTATGGCATGGCATCCCACCTGGGGGGTGATTTCTCGCTTTCTGTCTCTCTGGTGAGTGCATGTGCCCTATAGCAAAACTCTTTCTATAAAAAAAAAAAAAAAGTCTATTCTGTCCTTAATACATAGCAAAATTCAGGAGAAATCTCATGCATGTGGCATGGGCAATTTTATATTTATACATCATTTTTATGTATAGATAACATTTTCTTTTATCAGAAACAAATAACATGTATTGTATAATCAAAGCTTTCCCAACTGTGATCCCATAGCATGTGATCTTCAGTTTTGTAAAAGTTCAAAATACATTTCAATGGACAGTAAGTCTGCTGGCAGGAGACACGATGGACTATTGTCTTAAAGTCTCTACCAATTAAATGTCTGTGTATCAGCTTTGATTATGGAGGTTTCATTTTCCCAGTGAGGTGAGAGAACCACTAAAACTAATGAGAAGGTGCTGGGCTGGTATGATCCTTAAGATTCTAATAGTAAAATTTCTACTCCTCAAAGAATTTCTGAAGGATCCAAGGCATTGGTTGATCTTTCCAAGCACTAGAGATTTCAAGGGCATTTACTTGCAGAGAGTTGTAAAAATCAGTGAGAGATATGGTGGTGAAGGACAAAACCAGAGAGCATACTTTTACAGGCTTTCTACCCTGACCATGGGCTAAGCTGAGCCCAAAAGCTCTAGCCAGCTTCCGTAGCCCTAACCCACAGAATAAGTAAGTTTTGCTCATCTAGTCTTGAAAATCTTTCCTCAATATTTTCATTCTATAAGGAATTTCAAGGAAAGGTCTTATAAAAGAAAATCTGCTGCAGAAATGGATAATATTGTCTCTCATGGAACAAAATTATTTAGTTCTCTTTGTCACTACCCTTACAGGTGCCTTCACTACAGATACTTTAAGCTATTTATTTGCTCTTGTATTAAGTTGTATTTTAAGTCTCTTATTCTAACCCTGCCTTCAATAAAATTTTAGAGCATATCTTTATTATTTTAACAATTAACTATTTAACAATTTATGCCCTTATGCCCTACAGTATGCTAAATACTGAGGACACTATGCCCTCCAGTCACTTACAAAAGGCAAATAGAGAATTAAATACACAATTAAATTAAGCTTGACAGATATAGTTCAATCCGCCTTTGAGGTAGGCATGGGTGATAGTGTTCGATGAGTTTTTCTAGAGATGATAAACTGATACTGGAGAAATGAGAAGTTAAGTAAATTTGGAGAAAAATGTAAGTTTGGAAAGGAGAAAGTGGGCCATGTAAAAGAAAGTATTAATGTGAGAGCGCACGCCCTTTGGATTCTTCCAGCTTTTGTAATTCTGGTTCTTTCTTTCTTTCTTTTTTTTTAAATTCTGGTTCTTTCTTAAAGGCAGTTTATTGTTCTTTCACAAATTGTATCTTTTAGCAAAAATACAATTCCTGAAGCCTCACTAAGGAAGGAGTTAAAATCTTCTCTAGAGAGGTTGATGACTCAAGTTCTAGTCCTTTCTGTTTGTCTACAGTTTGGATAGCCCAGTCACCTGTCTCTGGATAAGAATTTTAAATTAATTTGGGTGAGTATATCATTATCATTTATTACGTTTATTTTTTTTCCTCTCCCTGTTTCAGTAAAAATAATAATAATGGTTCATTTGATCAACAAAGCATCTTGCTAGCTGGTTTGAACAATAGAGGCTACTTTCCTATAAATAAATCACATATCATCTACTCGTCTTGCTATAGTCGTAGAGACTGATGATTATTATAACATTTTAACATCTCCCATAAGTCCATATCAGTCCAGGCTCACCTCCAGGCAGTAGAAGTACTAACTCATCTTTTTCTTCCTTGACACCATACCCAAAAAATCCTGTAACTCAAACATACAAGGCCTAGCATGGTCTAGGATCCGAAGTTACACACATGCTTCTTTTTGTTTCAACTAAAGTGAATGAGTCTCTTAAGTTTCTGCCATAGGGTGCATACATTTGCCAGAGAGAGAGACAGAGAGAAGAACAAATGAAAAATAATACCCAAGGGGAGATGATCATGCCACAATCCCTTCTCCTTCATTCACTCTTGGAGTTTCAGGCACGCATGCACACACACCCGACATGATTTTTTTAAACTACAGGTCTGGAACTTGAACCATGGTTGGCTATATGGGAGTCCAAAATCCAAACCACTACACCACCTGCTGCTTCTCTAAAGTGAATCTTTAGTGGTATCCTCCTTTTATTTTTTTGGGGGGGTGCGAGGGGGAGAGGTTTTTGCTATAGGGTGCGTGTGCTCGCCAGACAGACAGAGAGAGACAGAGAGACAGAAAGCGAGAAATCACCCTCCAGGGGGGATGGCCACGCCGCAATCCTTTCTCCTCCATTCTCCTCTCAGGATCTTGGGCACGCACGCACACGCGCCCAGCGTGAGTTTTAAGCCACCAGGTCTGGGATGCGAACCACGGTCGACTACGTGGGAGTCCAGCGATATAGCCATTACGCAAACTGCTGGTCCCCATTAGTGGTATCTTTATGTAGTATAAACTATCTAAGACTTTCATGCCTCTACATAGCATATAGTTTGCCTTTCAAAGATTAGACACCATGTGCAATACATAAGAATCAGAACTGTAGAACCCAAAATAAAATCTTAACTGTTCTAGTTACCTCTTATAAGAACTTGAATTAAATTTAACTCTTTTTCTCCATTTTCTCATCTGAAAAATGAGAAATTATACCTCCATTATTGAGCTGTTAGGTACATAACATAAAACAAACAAAGGAACAAACTTAACCTTAAACATTTTGCAAAATTCAAAGAACTGCAAAAATACAAATAATTGCAGTTACTTGAAAGTTTAACAACCATAATCTCTGAGGCCTCTAGATATCCATGTGATCAGGCCCAAAGGCTTATGTACCAAGCTCTCCTACCTTTTCATTTTTGGTAATGCCCTCACTCTCCACTTAACTGGGATCTGTTAAGTGTTTATAAATAGTATGTTGCTGTTTTAATTTAAAAGCCTTCAAAAAAAACTAACTCCATCTCTTTCAACAAGACTGCTTGACCTCGGAAGGTAGAATCGTACCCTCCTGTTGATAAATTTGCTTGAGATCTAAACTGCTATAAAACTCCCTGGGAACAGCTCGATATTCTATTTATTCATGGATGGAGCTTTCCCAACTACTTCAAATAAGAAAATAGACAAAGAGAAGCAGATAGTTAAAAGTAAAGGACTATGTGAACTCTGATGAGTCATCTGGTTTAGGGAAATAGTCCTAAAAATTGTAATAACTAAATCCACTGCATATTTTCCCTTCTGATTCCTCAAACACTTTGAAACAACATAACCATAGGACTATTGAAAAGGAAGCTACATTTTCATTGGCACTGGAAATAATTATTATACCATCCACCCCAATTCATGCTAAGCTTACTGCAGTGGAATGTTTGGAGTTATGATGGTAGACATACTATTCACATTTAATTTAAAATTTTCCCCTAGTTTAGACCTATGGTCTAGTGGTCAAAGGGTCCAGATCCCACATGACTAACCATATGGTTTGAATCCTGGCTCTACTGCTTAAAGTATGTGCCAGGTGTGTGTGAATGTGTGTGTACCCATGCGTGTGTGTATGTGCCCATAATATCAGCAGAATGGAGAAATTCAGAAGAGATTGTGGTGTGACCATGTCTCATTGGGAAGTGCTTTCTTCCTTTCCCTTTCTTTCTGTCTCTGCATCTCTCTCTGGCAAGTGCATGTTCTTTCTGAAAAGAGGAGAAATACATAAAATAATCTACTACTTCATACTATAACCTGTAAAAATGTTTATAAATATTAATTTATAGTTTTTTTTATATTTTTATATTTCTATTCTTTTCTTATGTTGGCAATTGGGATCCTTTATATTTTTTAGCCAGAGACATGTTTTAAGAGTAAAATCAGCCAGGACCAGCAGTTGGCATAATGGCTATGTCACTGGACTCCCACATAGTCGACCGCGGTTCACGTCCTGGACCCGGTGGCTTAAAACTCACGCTGGGCGCGTGTGCATACGTGCCCAAGGTCCCGAGAGGCGAATGGAGGAGAAGGGATTGTGGCATGATCAGCCCCCTGGGGGGTGATTTCTCCCTTTCTATCTCTATGTCTCTCTCTGTCTGTCTGGCAAGCACACGCGCCCTATAGCGAAAAACCTCTCTCTCAAAAAAAAAAAAAAAGAGGAAAATCAGCCAGGACCAGCAGTTGGCATAATGGCTATGTCACTGGACTCCCACATAGTCGACCGCGGTTCACGTCCTGGACCCGGTGGCTTAAAACTCACGCTGGGCGCGTGTGCATACGTGCCCAAGGTCCCGAGAGGCGAATGGAGGAGAAGGGATTGTGGCATGATCAGCCCCCTGGGGGGTGATTTCTCCCTTTCTATCTCTATGTCTCTCTCTGTCTGTCTGGCAAGCACACGCGCCCTATAGCAAAAACCTCTCCAAAAAATAAAAAATAAAAAAAATTAAAGAGAGTAAAACCAGCCCCATAACACAAATGATTGATTTAGGAGTTTCTCATTTAGTGTGGTCAATAGACCATTAAAATCCAGCTTATATTTTCATAATACAAAGTCTAAGACTACTAGATGAATATTACATGATTGTAGAATTACATTTTCACATTTTTATAGCTGAATCACAATATTATATATGGAACATTTAAAATTTTTCAATAATTTTGCCATAGATTTCTTTTTTTAAAGAGATTTTTGCTATTGGGTGCAGGCAGGGTGCTTGCACTTGCCAGAAAGACAGAGAGACAGAAAGCCAGACATCACCTTCTACATGGAATGATCGTGCCACAATCCCTTCTCATTCATTCTTCTCTAGGGATTTTGGGCACACATGCACATGTGCCTGATGTGAATTTCAAGCCACTGGGTCTGGGACTTGAACCATGGTTAACAATTTAGGAGTCTAGCGCTTTAACCACATCCCACCTGCTGGTCCCTATCATGTATTTCTTATGCTCTCATCATTGGGTGTGTAGAGTAGTCTCCCTGGATGTTCCTTGTGTGCTCAGAAGAAAGGATACTATAGAATGGTTAGGGAGTTTATATATCACAGCTTTGAGAGGAATATATTCAAGCCAAGGCAAAGTCAAAGAAAAAAATTGATTTTCTACAACTAATGTAGATATAGAGAACACATAGCACCATGAGTGGACAAAGCAAATCTCAAAGCTATTTATTTATTTATTTTACTCGGTAAGAAAAATAATGTACCAGTTGTTATAAATGCTTCATCTATAAACTTAAAAAAGATAGAGTTCATTACAGCAAGGACGTTCAGTTTATTGGAGGTGGGAATCTCAAGAAAGCCAATCTTTGGGCCTCAAGAGTATGGAATGAAGACAGAAACAGTTCGATTGTCTTGAGCTAGTTTTATAATTAGAATCTATTACTGCTTTGCATATTTCTGTTGATCTGAATCTTGATGGCAACAGCTTTCATATATGATATTTTCTTAAGATCCGATTTGCAAATGAATTTGTACCATGGCTCCCCAGAGAGCCCTGGCTACTGATTCTTACTCTCTGGTCATTGTCTCTGAGCTAGCCACTCAGAGCGTTTTCTGTACAGCACTTACTTATTCCATAATAACACAGTGGCTGGTAATCCAAAGGTACAGGAATACGTTTGAATTAGCTCTTGGGGAACCTACAAAGTGCAGGTCCTATGGAAACTGTTTAATATTAGTAAATATTCAGTTAATGAATAAACACTAGCAGCAGAAAAACCACACTTTGATACTTGAGACTTATTTTGTAGATATATTTATTTAATTAATAATATAAAAAGATCAACAGTCAAATTATTTCCAAGAAATGTAAAATTGAGGGCTGATTAATAACAAACTGTATTTAATTATCTCATATGTGAATTTTATAACTGTAGAAAATTGCATAAACACTGGTAATGGAGACAAAGTTATGGAATGTCAATACTTGAATAACATTTGTGCTTCTCATTTGAAAATAACTAGTTGTAGGGGCGAACAGGTGGTGTGGTGGTTAAGGGCACTGAACTCCTACATGGCTAATCATGGTTTGAGTCCTGAATCAGGTGGCTTGCTTTCTCATTTTCCCTCTCTTTCTCTCTCTTTTTGTCACTCTCTGGTCAAATGAAAATAAATAAATAAATAAAGTTAAATAAAATAATTACTTAAAGAAATAACTAGTTTTATAGAAAAAAAAAAAAAACTGGATATATCCAACCAAATATGTTCTCTATTAGATTTTAAAATTCCTGTACGTCCTTGGCAATTTCTCACCCCATATATAAAACAATAACGCCATAAGCTGATGCCTAAAGATTTTGGGAATGACCAAACTCTAATTAATTCTGAGTTTCAACTTTGACTGTCTCACATACATTATTAGCAATAACCTTGAGGTAGCTATGCATGAGTTATTGAAAGGAAGATCTTACCTAAAATATGATTTGGCACTTGGAAAGTTCCAATAATGTCCAAGTAGCAGTATATTTCTTAATTGGAAATAATAAAAGAAGCAGCATTATCAAAAGTAATCAGACGTTTTTAGTTATGATACTTAAACATCATAAGGCAGGTGATTTATTCAACTATTTGGAGCTTCTCCAGAAAGGCTAGAACATAAATAAAACAGAAAAGAGCAGCAAGACGGGAGAAATCACAGCGTAATTTACGAATACTGAAGGGTTTATTTCCCCACCCCCTCTCCAGTGCAGCAGCTGTAATGTATATAGTGTAGTTAACCTTTGACAAGCGACACCACTTCTGGGAGGACACTGATACACAGAATGTTTCCTTATCTTTCCAAGTACACCTTCAAAAGTCACTTGACGGAACTGGTTTTACATTCTACTATCTTCAATGGCAGGAGAAAAAAAAATATATATATATGTAGGTTTGTTTTTATTTTATTTAATTTTTTTACTAAATTGCTATGTATGTTATTGTAAACTAGTTTAAGTAAAGCTTGTGCCTATTTGAGATCCCAACTATTCATAAAAGTACATCTTCTTTCTCCTTCCTCATATTTCTATTAAAAATTCAGTTTATCTTTTGAATATGCGTTCTCAAGTTTGCCTTTCCCTTACTTCATCTGTACTGATTAAAAAATTTTACAAAAATTAGTAGGAGGTAGTACTATGTTAAATAATTTATATGGGTTTCCTTTATTACAGGGTTGAAGACAAACCACAAAGGCAAAGAACTAAAAAGAATATTTAACTGGCAAGAAAGCAAAGGGCAGTAGTTTTACTATAATATGCTTGCCAAGCTAAATGTGCTTTATTTATATTAAGAACTAGGGCTGAAAATAACTGAGTTGCAGAGAAAATTAGTTTGCTTGAAATGCTAAGAGCAGCCCCTGCTGGTTACAGTCATATAATTGAGATGAGAAATTTTAATGAAAGATCTTAAAATAATAGAAGAGAAAGGATTGGACAGTTCTGTTTTTTTAAACAGCAATGGTGTCTCCTGACACTTCCAACCTGCCTTGTTTTCCACAAATCACATGTGAACAATCAAATATTTAAATCTCAAAACTTTCATGTTTAAGAAACTTTTTTATTTTTAGGTTTTTTTGTTTGTTTGTTTGTTTTGGCCATATGGTGCATACCCTCTCCAGAAAGAGAGACAAACAGAGACAGAGAGAAGGATAGTGAGAAATCACCCCTCATCGGGGGTTGGCTCTGCTGCAATCTCTTCTCAGAAGATACATTCTCCTCTCAGGATTTTGGGCACACACACACACACACACATGTGCCCAACATGATTGTCTAGTCTCCTGGTTCCGGGACTCCAACTGTGGATGGCCAAGTGGGAGTGCAGTGCCTTAATCACCACACTACCTGCTGACCCCAAATACACTATTTTGTTTTTCAAATATTCATTTGAACTACCACCTGCTTGAAAGAGAATTTGTCCAAATCAGCCTTCACCAAAACTCATCTGCTAACAGTGGAAAACTAAAGAAGCATTATTGCGGGCATATATTGTAGTTTAAATTGAAACTGTAAAATCATTGGATTCACACAGTATTATGTTATATTTTTAAAAATGTGTTTAGTTCTTTTTTCTGAGACTGAGAAAGAGAGAAGGGCAAGTCCAACAGGTTTCTGGTGCCACAGTTCACTCTCAGCCTCTGCCAACCCAGCCACAGGCACGTATGTTCAGATCTGGGGTATATACGGGGCCCTGGGATGTAACCCTAGGCCTTCCCACATGGGTCCTTCATCACAGAGCTTTGCATAACTGTGGTGCCACTATGGCTCCACATTCTTCAAAATATAACAGAAGCATATTAAAAATGATAAAGAACTACATAAGGTTCAAATTATGACTCAAGACATGAAAGATGTTTTTAAAATATTTAAAGTTTTACTTCTTGCTCTCATCACTAGTTTTAAGAAGGTAATGGAAAAGTAAGAAAAGGTAGAAAATCAAGTTGAAATAACTCTGTGCTATATATTTTACCACTTTTCCCTTAATAGTCCCCTCAAGTGTGTTGTGCCTAATCTGAGCATAGTTTTTCTCTGTCTATTTAAGTCTCTGGAGATAGTTAATGAACATCAGAAATGATTGCTATCTATATAAATGTTACTTTCACCTTTAAAAATATCAGAAATGTTCTGCTTAACTTTTGAATTGGTAACCAAGTCATAAACAATTAATATATTTGTTTAATTTGGTAATATTATGATTTATTCATTGAGCAATGATGAATTTCCTAATTCTTTTTGTGTTTGCATTCAAAGGATTTAGTAAATGTATGTTTTTTGAAATTAGTTTTATCAGATGCTATTTAAGAACCCCTAAAATCTTAGAATAAAAAAAAAACTTTAAAAAAATAACGCCTATGGGGATCAGCAGTTAGCTTAATAGCTATGTCACTGGACTCCCACGTAGTCGACCACGGTTCAAGTCCTGGACCCAGTGGCTTAAACTCATGCCGGGCATATGTGTGCATGCATGCCCAAGATCCTGAGAGGAGAATGGAGGAGAAGGGATTGCAGCGTGGCCATATCCTTGGGGGGTGATTTCTTGCTTTCTGTCTCTCTGTCCTCTCTGTCTCTCTGGCAAGTGCATGCACCTATAGCAAAAACATCTCTAAAAAAAAAGAAAAAGAAAAAGAAAAACCTGTGTATTATATTCTTTTAAAGGTTCATAATACAAATTAGCATGGTTAACTTTTGATACATGTTGTAGTAAAGAAACATGTTTATTCCAATCCAATTTTCTTCAAATTTTTTGGTGACATAGAACCTCATTTTTACAGTAAGGCTATCAATTTCTTGTGGGAATTTTCTCTTTGGGAAACCCATTTTGTTTACCATGATTCTATTTATGTTAGGATGATTACTAAGAGTACTTTAATCCTGGTCTTTACCTAATTCTTCCTCATCCCTAAATACTTCAGGACATTCAAGATTAATTTAGGAAAAAATGTATCACAAATAACTCTCTTAGTAAAGTCCCAGGGCTGTGTCCTCTTTTGCCTAACCCAACTCACCCATGTTGTGTGGTGAGTTACCTGCCATTTCAGTATCACATTGGTGATGCTTTACCATTGTCTATAGGATAAAGTCCAATCATGTTTTCATGGTATATGGCCTGGTCTATGCAACTGTGAGGGCTGGCAACAAGGCCTAGTGTTTAAGGAAGCTGTATCCCACATTGCCCATTGTGCAGTTCAAGTCCTGGACTCACGTAGGCATGCTTACACAAAATTCTAAAAGGATGGAGAAATGTAGAATAGAATGTGGTATGACCATGCCACATCAGGGGTGCTTTTTTCCCTTTCTCTCTCTCTTTCTCTCTCTCTCTCTGTGACTCTTTGTCTTTCTTCATGAGTTCACGCACTCTCTGGTAATTTATTTTTTAATCAATAGAAACAGAGGTATGTTAAAGTAGTAGATATTAATTATCTTCTAAACACAGCTGTAGTTTAACTTGTTAGTCTCTAAATATATTGATCCTCAGATATACTTAAAGGAAGATAAATCTCTCCAAAATCATGCACATTTTTTATTTCTAATGTAATTTGAAAGGCAAAGGACTGTTTTAGGGAACATTCAAAGAACTGAAAAAGGTCAGTGATCCAAATCCTTTGTCTTCTGGCAGGAGAAACAAAGTAAGAACTCAATAAGTCATGTATAAAGTTGAACACTTTCATTGGGAAATAATAGCAGCTTTTGATTGGGCCCCAAAATAACATACGCATTTTGTTCATAACACAAGATCTTTTTTTGGAGAGGTTTATTGCTATAGGGCGCATGCGCTTGCATGAAAAACACAGAGAGACAGAAATTGAGAAATCCCCCCCGGGGGGATGGCCATGCCGCAATCCCTTCTCCTCCATTCTCCTCTCGGGATCTGGGGCACACATGTACATGCACCCTGCGTGAGTTTAGGCTGCCGGGTCCAGGACTCGAACCGTGGTCGACTATATGGTAGTCCAGTGACATAGCCATTACACTAACTGCTGATCCCAGTTCTGATATGTTCTAAGCAATATAAGTAGTAGATTTACATGATATAAAAAAAAAAAAAAGATGGGAGGACCTCATAAACCGGTAGTTAAGGGCTATGCATTCGGAGCTAGGTCCTTCATTGGGTCCCTGCTTGGGATTTCAGCCTAGGAGCTTGACAAACATGCTGGACTTGTGTGCATGCATACCCACAATCATGGTAGGAAGGAGAAATAGAAGAAAAGGGACTGCGGTGTGACCACAACCCATTGAGGAGTGCATTTTTTCTTTCTCTCATGTGAGTCTGCTCAAAATCTGGCAATAAAATGAGAGAGTGAGGGAGAGAGAGAGAGAAGGAAAGAGAGAGGGATGAACAAAAAATGAGCAAGTATAGAATAATGAAAGAAGATAAGTCTCAGAAGTGACAAATATTGATTCTTAAACATAAGAATTTCTATTTCTTCTCTGTATATCACTTCATAATTGGGTTTCATTAAATTATCTACTTCATTTTCACATGATTCTCAGCAGAAAATAAAAGTATACTTTCTTTGTCAAAGAATAATTTCAAAACTACTATGCACAGTTGATTAGATACTACCAACAAAATTTATGGGATATCCTTAATTGACCTGATCCATTTTTCCACCTATAGGTAACAGTACTTGACTTCTATTCCATTACATTTTTATTCCATTAGTCTCTCTAGGACTCCACTACTTTAGGATGCCCTTATGTTGGGCTCAGCAGGGCTCAGGCCTCCAGTTGGGCTTAATCCAGTGAGAGAAATCCCTAAATTTAGACAAAGTGAGTTGAAGTATTGACACTGGACTTAAAATCATCCAATCAGAAGAAAGCCCAGAGTATTCTGAGGTTGAAGGGAACATTTTCAGGTCTCATTATCTGGAACTGTACTGCCCCAGTTGTTCCTGACCATCACATTAGGACCTCAAAAATGGCCTCTCTAAAAATATTTACTTGACACTAGGAATTTTCTAAAAGATGGTGCTAAGTGTAACGTTTCATCATAATGTTTGCCATTGAGAATATCTCACTTAATTAGTACATACCCAGTGGATCCCATCATAAGGTTAAATTTAGAAGTCAAAATCATTTCATTATGCAATGAGTAAAGATATTAATGTACATGTGCATGAATTCCAGAGAATTCTTTTTCTGTGTGTGTGTTCCATAAATTAAAAATACTAGTGTTAAGTTCTTATTTGGCCACAAAAACAGAATAGTACAAAAATCAAGATAACAGTAGTTTAGTAAGGGGCCAGAAGATGGCACAGTACTTACAGTACTGGACTCCCACATGGCCTACCATAGTTGAAGTTCCAGACTTGATGGCTTCAAAATCATGCAGAGCATGTGTGCACCTGTGCCCAAAATCGCAGGAGGAGAAAGGAGGAGAAGGAATTGTGGCATGGCCATCTTCCCTGAGGTGAGATTTCTCACTTTCCTCTCACTGTCTTGCTCTGTTTCTCTCTGGTGAGCACAGGTGCCCTATGGCAAAAATCTTAAAAAAAAAAAAAGTGGTATAGTAGTATATTTATGTAAGAAAACTAAGCAGTTTCTCAAAGGCTTATATGAAAATCACTCTTACATTATTATCAACCACATCAGCATGTCAATTTTCGTGTTAAAGGAAAAAAATCTTCCTTTGGAGTTGAGTGGATAAAAATATGATCTTACCTCTCCTATGAGCTAAGTGGAACTTAAAAGAAGCTGAGTATATTTCTTCACATCTCTTCTCACCCTTCATTTTTCCATGTTTACACTTTCAAGTTGTCTTGTCCTACATTTTAAAACACATTTTGCTTATTTTTTTAATTTGCCAAAGGGTACATATGCTTCCTGGAAAGAGACAGAAAAAGTAAGAAAGCACCTTCTCCATGAGGCATAATCACGCCCCAATCTTTTCTCCATTTCTTCCTTCTTTGGGATTTTTGACACATGTGCCCAACCTGTTTCTCAAGCTTCTGGGTTTGGAACTTGAACTACTTAGTTGGCCATGAGAGAGTCAACTGCCTTAACCACCAACCCACAGACTAGCCCTAAACAGATAAAGTTCTTTTTGTTTGTTTTGTTTTGTTTTATTTTGTTTTGTTTAGATTTTGTCACAGGGAGCATATACTTGCCAGAGAGGAGAGAGAGAGAGAGAGAGAGAGAGTGTGGAGGCCATGCTGAAATCCCTTCTGCATTCTCCTCTTGGAGTTTTGGGCACACATACACATACACATGCACCCAGCATGATTTTTAATCCACCAAGTCCAGGACTCAAACTGCTTTTGAGAATGTGAGAATTTAGTCACCTTGACCACCATGCCACCTGCTGGTCCCAGTAGATTAATTTTTTAAATGACTATTTTACCCAGGTGAAAGAAGGGCAATTTTTTCCTAGGAAATATTTACTTGCCTAAATTATAAGAATGTGGAATTTCAATCTGACTGAGATTTGGTCTTCTACTCACCTTTCATTTAAAAAAAAATTAAGTTTAGAGGAAGTTCTATGGAGTGTCTTTTTTAGGTAAAATATGTTTGACATCTGTATATTTGTATATAGAACCTCTGCTGATACATTTTTACATGAAAAGTTTGATTATAGTTAGGAATTCTAAGTAAATATGCCTATATTGACTGTCATGAGGGCATTTTTATATCCATATGCAATGGAATTATTTTCTGAATCACTATTGTCCTCTGATTAAGATCTGATCCTAGAGTTAAAAATAATAATAATAATATTACCAAACATGAACTACATCACTTAGATAGAGTAATATCAAATGCTGATACATCATCCACCACTAGGAAATGACTACACAGCTTACACTACTATTCTGAGTCACAAAAAGAAGGTCATTTCCCTCTCAATGCTCTGGAGAAAGAAATTTGGTCATTCCAAAAAAAGAGAATAGGAATCATAATGCAATTCTAATCCAAAATTTAAAATTCTTCATTTTTCCATCAGAAATTACTTTTTATTATAAAGTAATATATTATCATTTTTGAAGCCTAGACTGTCATGCTATGAATAATAAAAAAGAGAAATGTTTATATTATTATAAATAAGTAAAAAGATTATTCTCCCTCAGTTCTGTTGTGGTTAATATCTGCCACATTTACCATCAAGGACATTTCCACTTATGTTCAAAGACTTTTAGAGGTTATCTGGATACTTTAGTAAAGATAAGGCATACAAGTATTTAAAATCTAGCTACATAAAATTAAAAAGTTTGAAAATTTTGTTAGCTGCTTTCATTGATCATTACTTGCTTCATCATTAAGTAGAACATGTTTAATTTATCTCACTTTTTTCTTACAACTTGAAAAATTGAAAATTTCTCCCTGGATTTGAGCTAAACACAGCTGGAAATGGTTGATAAACAAGGTATTCCTAGTAGAGACCACAGCACATTTCAGATGTTTCCTTAAATGTCTTAGCCTATAAACTGAGTCCCCACCAAAGTAATGAGATTAGAAATGTCCTACAGGGAAGAGCAGGCTAAAGAGATCCAGTTAGAAAAGATTATAATAAACATCAGAACATTTATAAAATACTATCAGAAGGAAGCCATTGGTCTTTCAAAAGTGCTTGCTAGTTCAAAGGGTGATACTTTCTCAGAAGGGACAGGATAAGATAAGGCAGGAATATTGATAAAATAAAGATTCCACAAACACCAACACAAAAAACTCTTTTTGTCCACATAGTTACTTAATCACATTTCAGGAAAATTCAGATTTATTAAATTAAAATAAAAAAGTCAAAGAAGGATAAAAAATGATTGGACTCTCTTGATTTTTATTAAGCTTTATGTTAGTGATCATTTTGTGTTTTTAAAAAGCATATTTTACTTTTTCTAAAAGCCCTGGTGATTTAGTTCGTAAAGATTTTCCTATAAAAGGCAACCTAGAAATATGGGTAAGGCACAAAATGTCACCGTTACTGCAATTAACATCCATTAGTCATGAAAGTCAAGGCTTTTTATAAATGTAAATATGTTTCACTTTTCCAGGTCAGAAAATAAACCGGCTAAAGATGAAATCTGGATCTGAAAATTCAAAGCATTGGTCAAGCTTTTAAAATAAAGGTCAAAGTGAACATTTCCTCAATTTCTGTTCAGTTCTCCAGGATGTGAGTTACTGCTTTCTAAAGGAGCCAGTGCTGTACATCCCACGTAGATTATTTAGATCAGAAGATGGTGTAAATTGACGGAGCACAAAGAATCTACGAATTTCCTCCCGCTTTGTGATACACAAGGAACCCATTTACTTTGGTCCAAAATTTCTACACTCATCCACACACTGAACTGTCACTTGAGGTTTCTACGGGACATTTCTCCTTTATATGTTATTGAACTTGTACAAATATATCCTCTTCTGTATCTTTTATGATTCAGATCAATAGAGCCATATAAAACCCTAAGCAAATTGACTTCAAGTCAGAGGCTATATTGATTTAGTGATAAAGTTGTTCCTTCATAATTTTCCTTCTGCTCTTACTACTGTTTGGGATACACAGTTATACAGGCAAAAAAAAAAAAATCTATAAAATTGCATTTTTTCTTAATTTTGAAATGGAACACTTACATAATATTTTCTTATGTGCATCAAGCACATAACTAATACATTTTTATTTAAAAAATTAAAAATTGAGATTTTATTTAGTTTTACATAAGTGTATTATTCTACCACAATAAATTTAGGATTAGAAAAAAAATTAAATCTAATATATTATTTCAAGACACATATTAGAGGATTTGGCAGGGAATGTATGGATTCCCTCAGTTTTTCATATAGTAAACTCAAAGTTAAGTCCCATAAGTGAAATTCTAATTGTATGATTTCTTTGATCCTAAACCCTGTCTTTTTTCAGGTGATGACCTTGCTACTCACTTCAATATGTAAATATATTAACCAAACTAGGCTTTCCCCTGAATCTGTAACCACACTTTTTCTATTCTCTACCATAATTCAAGAACATAACTCAAGATGTTGTCTTCCCAAAAGTCAACTCCACCACTTACTGTCTGGACCTCAACTACTTTCTTTTTTTCTTTTTTAAGATTTTTGCCAACATTCATAGATAGAAGGCTCCCTTGGAGGGTAGAACTTCATACAGTTAAGAAAATAATGGAACTCAGGATAGCTAGGATTCAAGTCTATCCTATTGATTTTCTGAACATTTAATGTTATTATAGCAATTTAGGTTAAAAAGCCCTTAGAAAGATGGTCAAGAATCTTGTCTACCATTTAAGACTTTTTTTCTAGTTTTTTAAAAAATTTGCTATAGGGTATGTGTACTTGCCAGAGACAGACACAGGAAAAGAGAGAAGGAAAATGAGAATTTACCCCCCGCCCTCCGGGTATGGCCACAATGCAATCTCTTCTTCACTTTCCTCTTGGGATTTATGGGCATGCATGCACACATGCCCTGCATGTTTTTTAAGCCACTGGGTCTGGGACATGAACGGAGCAGTTGGTCATGTAAGATTCAGCCACCTTAACCTTCGTGCCACCTGCTGACCCTCCACCATTTAAGATTTTGAGTTGATCAGTTTTTAAATTGTTTGTTTCTTATGAAGAAATGGATTCCAGTTTTCAGAAAATAACTTCCAGGCTGTCCCTGTAGCATAGCAGTGAGGCACAGAGAGGAAGCCAGAACCCACATGGTTGGCCATGTTTCAAGACAGTGCCCTTCTGGCTTGAAAAACATGTTGCTAGTGTGTGTGCCCAGGATCCTGAGAAGATGGAGAATTGGGCCAGCATGACTGGCCCCATTGAGAGGAATACACACTCTCTCTTCCTTCTGCTCCCTATGGAGAAATGGGAAAAAAAGGAAGGAAGGAAGATAACTTCCAAACGAAATTGAGAAAATCACTTTTTTGCACATAGAGAGATGTCTATAGTAGAAACCACAATAAGGAGTACCAAATGAATCCATGACAAATGAAAAGCCATGTGCTAAACCCTTTTGTAGGTGATAAAAAATTATGAATCCCCTTGTTACTACAAAATAATGCAGCTGTAAGTAATATTGGATAAAAATATCTATAAATTTCATTTAAAAATAGTGAATTAATTATATTCCAATGAGAAAGAAAGTCGCTATATTCATTTCTAATCTGCAAGATATGGTTATAATTACTTCATGTAAAAACATTTAATTTTACATCAAATCTTTAACTGTATATTAAGCTCAGTTCTCTGCCATTCTCAATAACTGTTCAGTGCTTGCTCCTTAGAAAAGTTCATATATGCACACCTTGGGGATGCACATAAAAGCAGGATGGAGTGTGTCATAACGATGAAATATTACCGTTCCTTTCTGCCTCACATATTTTAGATCACCATTTACTGTTGATAATATAAAGAGGTACTTTGATTAGGCAGTAAGTTTTAAATTCTTACTGAGAACAACAGTAAGCGGACTTTATCCAAAATTTTCATGGCTTCGGTACACAAATTACATTATTCTAATTCAAAACTGAGCAAATTGAATCCCATCTTTAGATAAGTGGGCTGCAAGACAAAGTCCTTGAATTTTCAAAGTCTAGTTTCTATTAAAAGGTGGGTCCGACTTTAAGTCTACATTTCTATTTGTGGGTTATTTTCAGGAATTCCATGTCTGTTTACCTGTATCCATTCAAACAAATATTTCAAATGAAACATTTTTTGGTGAAAAAGACAGTTTTTGTTTTTTCTTTTCTTACTGGATAACCAAGTTTGTATATGAATTTCCTGGAGAAAATTCTCCTGAGAGCTTATTTAAACATCCATCAGCTTCCTTTAGCATTGGATGCATAGAGCATTATCACTGTGAAAATGTCCCCAAACCACACAAACTAGAACAACACTAAATTTTACCTACCTAACTTTCAGTGTCTAGGAAACATTTGTAGAGAATATTAATTTGCATTGTTACTTATGTCAAATAGCTTTCGCTGCTTGAGATTCATCTTATTTACTGAAGAGGAAGAATAGATAAATTCAATCAGGAGTTTATTTTAAATCTTATTCTCATACTTTCAGAATTGTTTGGGGCTAGATCTTAGTCTGCATAGTTCTTTTTATTTTTATTTATTTATTTATTTTGGAGAGATTTTTGCTATAGGGTACATGCACTCGCCAGAAAAACAGAGAGACACAGAGAGATAGAAAGCGAGAAATCACTCCCAGGGGGGTGGCCATGCCTCAATCCCTTCTCCTCCATTCTCCTTTCTGGATCTTGGGCATGCACACACATGTGCCCGGCATGAGTTTAAGTCACCAGGTCCGAGACTCGAACTGTGGTCGATGACATGGGAGTCCAGCAACATAGCCATTACACCAACTGCTGGTCCAAGTCTACATGGTTCTTCATGAAATAGTGTTATGATATCTTTTCTGCACAGCCAAATGTCAGTCCTTATTACACAGCAATGTTAGTGTCTAGAAATGGGGAAGAGAGACGGAACAGCACAGCGTGGCCTAAGTGTTGACACTGGCAAAATGTCTTTTGAGGAAACTCCTGAGGAAGATTCCCAGAGGGGTCCTAGGAAATAGACTTGAGCCCTATAACACAAGGAAAATCAATTTGTTGAAAGCAGACTCAAAAACTGCTTAAAGCTTTTACACATCACCAAAATGATGGTGCTTAACCAAAACCTTCTAACAGTTTTCATAATGGCAGGGCCATACATCCTGGGTTGCCTAGTAGAATATCAGTTTATACCTATTTTTTCTGGGCATTATGATTAGTGCCCCCTTTCATTTTCATTTTCAAACTTGCCCTCATTTGGAAGAAGAATTATATGACTATCCTGTTGAATAGAGATATTCTATTTTCTTTAACTAATGGGGAAAATATTCTTATCTAAATACTAACATAGTATCTGATAAATTAGCAAAAGTACACTAAAATTTCTAAACTCTGGTTGCTATAGACTGAATGTTTGTGTCTTCCTCAAATTTATATTGACATTCTAACTTTCGATGTGATGGTATTAGGAGATGGAGCTGTTAAGAAGTAATTTATTCAAGAGGGTTCAGTCCTTGGGAATGGGATTAATGCCCTTCTAAGAAGGGGCATGAAAAAGATGTTGTCTCTGGCCTCCTGCATGTGAAGATACAGTGAGAAGGCAGCTCTCTGTACACCAGGAGTCAGGCCCTCTTCAGACACTGGATGGGTCAGCACCTTCATCTTCAACTTCACAGCCTCCAAAATTCTGAGGAATAAATGCTTGTTGCTTAAGCCACCAAGATTTAGTAATTTTTTAATAGTGGCCCAAACTAAGACAGTGGACAAATGAAAATTGGTATAAGGTAAAAACTATTGTGTGAAGCATTTATTTTTCATTTGCCGATATTAGTAATTCTTGAACTTTCCCATTACAGACTTTACAGCCTACTACAACACAGCTAAGTGGCTGGGACTTAAGTTCTTTATACCTCTATTTCCTCATCCATAAAACTGAGGTAAAAATAGTGTTATAAACTTAAAATGAGTTTCTTTATGCAAACTTCTTCTAACATCCCTGACACATAGTTAGTGTTATATAAGATTTGGATATAATTGTTAATATTATAACAAATTTGATACAGTTGATAAATTAATCTTTTCATGAATTGACTTTGGGGAAAATGTCCTTTAGCAAGTTTCTTTTCTTTTCCTTTTATATTTATTCGTTCCATGAGAGAGGAGATAGAAAGAGAGGGAGGGGCACCCACAACAGGATCTTCATGCTGTAATTCACCCAGTCTCTGTCAGCCTGGATCACTGTCACATGTACCCATGACCGTTGTCCATAGGAGACCTTGGGATGTGAACCTGGGTACTTCTCCCGGGGCTCCGGGCTTCTGAGGCATTGTGTTACTGCTGAGCTACCATAGCTGTCTGGAAATTTCATTTGCTAATGCTAAACCTAGAGTATGTACAGTATTCCTAGGGATTCCTAGGGATTCACAGAAATGACTGAGAGATGTCAAGGAAAAGGTAACTGTATGAACCAGCACATTTGAATTTGTTCAGTTAACGTAACCTCATTTGATTTTATACACAGAATGTTAAAATCTTTGGGAATTTGAGATTTCTTTTATTATTCTTCCCACTGGGCAGACATATAGCCTGGATAACCTAAATCCACAGAACAGTTTTCATTATTCAAACAGTTGATTCATAACTGATCACCTCCAAGCCAGAGAATATTTCACTTTTCCACAGAGTATCACCCTTCTGGATGTGTTTTCCTAAATTATATTTCAGAAGATAGAGTCAAAACGTGCTTCTGTTGGGTTGTTGGGAAAGTCATGATGCATTTTTGCATAGAAAAAAATAGAAAAATACGTCATTACTTTCCCAATGACTTAATAGTTGCCTGAAAAATGTTTCTTCTCAGTCAACTACAATGCCATCTGTATGCTAGGAAGTGAGCAATTCAGGGCCATAAGGTAGAATATACAATAGCTATTATGATCTGCTCTGCAAAATCAGCTTAGTGCATTGGACTCACCATAAACTTCACATGTGCCAGTGCATATTAGAAAAGCAAACGACATTCACTGGCCATATGTACAGAAATGAAATCTGCTTGCAAAATTATGTTGCCAGTCCATCTCCAATCTGTCTTTTCTGGCCATCCTCTGACTAATATATCATTTCAGTCATCATCAGCATACACTCTGCCCATTTTCTGCTTTCTTTCCGTTCTTCTAGCTTCCTTCTATCAACCATTAAAGAAAAAGTGCTTTTGCGGGCCAGGAGATGGCGTGGTGGTTGGGGCTGCTGGACTCCCACGTGAGGTTCTGCCTCCTGACAACTGCATTAAAACTGCAGCATCTAAGCAGAGCTGAGAAATCCCATTCTTAAACGTGATTTCCTTCTTCTTGTTCTTGCGTTCCACAGTGATTATGAAAGGAAAGAGTCTGGTCAGTAAGTGGCTGGGTTACCCACTGCCCATTTGGAATGTCACTGAAAGTTGATTTTCCTCTTCACTCCACTGTTAGCCCATTTGAAGTGAAGCCACAAGGTTCAGTATTGCACAGGTTTTCACTATAAGCGCCACCCTACACGCTAAACTCAGAGTCCCGGACTTGGCGGCTTGCTTTCTCATTCTCTCATTCTCTCTCTGTCTCTGTTTCTTACTCTGTCCCTCTCTAGTCAAATTAAAATAAATAGATAAAGTTCAATAAACTAATTCTTGAAAAATAAAAAGTGCTTTTGTGTAGCAAGAATTATTCAGGGACAAACAAACAAACAAACAAAAATATACAATGGTATTATTACCCTAAAGTATATTACACATGAATTAGAGAAGAGCAGGTTAATTTCAGTTCCTGTTCCCTACATACTGTCCCTGTCCCCCCCCCACACACACACACACCTACCATCACCAATCGTGACTTTTCTTAAGTAGTTTCTGTTCTCTCTTAGTTAGAAACCACCAGTGATTTGTCCAGAGGCCTCAGAAAGAAAAAGTAAAAAGTTTTCATCACAGTTTATGACGATTTCAAAATCTGCTTCAATTTATCTTTCTAGTCTTAACATTAGCCATACCAAAGGATGGATCAGTATACTTCAATCTTACGAGACTTTCACATATTCTCTCCCTTTCTGCCAGACTCTGAATCTTGTACTCCAAACAATGGTTTCTTGTGGTCTCTCATTGAAGCGTTTCCTGATTTTCTGTTATGATAAAGCCATTCCTTATTCCCTGTTTCCACTAATGGCACATTACTTTGTTATATGACAAACAACATATGATTTCTAGGTAATATAATCTTCTACAGCAGACTGAGCTTTAAACAATTAAATCGCTTCTTTGGGTGTGGAAATGTGTTGCAATTTCTCATTTCTCTTACCATTTTTGCATGTAGTAGATACTCAGTAAATATTTGTTAAACAAATGGATGACTTCACTAAAGCTTCAAGTATCAGCCATCACCAAACCCCATCTACTCTCCTCAATACAGAATCCCCGTAAACTCATAAGGCATCATCCATTTTTTCTCTCATAATAATGGTTCACAAAGTCAGAGAGAGAACTCTATGAATATCAGAAAGTAGGGTCTCATTCAAGGTCTTTTGACTAGTTAATAGTGTTGTGGGACTGGATTTTAGAGTTCTTGTTCCTATGTTTCTAGGCTTATATGCCCCTTAGGTAGCAAGACTTAAACAAGATAAGAGTCATCATTCTGTTCAAAGGCACTAATCATTCAGTGCTGAGCAACAGAAAAGGGTTATGTTAGCTAACATTGGACTCCTTTGAGTTACTTATTAAAGGGAAGCTTTGGGAAAAAATCACATTGTGGCCCAGAATTAAGGGTTTGAAGTTGAAAAGGAAGGTAAGGTCACAATATATTCATCTTGATTTGAAGGAGAAAAATTAAAAAAAACATAGTAGCTCTCAGGGGTTGTTATAATCTTACAACAATGAAAAGGAGTTTTCTAGTACCTGCTTTCTTTTTCTTGGCATCCATGAATTAAGGAAAGCTTATTTTAAACTGAACACTCAGCCAAAAAGTATAATATTAGAAAAAAAAAAGGACAATTAAACATGAAGGAGTTAAAATGTAATGTTGGTTAAATATTCATACATATGATTTAATAAAACTATATAAATTTTTAAAGTAGATTTCCTTTCCCACTTTAATGAAAGTTGTGATGTGGTGTAAGACTTCTAGGCAGTGAAAAATTGGTCAGTTTCAGGAAAAAGTGGGAAGTTGGGAGAAAGACCATAAAGTGAAAAATAGAAGATGAAGCTGAAACAGGAAGGATCAGAAAGAATAATATTGGCAGGCGCCAAAGACACACTGATGATTTTTTAAAGTATTTGTTTTATATAGTCAAACTAAGAAGATAAGTCAGCTATTACATTATAAAACTTCCAACACCATATGTATACTATATATAATGGAAGTGTTTTAAAATATGTATGTAGTTGGAGCCAACATATGGCATAGTAACTATGGTGCTGGACTCCTACATGACTGTGGTTTGAGTCCCAGAGCCAGCACCTTGAAATGCATGTGTGTGTGCATGACTTAAATCTCAGGAGGAGAATGGAGGAGAAGGGATTGCAGTGTGGCCATCTCCCCTGGGGATGATTTTTTCACTCTCCCCCTCAGTCTCTCTCTATCTCTGGTGAGTACACACATCCTGTGGCAAAAACCTGTGTGTGTGTGTGTGTGTGTGTGTGT
>NW_006159884.1:2156851-2159371 GCF_000334495.1 Tupaia belangeri chinensis | reverse complement strand
ACACACACACATATATATATCATATATATATATTATGTATCTATGTATATACACACACACGTATATATGCTCAATAGGAGAAAATATCACATTTAAAATGTTCCAACATAAATATAATCATTAAAAATAAAACTTTCTAATTCTTTGGTTGTTTTATTTTTCATGGCTTACTCTTACGATGTTATAGAAACATGGGTATATTAAACCTCTGCTGCCACAGATTTGCAAATGATTTTGTTTTAACAGACTATAATGATTAGAATGCCAAACTATTGCAAAATGGAGGAGAGCATTTCCATAATGATGTTGAAGTGAATCCTTAAGATAATTTTTATTACTACATGCCAGAATGACCTCATTGGAAAACAATTTGAATATCTGGGTAATTGTTTTTATTTATTTGTGTTGAAGGAGGTAGTTACTCTGGTGCTGCAGTCAGAATCCATTTGTAGTGCTCAGTCTGTTCAAGTGGAAGTGAAAAATGCCTCTGGATAATACACATAACAACAAAATCTCTGAGAAGGAATGTTATGATGTTATAGTTTAGGATTGAGACTGATGACCGAGACAGTGGTAACTAGGAGAGTCAGCATTTACTGAGAGTGATAAGATGCTCTAAGTAACAAAGGAGAGAGAAACAGAGAGAGAGAAAGAAAATGTGAGCGATGGAAACACAAGGAGAAAAGAGCGAGCAAGAAGAGAAAAGAAAGAGATAAAGGAAGGAAGAAACATTATTTCGTAGTAAACGCAATACTTTTAACAATGGTACTGTGTGAAGAGGAAAAAAAGGCCTTTCGAAAAATGACAGGAGAAATGTTTTTAGAAAAATGCCTTCTGGCACCATTTTACAAGTAAATAATGGATTTCTATAGAAGCATATTTCAGTATTGAGCTCCCATTTCCGCTTTGCATTCTCATTGTAGCCTGGAACCCAGGGTAACTGGACTGTCGGTAGCAGAGATGAACCGCTAGACAAAGGTCGACTATAAAACCAGCTAACTGCTTTTCCAATAATTACTGGCCTCTAGGGGGAAAATCAGGGAAATATATGAATTTCTAGCATCGTGGCTCCTGGAGTAAATGGACAGAATTGAATAAAAGAGACACCGTTATAGTATTAAAAGACCTCAACTTAGTAATTGACTAATATTTTAAGCAAATAAATAAGGGTTGACAAGATACAATTTGCAATCATATCCAATACTGTGAGTTAACTTTAGAAAATAATTATTTAAGAAAGAAATAGGTCAGCATTCAGAAAACTTAGTACACTTATTTCATAGTTTTTAAGTTAACCATAAACTAGTCTTATTTTCTCAAATGACTAAATCCTTGGGAACACTAATTTTGGTCAGCAATAAGACATAACTACCATGTTAGCACAGGAAAAGAAAAAGGTATACATGGATGTACACACAGAGAAGGACTATAATCCTTAGAGTAATTTACTATTACACTTCCTTGGTGTAATAGCAAAGATGTATGATAACATGTTATAAGAAATAAATAAGGGTTGAAAGATCCAATCTGCTCATACATAATAGGTAATACATAATAGGAAATAAGAACACATACCTATAATTTAGAATTTTTGTTTAACATTTATCTCAAGTAGGAGGTCATGTGTCATCGCTATTTATTCTCAGCACATTGGAGTCATCCATAATCGATCTCAATAAATAGTTGGTTGAATTAAAAAATCATTGAGAACACAAGTCTTATCAGTAATAAGCAAAAAAAAAAAAAAAGAAAGAAAAGAAAGAAAAGAAAAAAGATGAAAAAGGAAATTTAGAGCAACATGTAGGGCTACAGATCAGAAATAAATACTTTTCAAAGATTTCCATTTTGCTAATTCTATCTTTCCTACTTTTTAACTCCTTTTATGTCCATCATATTTTCTTACTGAGATCATTTTAGTGTTAAGTAGTGGCCTCAGGACTTGAACCTAGATCTTTAAACTTCAGTAATTTTATTCTTAGAGCCTAGCAGTTAAAGCAGCATGGATATAGACATAAATATTCTGCAGATTTTGCTACATTAAACATATTGACACCTTATATTTTTGAGATAATGAGTATGAGGCATATGAAATATTCAAGAAAATTAATATTAAATTTTGACATTTTTCCAGTGCTTAAATTTTACATAGATCAAAGACACGCTCAAAGAATGCAATGATTTGATCATGGAAAATATCTGTTCTAGTATTTCACATGCCAGTAATAAAAAATGCATTTTATCATAACTCACATCTGAACACCTTTTTCTGCCCTTCAAAGCAAGGGTCCTAAAAATTGCATAAGCTTCTTTTACGTAGCTGGAGGAGATATCTTTATTTTAAATTTTATTTTTAAATACTAGAGGCCACAGGAGCTATCCAGAGAATGAGACAGCCACCTCGGTGGGGTATGTCAATGCTGCAATCTCTTTCCTCAGTTCCTTCCTCTAGTCAGGATTTTGGGCATATGGGCATGTGCATGTACACACACACACACACACACACACACACACACACACACA
>NW_006159884.1:2141689-2156441 GCF_000334495.1 Tupaia belangeri chinensis | reverse complement strand
ACACACACACACACACACACATACACACACATACACATGCACCCGGCATACTTTTAAATCATCAGGACCGAGACTTGTCACTTACATGAAACAGACATGGAACCACACTCCGAAACCTTCAAAAGTTGGCGGGGGTTGGAGGGAACTCATACAAGAATCTAAAAAGCAGTATTATCAAAATTCTAAGGCTATAAACTCAAAAAAGTGAAGACAAAGAAAAACAGAAATGTACAGAAGAATATGTAAGCTCCATGGATGACCCGTCTTTTGAACACAAATCTGAATAATAAAAAAAAATAGCAATAAGCAAATTGCAGAGGGTAAAGAGTTAATATATCTAGAAAAACTGTAGTCTGATTTATTTTTTCCCCCAAGGACAATTAATAATTCTCTCTTTTTTTTTTTCCAGTTTTCTGGGTATTTTTTGCCATAGGGCACGTGCAATCATCAGAGAGAGACAGATACAGAGAGAGAGAAAAAGTGAGAAATCACCCCCAAAGTGAGCTGGCCACATGGAAATCTCTTCTCCTGCATTCCCTCTGGGGATTTTGGGCACACACTTCCAGTGTGTTTTTCAGGCTGTCAGGTCTGGGACTCAGTCTGCATCTGTAACACACTAAACAGGCATGGAGCTTCACAGTATTTGGTAACGCAATTTTAAAAAGGGTACAATTATCAGTGGGAACTTGCTTGTGAATAAATGGCTGGCAATGACTTACAGCTCCCAGAGGAAATGCCACCCTTATCCTTGGGTGGGAGGAGAGTGAGAAAATATGTTGCCTCTACACAAAAGCCTTTCAAGAGGAAGTCATTAAGTTTTTAAAAGAGCCAAAGTTCAAATAAAGTGAAGGGATAATCTTGTCACTTACATATATGTATTTTTTTGCCAAAGACAATGTAGTACTTACATCTTTCACACTTTCTTTGGGTACAAAAGAAATTCAGTGATTTTTTTAAGGGCACGCCTAATGGCCTAGTAGCTAAAGGAGCCAACTCCACATGATTGACCACGAGGTTCAAGTTTTGGCTCTGGCAGCTTGAAAACCACATGGGGCATGTGTGTGTGTGTGTGTGTGTGTGTGTGTGTGTGTGTGTTTTCCAAGTTCCATGATAATGGAGAGATGGAGGAGAAGGGTTTATGGTGTGATCACACCCCACTGGGAGGTGAATTTTTCTCCTCTCTCTCTGTCTCTTTCTGGTGAGGACACACACTTTCTGGCAAAAATAAAATAACACCATTTCTTTATCTGGATACAAAGTTATTTTAAATCAATTGATAGAAACTTAATGGTGTATTTCATTAAAAAAACAGTTACATGAATGTACATTACTATAATATATATATGTGTGTATGTATACACACATATTTATAAAAGGAATATTATGATAAACGAAACAGTATTTTCTCTAAATATCAAAATTGCATAACATAAGAAACAATGCATTGACACACATGTATTCATAGTAATTCACCTTTTATGCATGGGAATTCATTCCAAGACCTTCAGTGCATGCCTGGAACTGGATAGTACCAACCCATAGATATACTATGTTTTTGTTCACTCTGAGATGGCTACCAAGTGACTATAGGATGGATGGGGTACATTGTGTAGATATGCTAGACAAAGGGATGACTCATGTTCTAGATGGGATGGAGCAGGAGGGTTCAAGATTTCATCATGCTGCTCAGAATAGTGTGCCATTTAAAACTTATATATTAGTTTGGAATCAGCAGGTGGCATAGCAGTTAAGACACTGGACTTTCATGTGGCTGGCCATGTTTCAAATCTTGGACCTAGCAGCTTGAAATTTATTTGGGGAACATGTGCATGCATGCCCAAAGCCCTGCAAGGAAAATGGAGGAGAAGGGACTGCAGTGTGGCCATTCCTTCTTGGGGATGATTTCTTGCTTTCTATCTCTCTGGTGAGTGTAAACAACCCATAGCAAAAATCTGGGGAGGAAAAAAAAAAGTATCTGTTTGTTTCCTAGAATTTTTCATTGAGTATTTTCAGACCACTGTTGACTGTAGGTAACTGAAACCATAACTAAAGAGGGACTTTCTATATATCTTCACCTTTAAAAACAATTTTATCCCAATTTTAGTGGGCAAAATTAGAAGGAGAGTTCTTCTCTAATAAAATATTTATAGATTTTCTTCCCTTTTTGCAGTTAAAAGGTAACAACAAAAATAATACACATGAGGGAAATAATTAAATTGAACTTAAAAAGGTGTTCTATCTAGTTTATAACACAATATTAATGAAATAATCCAAAGATCCATTAACTGATGAATAAATAAACCAAATGTGGTATATTTACACAATGGAATGCTTTCCAGTGTCTTTAAAAAAAATGTTTTAAAATCAAGATGTAATTTCCATTACATGAAATTCACCATTTTAAAATCTGTGGTTCAGAGTGTTTTTTCTTATAGTCACTGTGTTGTACAACCGGCATCACTAATTCCAGAGTACTTCCTTCCTCCCCCAAACTCTGTACCCAGTGAGTCCTTCCAGTTCTGCTCTTGCCACAGCTCCTGGAAACCACTATTCTACTCTCCGACTCTATGGACTTGTCCATTCTGGATATTTCATATAAAGGGAATCACATTTTTTTAAAAAAGGAAGAGAACATCCATATATCAATGGAAATAACCAAGCTCTCCAGAAATAATACATGCAGTAGAGTCTAAACACAAGATAGAGTGACAAACCTTGAGAAAGACAGAAGTGTTTCAGGAGCGCTAAGACACAGTGTTTACTTCCATTTAGATCTGAGAGCCAGACAGTTGTCAATCACCGTGGAGTACTGATCCATGCTACTATTTGTAATATCTGAAAACATGATTCTAGGTTAAAAAGTCATTTGCAAAAGATCATATGTAGTACATTTCTGTTATAGGAAGTGTCCAGAATAGACAAACCTACAAAGACCAAATATAGTTTAATGGTTGCTTGGGGTCAGCCTGGAGGTGGTAAGAGGGGCAGAGAACACTCACAGATGTGAGGTTTCTTTGGTGGACTAAAATTAGTTTATGATGTGCTGTAATTCTGTAAAGGTGCGATAAACCCTTGAATTGCATACTTTAATCTGGTAGATTTTATGGTAGGTAAACTATCTCTCAGTAAAACTGTTTAGGAAGTAATAAGTAGAACCACACAGTGGTGCCATGGTAACATGACACTACAGTGCTGGATCCACATGGGATGGCCCTAGGTTTGCCTCCTAGAGTCTCCCCATAGGCTGGTGTCTCTCTCTCTATCTATCTCTGTCTCTCTTTTTCATGGAAGAAATAAATAAATAAATTTTAAAAAATTAACAAAAACTTTCCGAGATCTTCCCCCAGGATAACCTGTGGTCAAACCTATGAGAGAGTTTATAACCATGTTTTATCTGAAACAATATGTTCCCCTATGTAATTTCTTCTGTTCTCTTATTTCAAGCTGTTTCACTCTTTTCTGACTTTAATTTCTATGGAACATTCCAGAAACATCACTAATTACCTTGAGCCTATATTTCAAAATCACATAAGACCCATCTAAGTCTTTACTTTTCAAATTATTTAAACTTGATTTCCTCATGGCTGACAGCAGAATGAATTCTTACCTCTTTTCTGTCCCTTGGTAATAAATATAAAACACATTCAGAGACACAGCTACAAATTTCTTGTAAAATAAACCCCCAAAGCCGATTATAACACTCTGGGTGTCCCAAATCTTCTTCCTAAAGATCAAAGCCTGATTTTCCTGGATTGTTAGCATGATTGAAATGAAAACAGCCTGCTTCTAGCATTCAGCTTTGTGATCCTGACAATAAAAAGAATAAGTGTGGTAGAAACAGCTGTACAATTTCAGGAATGATAAACTTCAGCTGGAAATTTTTAAACCAAAGTTTTGCATTTGAAGTTTATACCAGCAACTAACTTTAGACAGTCACATGTGATCCAGAAATAGAGCTTTGAAGATGAAAGACGAAAAGCAGTGCAACAGAATTGGGTTGGTCAAAGATGAAATAAATGAGTAAATAGTGCAGGAAGTAATCAGATTCTGAGAAACACCATATAGTTAAAGAACTTAATAAACGGAAATTCATTTCTGACCAGGAATGTATCATAATGACAGTTCCCTGCATTGTATTATGAAGGTAATACAGTCGAAGCATCGGAAAACTCATCAGAAATGTGCTACTTTGTAATTAATGAGAAATAATAGATGAAAGGTATATTGAAATGTGTTTATTTCTGTTATCGGAGAAGCCTAGGTGATGTACAAAATATGAATACTTCAGAAGTTAAGAAAAAATGCTTTACGTGGAAGATAGGAAACTATAAAAATTTCTGGCATTTCAACTTCACTGCTAATACACTAGAGATATTTCAGTTTTGCTGATCAATATCACGTAAACTTGAGAATTTTTTAAAGGTGATAATTTGTGCTAAATGGAAGTTGTAAACTCCCCTGGATAATTGTATATATGAACCTTGACTCTTGACTCACCCTAAGGGATTCAAACTGTTTAAATAAAGGAATAAAGGATAGAGAATTTAATAACCAACTTTGATATTATTAGAATGTGATCATTGCATTAAGACATCTAGTTGATAAACAAATGCCTTCACTGATAGGATTTATAAACTCCAATATTTTAGTATTACCTAACTTCAGTGCCAGGCTTTGAAGATAAAGTTTTAAACCATTAGTTTCTTCTATTTAAATTTTAATTAAAAAGTTAAAGTATTGTTAATCACATACTTTCACTGGAATGACTAGCTTTATTTATTTATTTTTCCTGGAGAGATTTTTGCTATAGGGTGCATGTGCTTGCCAGAAAGACAGAGAGAGACAGAGAGACATAAATTACCCCCAGGAAGAATGGCCACACCACAATCCCTTCTCCTCCATTCTCCTCTTGGGATCTTGGGCACACATGCACATGCACCCGGCATGAGTTTAATCCACTAGGTCTGGGACTCGAACCACAGTTGACTACATGGGAGTCCAGTGACATAACCATTACACCAACTGCTGCTCCCTGGAATGACAAGTTTTGACTTTAAAGATAGATTTTATTTTTATGCTATCCGCATCTATAGCCTCTTCTACAAAACAAAACAAAACAAAACAAAACAAAAAACCTATCTATATCTCTATCTATCTATCTATCTATCTATCTATCTATCTATCTATCTATCTATCTATCTATCTATCTATCTGGCTTTGTTTCGCTCCTTCCCATAGTAAACTTATAAAGTCTGTAAAATCTTTTTAAAGCTATTTATTTAATTTTATTTATTACTATTACTCTTTAATTTGACTAGAGAGAAAAAGAGAGTGAGAAAGCAAGTGGCCAGGTCCAGGAGTCTACTGCAGTCAACCATGTGGGAGTCCAGCGCCTTAACCACCACATCACCTGCCAGCCTCAAATTAGTAACATCTTTACCTAGTAGAATTTCTTCTATCTCATCTTTTTAGTGTTTCTGTTTTTTCAGAGAACACTCTGGAAGTCCATATTTGTCACATTCCCAAAATAGAAGCCTTCTCAACTTTTCCTACATGGATATCTAATGAATGGCAAGCATTATTTCTATTAATGCTACCAAGTCAGATTACCTGAGTGTCTTATTTTAGTCTATTCAGGCTGTTATGTCACAATCCCATAGAGTAGATAGCTTATAAACAACAGAAATTATATTTCTCCCAGTTCTGGAGGAAAATTCAAGATCAAGATGCCGGCATGTCTGGAGTCTGGTAAGGACCATCTTCTGGTTCGAAGACAACTTTTTTTTCTAGCAGTGTTTCACTGCACAAGGCTGAAAGGTTGCAGGAGTACCCTGAAGTCTCTCTCATAAGAGTAATAATCACATTCTTGAGGGCTCTGCCCTGAGACCTAATCATCTATCCAAGGCCCCGTGTCCTAATATCATCACATTGGGAAGTTAGGATTTCAAAATATGAATTGTGGGGACTCAACATCAGTCCATACAGTGCCCGGCTTTTTTATATGCTCAGCTATCTCATAAACCCTCAATTGAGAGAGTTCATTGAACTTGATTTTTCTCCTTTTTCTTTTTTTATATTGCCAGAAGGCACATGCACTTGCAAGAAAGAGAAAAAAAGAAAGAGATACGGAGGAAAAATCGCCCTCCAATGGGATGTGGTCACACTGCAATATCTTCTCCTCCATTTCTCTATCCTTTCAGGATTTGGGGGATTAGGGCCCCTCATGCACACTCATCCAGTCACTGGAGTTTGGATTTGAACCACAGTCAGCCATGTAGGATTGGGCTCCATCAACCACTAAGTCTTGGGACCTGCCCAAGCTTGAATTTTTTTCAACAGATTCTGTTGTCTGTTTGATTTCCAGTATAACCTTTTCATGTTTATTGGTAGGTTATTACAAAACAAGTTTTGTGTTAAAAACAAAATTCAAATATAAAGAAGATTGTGATAATAAAAATAAATAAATTTAAAAAAATAACTAAATTTAAAAATTCAGGATGAATTCATTGAAAGTAGTTTATGTGGGCTCAGGTAGTGTGTGCTGACTATGGCTGCTGCTTGCAGGTTGAAGGCACGTGGGAGGCTCAGGTTTGATTCCTGGCCCATCCTGAAATGCTAGGGGTACTCAGAGACATACACGCTTGTAATTTTAGCTACTTGGAAGGCTGATGCAGGAAAATTACATGTAATGAGACACTTTTTAAATAAATAAATATTTTTTAAATGTGAAAATTATTTTATGTAGATTTTTTTACTTTAAAGTATAATTAATCTATGTAAAATAATTTTAGAAAGGAGATAATATAATAAAATCAGTTAAACTTTGATAAATATGTTAAACCAAAGTAGATGAAAACAGTCCATTTAATATCATTTTTAAATCCTCAGGGGCAGATCCTCCACATGGCAGTTAACTTCTACATAAGGAAGAGCTCAAATGGCTAACTTTGGTTTTAATCCCAGCTCTGATGGCTTGCAAAGCACACCAGGCATGTGTGAGCGGGTACCCCAAATCCTGACAGGATGGAGAAATGGAGGAAAAAGAATAGCAGTGTGACCATGCCCTGCTGTGGGGGTGCTCTCAGTCTCTCTTTCTCTGGAAAGTATCTGGCCATTAAAAAAGCAATGAATATTAAAATTATTGTCTATAGCAATATAAACATTATGACAATTAACAAATGGGCAATTCTACATAGTCCGATGGATTGTTCCTTCTATATCAGTTTAGTTTTGCTCTCCAGGAATTAAGATTTTTCATTAAGTTTAAAGTACAGTTTTTGTTGTAGGTACACATAATATAAGCTAAGCAAAATCTTAGCAACCTCAATCAAAATTAACCTACTTTGGGACCAGCAGTTAGCATAATGGCTATGTTGCTGAATTCCCATGTAGACGACACAGTTCAAGTCCCGGCTTAAACTCACGTCGGGCGCATGTGCGTGCGTGCCCAAGATCCTGAGAGGAGAATGGAGGAGAAGGGATTGTGGTGTGGTCATCCCTCCTGGGGGGTGATTTCTCGCTTTCTGTCTCTCTGTCTCTTTCTGTCTCTCTGGCGAGCGCACACCCTATAGCAAAAATCTCTCCAAAAAAACAAAAAAAAAAAAACAAAAACAAACAAACAAAAACTAATCTACTTTAAATTTAGATCTCTAAAATTCATGAAATGGGACCACAGTAAAATTTCTTCTGTGCTCCATGTAGAAAAAGCATAAGTGATTATCAAAATGGATGGATAACATAGTAACATAGTGTAGCAAATAGAAAATAAAGTCTAGACAACATGTTCATGCATCATTGATTGTGTCTGCAATGAACTGATGTACTCTGTGTCATTTGAAAGGACACATGTCCATAGAAATAGCCAGTATTTTTTTTTTTCTCCTTAATAATAGTGACTCAGAAGTTCTAGGCAATGGTTTTCCATTTTCAGGTGAATAAAGCCCTTAATAGGTAATCTTTGTCCTCAGGTATGTTCTTTCCACCTACATTTCTTTAATGGTAAAGGTACAGTCTTAATACCACTGTCTATGAAATAGCATCACTCACAAATCAAAGCCTCAAAGGGAACATTCCTGTAATACTTCCTGAAATGATTAGAGCTTTCCAGACCTATGGCTCTAACGCCCTGTGACTATTTATAATCATGGTGTCATTTTTAATTTTAGGGCGTTCAGGCTTAAGTTGCTAAGATTTTTAAACCCATTCATCAAATGTTTTACCTTATTAAATTGTTTCAAAATAAAGATTCAGAAAAACCCACTATTTGTCTTTCAACTATGGGAAGGTTGATTCTAGTTACCTTCAGGATGTTGAATATATCAAAAGGAACAGAATTTAATGAAGCTATTTTTTTTTTCTTTTAAGAATTATTTTTAAAATTATTATTTTTATTTTCTATAAGGCATGTGCACTCATCAGAAAGAGAAAAAGACAGAAAGAAAGAGGCAGAGAAAGTGAAAAAGCAAGCTGCCTGGTCCAGGACTCAAATCAGTCAGCCAAGCAGGAGTCTAGAGCTTTAACCATTGGGGTCATGCCACCTGTTGTCCCCAATGATGAAGCTTTGTTATCTTAACCATCTACATTAAGTTTAAGTTGATATAAGCACAACATTCACCAGGAAGATGATAGTAATCATGGTTTATTAGTTGTACTAGCTTTACATATCCTGCCCTATAACTTTTAAGGCTATAATAGGTGATAGAAATAGTTGTTTGGGGACCAGAAGTTAGCGTAATGGCTATGTCGCTGGACTCCCATGTAGTAGACCGTGGTTCGAGTCCCAGACCCGGTGGTGTAAACTCATGCCGGGCACGTGTGCATGCATGCCCAAGATCCCGAGAGGAGAATGGAGAAGGGATTGTGGTGTGGCCATCCCCCCGGGGGGGTGATTTCTCACTTTCTGTCTCTCTGACTCTTTCTGTCTCTCTGGCGAGCATTCGAGCCCTATAGCAAAAACCTCTTTAAAAAAGAAGAAAAGAAAAGAAAAGAAATAATTGTTGTTATATAACTCTTACACTTACCTTGGGGCTTCTGTGATAATTATATGTCAACAAACCTTCGTGGTGTTCAGAAAGACGTGTATAGGAATGATCAACTGTGTCAATAGTATTTAAGAAATATCCATTTTGTGGGATTAAAAATAGTTTTATAATCCTTTGTGTTACCTTCAAAGACTTAGTTGTGTCCAAGTAGATTGCACGGAGCCAGGAAAGCTCTTTTTATCATAAGGTTTTGCTTTCTATTCCTCTGATTGGTAATTATAGAGACACTTTCAAAAAAAAAATTGGCTATAGTGAGGATATAGGTTGCAGAAGAATATCAAAATGCTTATCTTCTCATCAATTTTAGAAAAGTAAAATTGATATGCTTAGTTTAGTCACCTGCCCAGAGCCTGAGTTTCAGCTGATGCTTCATGATGCAAATATGTAACACTGTCCTCAGGTTCGCATCATTCACAAACTCATTAGGCTGATACTGGGGGTGTTATTGAACCTACTTTTCATAGAGAAATGATGAACAAAGTCTTTCTAAAAAAATCATAGATTTAGGGATGAAAACAAAATAACTGTGAAGCAATATTAGTCACCAACCTTCTCTGTGGCTACAAAACTTATGTCAGACACACATCTTTACATCAACACAGTTGAATGACTTCAAATCTGCCTTCTAAGAAAAAAAAAAACTGTATACAGAAAATAGAGGGATCTAAACCTAAATATGGCAGTTATTCAATGAATCACATCCTTGAAAGAAGCTATGGTGTGATGTTGGTACATTTTCATGAGAGTAAACATGATTTATAACTGGAGGCCAATAGTTACTTGAAAAGGATGTGCAACGGTTGGTTAATGTAGGGCAGAGCCTGCCATCGGCCATCCATTAAGCAACTCAAAGATTCCCTATAGGCAGATTTAAGCACACACAATATTTCAGTCATGGAAGTCAGAAATAAAAACAGATTCTACATGATGGCTCAACTGTTTCATTTTTAATGGTCATTAATGGCAGATAGAAAGGCTCAAGCTACTGGATAAACAACCAATTTGCTTGAAGTGTACACAAGGGATCGTATGCTCATTTGTTAATTTCTTTCTTGCTCTAGCATATAAAGTGTATTCATTCTCTGACAGAGGCGACCTTAATCTAGACTCATATAAACTGCAATTTTCTTTAGAATCTGTAGCGAATGGGGCTGGTACTAGAACCATGGTCTGTTATGTAGGGTTTGCTTTCTCTGCATAGTGCCTACCCAGTACACTGTGGAACAGGCTTTTTTATTTTTTAAAGGTTTTTCTTTGTTTATTTTGTGATAAGGGTACATGTGGTCGCTGGAGAGAGACAGATACAGAGAGAGGGAAAGTGGGAAATCATTCCCTGCCCCCCTGGGGTTGGGTATGGCCATGCCACCTTCCCTTTTCTTCTATTCTCCTCTAAGGATTTGGGGCACACACTCTCATGTGCCCAGCATGATTTCCAAGCGTTTAGTGCTGGAACTCGAACTATAGTCAGCTATGCAGAGTCCTTAAATTCCATGTCAAATGCTGGCCCCTTGGGGTTTTTTACCTTCCTTTTTTTTTAGCTGCTAAATTATGTTTGGAACCACAATGGCCATCAGTAAGAATGAAAAAATAAAATATTTTAAAATATGGGTAAGTAAACTAAGAAACACATTTTTTTCTTCTTCTTCTTCCTTTTTTTTTCAGGTAAAGTTAAAGTGTTCACTCAAGTAACAGTTCCAGTTTATAGTTTATTAAACAACTTTAATAACAATTTCAAAGAAAGAGATGCCCCCACAAAGTAGTACCTAAAGTAGAATTGCCTGTATAAAGGTATCATCAAGCCATCTATTTTGACAATATACAAATGACTATAAACTAAATCAACTGCATTTCTTTACGGTTATATTTCATATGTAAAACTGAGGTGATTCCAAAAAATTATAATTCTAGTATGATAAATTCTGTCATTATTATTTATAAACTAGCCCATTGTAAGAATATAATTCTGGGTCAGTCACAGTGGCATGGGCAACAGGGTGCTGCTACAAAATACTAGAGCCACAGAAAAATGTCCAGAGATTGAATTCCGGGTTGATCTGAATATGCTGGGTGTCCCCATGGGTCCACCTGTGATACTGGATGGTTGGAAGGCTTAGGGAGGAGTGTGGTATGGCAAGACTCTGTGTCTAATCTCTCTCTCTCTCTCTCTCTCTCTCTCTCTCTCTCTGTGTCTCCCACTCTTTCTTATGACAGAAAGAAATCTTGAAAAAAAAATTTAAAAAGAACATAATTCTGGGTTTGACCCATGGTCTAGCAGTTAAGGCAGCTGGATCCAACATGGCTGAACACTGGATCCTACATGGCTAACCAGGGTTCAAATCCTGGCCTAGCAGCTTGAAAAATACACCAAGTTCATGAATGAACATGCCCTAATTCCAAACAGGATGGAGAAATGGAGAAGGGATTATGGCATAGCCAGGCCCCATTTGTGGTGCTTTCTCTCTCTCCTTCTCTGTCTTCCTCTGGCAGATGCATGTACCATCTGGCAAATAAAGAATTATTATGACTCTAACAAAATTTTAAAAATAAAACTTCTAATCTGAAGTCAACATACCATTGTTTTGCAGCCAAAGCCAATCTTAAGTCTATTTTAAAGACAGAACTTGACAAAAACTTACTGTGGACATATATGCTTCCTTTATTTGTAGGTTAAGTAAGATTTATATTTGAGGGAAGTCATAGATTCAGTTTATATTCACCAATAAGAATTAAAGAGCGGTCATAGCTTGAAGCGTCCCATGTATATTCCTCTTTTTGTCAAGGACCATAAAAAACGAAAATTGGATTAACATGGCTAAATGTTCTTAGAACAATTTCCACAAATGCCAATAATTATAGATTTGAGTTACTTGGTTCTCATGGTTGTAATCTTTAGAAGTTTATTACAATGCACAAGGCAGAATCAGATACTTTCCACATGATACACATTTAACATCCTCATATTACAGACCATGGGCCAAGATTCTGGTTCAAATGCAATTAAGTTTAAGTGATACCTAATAAGAACCAAAGGACATGTTGAGAGAGCTTAAGTACCGTATTGTCTGTGCAACTGACAGACACGGCACCAGGAAAAAACGTCTAGCCTGGAAAGCTCCTTTCTCCATCTCCTACAGTCCTAAAGTAGACCACAGAGTCAATGTTTCTTGAAGGTGTATTTTAATGAAAGACATCCAAGGGCTTTCTGTTTTATTTTGTCAAGTAGGTGCAGTGGTGGTAGCGTTTGTGATAATAAATTATTAAGGTTTACGGGATGATGAGATATTCCTCTTATTTCTTTCTCTAACACACTATGGATGGGCACTAACAGACTAATGTCTTGAAAAAAAATAGACTAATGTCTTGAACAATTAATAGACTCTTTGACAAAGACATAGTCTTTGTATTTGTTATCAGATTCTTGTTATAGTAAAAACATTTAATGGAAAGTTCCCAAAATTAGTGCCATTAAAAATAGAATTGTGTACTATCTTAATGTATATTTATATTGTACTTAAGTCAGCACCAATTTTGTAAAACTACCATATGTTTAGTCTTGGGGAAAATTACTTCCTAAGCTCTGAGATACAGGGGTTTCCCAGCCACTGACTATCCAGTATTGCCCTGTGACAGTTTGTTTGGATTTCTGCTTTGAGAAAGAAGATACACGTTTCCCAAATGTACATTCTGGTTGATTCCCTTTGCCACATATTGATTTCGGAATTTTTATGATCAAAATGTATTTTTAACTTCCTTTTCAATTCTAGGCAATATCAAAAGTTTGTTTGTTGTCAGTGAGTTCCAACCAATATTAAACAATAAAACTTATAAAGACAGAACCCATCATTCTGTTTGAACAGTGATTAAATGTGTTTTGACACATTCTCTGAGAAATTACCTCTTAGAGCAAAGATCTCATCTCATTCCTTCCCTATGAACTTCAACAGCTCCACTCACTGAGGCAACTCATATTCAAGGCTGGATCCAGTTGCTTAAATGGAAAAGGTACATACAGCTTATGAGTAAAAGTCTCCTCCTAATTGTGGAGTGTTTTGTAGATTTCTATACGTGTATTCTTCCATGTTAGAAAACGAAGCAAAAATAATCCTTTTTAAAAAGACTTTATTTCTTCATGTAGGCTACCCTGTTTGTGAACATACCAACTATACAATTTTATGTACTTTGCTTGGGTAGTTTTCTCTGTTCTTCTGCAGTCTAAGATTCTATTTCAGAAATGCACAGTTCTAAACTAATCACTCAAGAATTGTTCTGATTTAAGTAAATTAAAGATGAAATGAAGTAGACTGTTTTTCATTTCTTTAACCTCCCAATCATACAAATTAAAGATGAAATGAAGTAGCCTGTTTTTCATTTCTTTAACCTCCCAATCATAATGATCTACAATGGAATTGGAATTCATCCATAATCCACAGGTGTGATTGAGAATTTCACCAACTTTCTTAAATATAAGAGGGGGCTTCAAAGCATGTGCATACGGTTTAATAAAGATTGTCAATTCAATCCTACTCATTGATTGGGAATAGAAATAAGAAAATAAGTCAATTTTCTTAAGCCAATAATATAATACAACCAAAACTTACCAGCTTTTTTTAAGTACTGATATTTATTAGCTATGGCCCTTACTCTCCAGAGAGCTAATTGGTCAAAAGCAAGCTTTTGTTAAAAGCTGAATTATTCATTTTTGACCAAACCACATTTGGCAGTAATTTGGATGTTAAACCATATCCAAAACAGTTCCTTAAAAATATCTTCTTAATGTGGACATAGAAAAATTCATCAGCAGAGGAAGACATAGTTGAACAACTAAGATAAAATCTTAGAACAACAACAAAAACATTTTTTAAATGCATGGAGGGATCATTATATGGGAATCACTGATTAAAACTAGAACAAAATTATTTGATTTAATTTGAAGAAGCATAATTAAATCATCCATTCAATTATCAAAAACAAAATTAAAATAAACAAGCTTAAAATGGCATAAAGATTTTGAAATCCTTCATTAAGAAGTCAAACTTGCCTGCAAGCTTTTTATTTTTAATGTTATTATAAGAACCTTCTCTCAAAGATTTTTAGATGGGATATCCTTTCATAGGATCTGTTTAGAAGTAAGGATAAGAAAGCTTCAAATCAAGTAGTTTTCAAAAAGTATCAGTTTTTAAAAGACAACTTACTTATCAAGTTACTTTATTAAGCAGTATATTTGGTTTTATTAATATTGTTTTATAGTTGCCAGAGCCTTTGACGTGTTTATATTCCTTGTGAATCTCAGAAAAGCACTGATTTAAGAAGTATCTTGTAGACAGAATTCCAAAGATCACTTTTAAACAAAATTGTCATGACAGATGTTTAATGTGAAAAGTAACTTTAAAAATTGGAAGAGGGACAATAGGTGGCATGGTAGTTAAGGTGCTGACTCCTACATGGTAGACTGTAGTTCAAGTCCTGAATCTGGCAGCTTGAAAATAATTCTTGGTTTGTATATGTGTATGCCCAAAATCCCTAGTGAAAAATGGAGGAGACAGGATTGTGACATGGCCATCCCCTGGGGGGGGGGGCATTTCTCACTTTTTTTCTCACTATTTCATTCTGTGTTTATTCACTGAGCACACATGCCTTTTTTTAAGGAAACAATCTTAAAAATATAATTAGAAAAGAATAACTAAAATAAGTTCAATTAATAAATGTAAGAA
>NW_006159884.1:2110688-2141668 GCF_000334495.1 Tupaia belangeri chinensis | reverse complement strand
AACAAGACAGTTTCTTGATAACTGAACAATTTTACGACTGTCTCTATAAATGTATATTGTTGTTTAAAAATAGAGCAAGTGCAATTATTTAACTACAGTACCAGATCCTGTGACAGAACACTTGAGAATAAAGACAACATTGATACCCTATACTAAAAGAATCCTGTCAAGAAGGCACCCAGAACTCACAGGGACCCACTCAATCTAGCTTTGTTGGTTTATTTGCTTCTTTTATAAGGGTACAGATGAATTTCTTATTTTATTTCACTTTTATTTATTCAAGTATTTTTTAATTTCCAGATTTAGCAGAGAGAGAGACAGAGAGATGAGGAGCTGGGGAGGGAAGAGGGAGAAAGCATACCCAATGGGGCATAATCACTCTGCATTCCTTCTCTATTTCTCCATTTTGTCAGGAATTGGGACATGCACACGTATGCACCTGACATGCTTTCCAAGGTGCTGGGGCTGGGATTCAAACCACCATCTGTCATGTGGGATTTGGTTCCCTTGACCACTGAGATGCAAGGTGGGCCATTTATATATTTTAAAGTTGCTTTATTTCTTCTATGAGCAAAAAAATGGAGAGATGCAAAGAGAGACAGAAAGACAGCTCCCCCAATAAGATCTTGACACTGTGGACCATCTCCTATGTCCACTTCAGTCAGCCTAGGCCATAAACTATCAAACTTTCCATGGTGGTAAACTTCATAGAGTAGTGTTTTTCTATATACCACCTACCAGCCATTCCTCACACCACTGACCCTGGCCCCTGACTCTTTAAAAGTTGCTATCACTTAACTCTCTTGAATTTCTTGTCTGTTTATATAGGCAATCAGCAAGTGTTCATTGGAGTCTAAGAGTTATGGTAGGCCTTGTAAAATATTAGAGCAAAATTTATGTTGATGTGATGAGTGCTGAATGTGGAGCTACAACACGTAACATTGCTGAACTTGGTTTTCCTCTTAAAATATCTTGTATCAGCCACTGAAGTTGCTACCAAATATCCACTCATCCCTTCTTTATGCGGTCTTAATTCTTATTATGTTAGTACTGTAATCTGGTCAATTAAATATGTCCTAAGTACATTTACAGACATGTGTTGCTAAGTGACATAGTTCTAGCCAATGAGCTACAGGTTGAAAACTTCCAGGAATTCTGAAGTATTTACTTCTGATTAAAAGAAATATTATGATTAACCTTTCTTCCTTCTATGGAAGGGGATGTGATACCTAAAATCCATGCAGTCCCTTTATAAACAGGAGGTAGCAAGTATCAAATATCCTAGAACATTGTAGAGGTATTTTCACAATTTCTACCTAAACTTGATATCGTTAAGCTACTGAACCAATGCCAAATAGTCACAAAGCTCCAGACCTTAAAGTTTGTGTGACACCCTGTTGTATTCTTAGATATTTTTATTTTCCTTTTTTTCCCCTAGGAAAATACATACTAATTTTTAAATTTAATGGCTGATTTTGTACCCACATTTTCAAAGTATTACTAGATATCTCCATCAAGATGTTTCATTACAGCTCACCTTTGGAATATTAAAAAAATTAAGTCCCTACTATTATATCTTCAGATCTTCCATTTCTGCTGTAGAGTGCAGATATTTGGTACACACTGAGCAGAGAGACAACAGTGTTTGTCTTTCATAATTAGGCTTACTTTGCTTAGCATTGAATCATGCATATCCATCAACTTTGTATTAAATGATGGAGTTTTATTGTTCCTTTTGGCTAAGTGATATGGGGATCAAGGGAGAAATACTTAACAAACATAAGAATGTAAAGCTAAACATAAGAATGTAAACCTCTGTATTGAAATTGGTGTGTGTGGTAATGTCTTTGATCTGATTGTCCTGCACTGCAGGCATACTTTGAAAAATCATATTCTGTGCTATAGAAATCTACAGCAATTAAATGTGAAATTAAAAATCATAAAACAAAATAAAAAATAAATAAAAAAGACAGATCTATTGGGACCAGTAGATGGCGTAATGGTTACATTGCTAGACTCCCAGGAAGTCGATCATTGTTTGAGTCCCAGACCCAGTGGCTTAAAACTCACACTAGGTTCATGTGCATGTATGCCCAAAATCTCGAGAGGAGAATGGAGGAGAAGAAATTGCTGTTGCCATACCCCCAGGAAATGATTTCTTGCTTTCTATCTTGCTCTTCTCCCCAGCGAGTGTATGCACCATATAGCACACACACACGAAAGCCACAAACAAATAAAAACCTCTCTTACAAAAAAGATAGACCTATTAACTTCTCCACTTTAATGTGTGTGTGTGTGTGTGTGTGCATTTTCCTTTATAGTTAATAGTACCATCATATATCCCATTGCCCAAATGAGAAACACAAGGACCATCCTGCTTCCCTTTGTCCCTGTAACTCACCCATTCCATAACTTCCTAAGGTTTGTCTGCTGGTTTAATCTAGTCTCTCCCAAGTGTTTGCCCTTCTTTCTGTTGTGACTGTTATCATGTGCCTTCTCAATCACCAAAACTATATCTATCTTCTTACTTCTAATCTCCTCGTCTTTACCTATTCCTTGGTGTCCTGGTAGAGCGGTATTTCTAAAACCTGATCACTCTCTTATGGCAAACCTCCAGGAGATCTTTATACCCACAGAATGAAGTTGCAATTGCCAGGTATGGACACAAATTCTAATGATCTCGATTAGGTTCTTGTTCCACTAAATAACTAATATGTGAATCTTGTTTGGATATAAATGATTCAAATAGCTCACACAGACTAAAACTGGAAAGATATCCTTAAATTCCCCCTTCCTTATATCCCACTTCACAGAAATAACAGTTATTAGCCATGCGATGTGACTTGCACCACCATCGTTGTTTCTATTCCCTCTGCCAGAATGGCTTTGCCCTTTTTTGTGATAAATTCGTGCACATTTAATAGTCTAGGTTCAAATGTCATATCATGTTTGTAAGAAAACATTCCCTCAAATGTGTAGAATAGTGGAAAAAATGTACTTCTCTATGCTAATTTTAGACAAAGAAAACTGGGTTAAAGAATTTGACTTGAAAGTTAAAGGGTGAATGGCTAGATGGTGGTCTTCAGAGATATATACAGAGAGATCTATCCACAGCCATGCACTTCCACCTCAAAGAGAGAAGAAACTTGGAGTCAACCACTTACATTCCAAATCCCAGTTCACACTTTCGTTTCCAGTTGAGTTTTCCAAAGTGCAAAACACTTGAGAGGCAAAGTTTCTCAATGAGACAAAGAAATGTAATAATATCTGTTGAAGATCCTTTTATAGTTTTATCACCTGGACTAGGGAGGAATGTTCACATGTTGAAATATTCAGTTTGTAAGTGAAATAATGTGATTGAATGCAAAAGAGAAAATAAAATGTAAAAATTAATAAATAGACTACACATGAACTTATGAGAGAGAGAGAGGGAGGAAGGTGGCAGCTGTTCACCAGTTCCCACATGGACTTCAGGGCTCTTCATTTTGGAGTTCCTCCATGTGGTAGCATTCTCTTTATGCACACAGGCATATCCAAGTGGCTCTTACTGCTTTGTCTCAGTCTAGGAAATGGGACCAGGAGTTATAATCTGTCTTTTTTATAACCCAGAATTTTTATATTTTCTCATATTTGTTTCAGGAAAATGTGATTACAAATATATGTCTGTGTAGTAAAAATTTTTCAAATTCTCTGAACATTATACAGCTTCATCCTGTCATCTCATGGGTACCTGTTTGTAATTCTAATGAAGAACATCATGCTTATTTTAGTTTTTAAGAATTTTCACCTTTTAAATGTGAGTTAAAAGATAGTAGAAGCTGCCATCTAGTTTTGAGTGGAAAATACATTTCCTATCTATACATGAGAAGGGCATAATACATCACTGAAGAATAAAAGAAGACAAAGAACAAATATTCAGGTATAATTTAATTCTTTGGAAATATTCACAATGCCTCCAAATAAGAATGAAATTGCTATCATATATTTTTATAGACTATCATTTCTTTTCCCACAGAAAAACAAAGTTTCTATTAAATTTGTTTTAAATTTTGTTTATAACTATAGCTTATATAACAGTTTTTCAATAATATTCAGAAAACAGGAATTCATCAGCCATGTGACATTTTATAGTACGGAGCTAAATGGGAGGGTTTGGAAACTGGAGGCTAGGTCAAAATGAGCAGGAGAAGGAAGAGAAATAATAATTCAAACACCATTCCCCCAAAAGACCAAAATGCGATGACAGTTTTGATTATGAATTTTGGGAGGAGAAATAGAAAGGCTGTAGCTTCCAGATGTGGTAATCAAGTAGACTTCAGTAATACCAAACACTTTTAGAGTCAAATAAATTCTGGAACATAGGGACTGTCAATAAAAAAAAAAAAAAGAAAAAAGAAAAATGCATTTTTCTTAATGATTATTAAAATTCCCATAGCGTAAAAATTCTATTCTGTTTTTGTGAAAAGTAGAAATCGACTATTTGAAACCATTTCCTGTTTTGTCTGGTGGTGACTTTTGCAATACTCCAAGTTAAATGGCAACTGTCATGACAAAATAATTGAATATGAATGTTATCATGACCTCCTTTTCTGGACTAATAATGAAAGGTTTAACATATATTTATATCTGTGACTAGAAAATGAAGTGGATTAAGGAAGTATGTCAATGGAAGCATTTTTGTTTGTTTTGGTTTTTTAAATAATAACTGCATTCTCTCTTTGGGAAAAAGAACCATTGACTTCACTACAGAGAGATTACCAGTAAAATATGTACAGCTCACCTACCAACCTAATCATTCTTGTCAGAAAGTCAATTTGAGATCACAGGTCATATTTTAAATTCACGTGTCACATAGAGAATTTAATAAAAACTGTATGCATGTTTAAGTATAGCTAATATTTGGGTTGGGTGCATTTCATATTAACCCGTGTTTCACCAAAGATCTCGTGTAGCTCATTATTATCAGACCTAAATATTTTGCATTTTTAGTTTCAAGTTCAATGATTCTGTTAAAAATCACTTTTAGAAGGTCACCAATAACCCCTTACTTACCAAATCCAATGACCTTTTTTATCCCCATGGACACTGCTGCATCATTCACTACTGTTCATTTCCCCTTCTTCCTTATGTTTATATTCTCAATCACAGAATAAAGTTACTATTTTTAAAGAGTTTTTTGTAATAGGACATATGCACTCGCCAGAGAGAGACAAACAGACACATTGAGAGAGAAAGTGAGAAATCACCCCTTGGGAGGATGGTCATGCTGCAATATCCTCTCCTCCATTCTCTTCCAGGAATCTTGAGCATATATGCACATGCATCTGGAAGGTGAACTGCAGTCGGCCACATGGGAGTCCAGCAACATTACCACTATGCTATCTGCTGCCCTAGAATGAAGTTATTCTCTATTTAAAAACATGTGGGTACCTCCATATATTTCTTACTATGTGCAATAGTTTGTCCTTTTGGATTCTATATAGTAATAAATGTGAGTTTTAACTACTGGGGTTCATGAAAAGGGAATTAGCTATTGCATTACTCAGACATTTAGGATATTGCCTTTTCAAATACGAGGAAATCGAGAGTTTATCACAGAACTGCAAGTTAGAAACACACAAAGCTCATGAGTTGGATCAAGTTTAGAAGGTTACTCCTATTGGCAAAATTCAGTCTACTATCCATTTTTGTAATGAAGTCTATCCATTTGCATATAACCTGTAGATATATTTACACTGCAAAGGCAGAGGTGAGAAGTTGTCATAGAGAGCGTATGCTGTTCAAAGACTGAAATACTTACTACTTTATTTTACAGAGAAAAAGTTCATCGGCCTCTGAGTTAGGGGATTAATTAACTGACACAAGAGTAGGACTCTCCTTCTTCTTTGATTCAAAGGAAAGAAATTCCCTTTGTAAAGTTTTATTCCAGGATAGAAGGATGGCACTGAATTAATTACAGTTTGTGTCCATGGAAATGACTGTGTAGATATGACCTTTCTTTTAAAACCTTTTCTCCAGAATAAGAATATCGACTCAGCATAGCTGATAAGGTAAAAAGATTCTAGAAGATTTCATACTACCTCCTCCCAGTCCTTGCCTGGAGTGCTCAGAAGCATGCAGATCCCCATCTGGGGCAGGTTCTCTATCCATAGGACAGAAGAACAGGGATACATGCTGCTCTTGCTTTGATTACTATATAATGATCAATTTGTCTCTGTTGGAGAACTCATACATTATGATTTTTAATTGACATATTTGTTCAGAGCGTGAAGGACGCCAGAAACCTCTGGCCTCAAAGTTTCTGCAAGCCTTAGTTGCACTTTATTCCTTGGATCCCATCATACCTTCATTAGCTATTATGACCAGTCTTCCCAAATAACCCTCATTTGGGCTACTATATGTGGGTTTGTCTTCCTTATAACTAAAAGATATTTAACTAAAGGAACTTAGACCAGTCCCAAGGAAACTGAAGTGCTTGGCCACTTTATATGTAAAGAAAATGTTTACATAGACCCTAGGAAAGTTTCACAGATCCACATTCATGTAGAGACTTTGAGTCAATATACAACATAAAATTATTAAGACTCTTGTAAATTCAACTACTGATGCTGTCCAACAAAGTGACTTTTTAAAGATGGATTTTTGTGGTTATTTGTTTGTTTGGTTTGTTTGTTTGTTTGTTAAAGGATATGTGTGTGCTCACCAGAGAGACAGAAAGAGGGATGGAAAGTGAGAAAGTATCCCGCATGGAGAATGGTTTACCGCAATTCCTTCTCCTCATTTTCTTCCTCCTGTCTGGATTTTGGTCACACATGCGAGTGTACAGTGTGTGTTTGTTCTTGGTTTTTGCCCTATGAAAACAGTAAGCAGGAAAGTGAGAAATCACTTCCTGGGGGGGATGACCACATCACAATCCTTTTTCCTCCATTCTCCTCACTTGATTTTGGGCACTTACACACATGTGCCCAGCGTGATTTTCAATCAGCTCGACCCAGGATTTGAACTGCAGTCAGCTATGTGGGAGTTCAGTGCCTTAACCACCACACCATTCACTAGTCCTGTGTCCAGTGTGCTTGAACTCACTGGATTAGAGATTTAAACTAACCAGTTGGCCATGAGGAATTCAGATGTCTTAACCTCATGCCAACAGAGAGCCCCCTACAATTGTGTTCATGTGACCCATAAATAAAACCTCATTAGAGATTTTAGGGCTTGATTTGATTCTGATTTTCTTACATCATTCATATATAGATATATAGATATATATATGAATAAGATTTTTCTTCACTAATTCAAACTTGAGAAAAACACGTTGGAGAGATCATATAAGTTAACTATATGTGTCTAACTAGATTGTGTGACTTAATACCTCAAAATCCCCAATATAGAGGTGTCCTCATGTATATCAAAGAGAGTGATTTTAAAAAGATCCTTTGACACTATGAAATTTCATGATTGACAGAAGATTTTATTAATGATCTGACCTCTGCCAATTTACTGTTTACCAAAGCTAGTTATATAGTTTTTCAATTGATTCATCAATAAGAGAATAATGTTACTATATTTAATCTTCACAAAATAGTTCAAGCCATTGTTATATAAAATGTTATGTTTTGTCCCTCAAATTTAATGAAAGCATGAAGTGTTTTAGTAGCTTTCTATATGTCACACAAGGGATCTCAAAAAGTTCATAAAAAATTGGTGCAATGGTAACACAGCTGGACACACAAGGTAAGGGATCAAATCCCAGGGTCTCCATCTACACACTGGGTCATGTATGAGTGACCATGATCTTAGCTCTTAGCTGACTGAGCCTGAAGACCTTGCTGGGGATCTCTCTCTCTCTCTCTTGCTCTCTCAACCTAAGAAAATAAATTATCAGAGTCATTTTCTATGAGGCAATTGCACAGGGAAGAGCTCATGGTTCAAACAGAATAGAATAGAAAAGTTATGGTTCTAAATAACTGAAGTTATCATTCTAAATAGAATTAAAAAGGCAAAAGAATGGCAAATTCATTCACTTTATCTCTGTCTCTCTGTCTCTCTCTCTCTCTCACTGGGCAATCCATTTTCTTCTGCCCTCAAATTTCAAAATTCTTATTTTTCAGGCATTTGGACTTGGGTCAGATCATACAGGAGGAGCACCATCATTTTTCCAAACTGCCTGTCAGGACTTTAGATTAAATTGAATTATACCACTGGCTTTCTTCACTCTCCAGCTTGCAGATAGCAGCTTATAAGACTTCTTGGCCTCCATAATTACATGAGTTAATTCTGATACTAAATCTCCACTAGATAGATATATGATGGATAGATAGATAGATAGAGATAGAGATAAATAGACCATAGAGACATTGATATAGAGACATTGATGTCTCTTATTGGTTCTGCCTCTCTGGAAAGTCTTGAATAATAAATAAAAAAGCATCCAGGGAACCAGCAGTTAGCGTAATGGCTATGTCGCTGGACTCCCATGTAGTCAACCACGGTTCGCGTCCTGGACCCGGTGGCTTAAAACTCATGCCAGGGGCGTGTGCGTGCATGCCCAAGATCCCGAGGGGAGAATGGAGGAGAAGGGATTGCAGCGTGACCATCCCCCCTGGGGGGTATTTTCTCGCTTTCTGTCTCTATGTCTCTCTCTGTCTGTCTGGTGAGCGCACGCGCCCTATAGCGAAAAGACCTCTCAAAAAAAATAAATAAATAAAATAAGCATCCAGTCCTCCAGCAACACCATTAAAATTTTAGTTACCCAGATATATTGCCTACAGGTAAATTCATATACTGCAAACTTTGCTACTAACTGTAGAAATAATAGGTGTTCATCATGATCAATGACCAGTTGTATCACTTCTTTCAAAGTCTATCTGTGATTGGTCATTGTTTACCTGTTATTCAGTTCACACAGACAGTAAAGGTGTATTCATGTTGACTCTTTGTGTCCCAGTGATAAAACTAAAAGCCCTTATATTAAAAAAAAAAAAGGCCAATTAATGGAATAAATCAGTGAGCAAATGTCAAAATACAAACAAAAAGTGGTGACACTAGAAGCAAAAGTTAAATTGAACAAAGACAGAGTTTCAGAAGTAATAGCTGTAAGACTGTTGACACTGCCAATCTCCAAGGGAGGTTGAATATGCAGCCAGAGGAACCTAGAACTAATGTACTTGCTGACATAATGAGAAATGTAGTTTGATGTAAATGATAAAGCTATCCAAAAGGAAGTGATACTATCAAACAACATCACAGGAACTTTCAGAGATATTTTATTACATTGAAAACACAAGGAATAAGTTATTGTAAGTTTATCCAAACTTTTTAAAAAAAGAATGTGACAATTTACAACAGAAGGCAGAAAGATACTTATTCCATATCATGACATATGAGGTCATCAGAAAAGTCATGACACATTTTTGCATAGGAAAACATAGGAAAATATATCATGATTTTTCTGACAACCCAATATAATGAGAAGAAAAGAAAGCAAGAACTGTTTGACTATACTTAATGAGTTTATTTTTTCAAAAAAATAACATATTTTAACTTTCTCAGTGTTTCTGATGTTTTAAATTACAGTGCACTAAGTATTAGTTTTTGCCATTTCTATACTATCCCTATCTATTTATAACTGAAAGCGTGAGCATTTTTAATGTTTTAATCAAAGTCTTTTAAAATCAGAGAAAAATTCTAACTTCTTCCATTATCTATCAAGTCCACTTTGTAGTATTTTAGCAGGCCCAGGTGTTTTTGCAGTTCTGTACTACTGTGCACAAGGGCTGCCTGCATTTGTTTCACTGAATTTGGTTGAATATATCCTGTAAGAATTTTAATTTTCAACACAAACACATGATATATTATCTGGGAGGCAGAAAAGGTTGAATAGACTTCTAACTATCCTTGACTCTTTGGCTGGTATTCACATGGCCTTCAACTTTTCTGTGCTCTGTTAACTGCCTAGGAGACTAGATAAACTTTTTAGAGGCACAATAAATTTTAAAGCAAAAGTACAGATGAAGAGCTCTGGAGGATTGAGTTGGGTAGTTAGCCTTTCAATAGCAGTATCATCTGAGGCTCGGGGCTCAGAAGACTAGAACCCAGTAATATGAACATTCATCTTAACTTCTCTAGCCCTTCTTAGAGCGCATCTGTCCTCACCTCCTGTCTCACATGTTTCATCTTTTTCCTTCTTTTTGCCTTTATGTCTTACTTTGAGTCTTTTCCACCTAAATGGTTTATTATAGACTTATCTTTATTGTTATTTTTATTAAAATTACATCATGTTTTTTGACAAAATTTCGACTCCGGAAATGTATCATCACAATACATCATATTCCCAGTTCAGAATTTTAGAATCAGTCTAATTCAATAATTTCTAATATTTTTTCTCTCTCTCCCACACATACATACACACATGCACACACACGTGCACCAAAACAAAAAAAAAAAATGACTGCTTTGAGGGAGTATTTTTCCTTATATATGACCCTCAGTTTGATTTTTTCCCCTATGTTTCCATGGCACTGGAATTATGTGCATTAAATGAAACTCATTTCCCAGCATTAACTCTTCAATACTTAAACAATTCTCTTGACACAAAGGTTAGAAAGATTTTAATTGCATACATCAATCTGGGTCCAGTTCATCACAACCTCTAAATCCTACAAACATAATTGGCTTCTGGGAACAGGCACAATATTAACCCACTAAAACAATTCGCTCTGCTTTTTGGCAGGCAATTATGTTTCTAATTTGTTAATTAAAAGAAATAAGGACATGAAAAATTAGAAACACTGAAAAGTCAACTGAAATTTATTTCAATGTATAAAATACTGTAACACATGATTATATATTTTTTAAAAATTATATATATGTGTGTGTGTATGTGTATATATATATATTTATATATATATATAATTTGTTTGCTTGTGTTATTTCAAGTGAGGACACCTGACATGATAAGTTAGCAAAATATATAAAAGTTGTCCCAGAAGATTTTGTACTTTATACTTTGGCACATAGGTCTCTGAACTTGTTTTTATCTAAGAAATAAAGAGACCAATTTTAACACTATAAAACATACTTTTCAATTCAAAATACATTTGAATTCTCTGCAAAACTTTAATCATAAAATAACACTCTCCTTTCTCAACACCCACATACGACCCTAAGTCTGATTATTTTGTTAGTATACTTCAAATAAAACCTAAACCAAAACTGTTAAGCAAAATGCTTCTAGTTTATTTTCCTTTTAATATGCCTTGTAAAAGAAACCGCTTTTAATCTAACAGTCTTCTTTAGGTTATATTCTATTAGAGGAAATTGGGCCAAAATTGATCTGAGTAGTGAAATTTATCATTACACACAGAAAATGGACAATGAAATGTGATTAAGGCTACATGTGCCCATCGTTGCTTTATTTCAGAGCAAGCCTCAAACAGAAGAGCCTGGATTCCATGAATCAATAACAGTAAAAGCAAAATTGGAGGGCTGTCAAATCAACTTAATTCCTCTCTTCTGATCAAGTGGCATCCAATCACCTAAAGCATAATGCTAATAATCAAATTAGATTGCTTTTGACTCCTTTACCCAGAGTCAAAACACACATCTGACTGTAACATTTTATATACTCAACTCTGAAAAGCCACTAACATACCAACGTGTACTAGAAATAAATGCTTGTTGCATTCTCAGGATGAGGCAGAGGACAAAATTACTTTTGATTATGCTCTTAAACTAAATGGAACAATTAAAATAATAGGTTTCATTCATCCATTCAACAAATATCCCAAACCTAAAGAACATTGCAAGCATCAGCATATTAATATGGTTTATCCCTTTCAACGATATTTCTTTTGCAAAAAGCAGGCATTTTCCCTTCTGCCACTATGGAAGACTGAAATATACCATTCATTCAATCAGATCGCATGTTTTGCCACCTGGCCTCTAGGTATCTTTCTTATGGATTCCTTTCGTAATTTATAACACAGTCCCTATTACACTGAATAATAATTTCCTGTGTATAATAATTAAGAGGAATCATGACTCGATATTCTTTCAAATGTAAATGTCCAGCACAGTGATATGTATTGAGTGAATGGGTGAATGAATGACTACGAAAAGATAGTGTTCTGGATATAGCGCAGTCTAAAATGTGAGACTGACTGAGTAAAGATTAGACTGGCCTTTAAGAACAAGGGAAATTATTTTCAAAGTTCTCAGCTAGGAGAGAATTTTTTTCTTTTGAGATACTATAGAAATTGTTAACAAATATTTGGTGGTTTACTACCTTTTCTGAAGGGAACACTCCATTGAAGAACATGACCAAGCATGTCCTCAAACGAAGAAGAGTTTAATGTGGTTATAAGGCAAATATGGGAGTCTTAGTGGGTGATGTTCTATCTAACTTCACAGTGTCAAAATAAACTTACCAAGATTGTTGGAATCTATCTTGTTTTCAAAGAGTCTTCTTGGCATTGAGACATAAACAGATAAGTACACAGCTAAAATTCTTGGCTGTGTGTGTGTGTTTGTGTGTGTGTCACATGCATGTGACACACACTGTCCAGAGAGAGAAACTATTTCTTTCTACCTGTACAATTGTTCAGCTACAGATATACATGAAGTTTGGACAGAAAAACGTAACTCTGTGGTCAAAGGGTAAAGGTGAAGAACAAAAGAATAGATGAATTACGTGACAAATCTGGGAACACAGCACTGGAAAGTACATTTGGATAATATAAAATAGGGTTAGAAAATGATAAATCATATCCAGGAAAGTCACACGTGATCATTAAAACCAGGGAAGCAATACTAAAGAATATGTTATAAGAGAAAGAATTAATAAAGGACAAATGTAAAATGACAAAAAGAATGGAGATAGAAGGACACCTTTGTGAAAACAATAGATTAGTGATGTTGGGGATGAGTGTAGGGATTGAGGCAGGAAGAAAACTTGGAAATGGGAGTGGGTCAGGGGGCTGGAACATCTGCTCCTGCAGCTACCATAGACAAACAAGTCGGGGCAGAAACTATTCCTCCTGAGGTAAGGTAGGGGAGAGATTTCTAGTGAAGGATTTCTAGTTGATTAAGCCACATTTTATATAGTCAATGAGATGAAAGCAATCAGTGGCCCAGCCAATGATCAACTGACACGATACTGTTTAGAGAATCATAAACCCCATGGGAGGTCACTACCAGGGCACTTGAGCCACTCTTTCTGTCTCGCGCTTGAGCCTGTTCCTGTCTCCTGAGAGTGTACTTTAGCTTTTTCTTAATAAACTACCTTTGGTTTTTGCTATTGCATGCTTCATTCAATTCTTTGTCTGAACCCTAAGAACCTGGACATCACTGAAGCTATTCTGAGACAGGACCACTGCATCCTTTTCCCAGGAAGAGTATCCTTGTTGAAAGCATTGATAGGGCACCCAGCCTTAGAACTAGAAAGTGCAGCAGGTCTGTGTTTCTTTTGCCTTCCCTCCTTCTCTTTATTCTCCTCAAATATGATTCACCCCAAAGGGCATGAGGCCAGAAGCTTCATTTACAAATCTCTATCCCACACCTGGAGGCCTCTAGTGTATTAGTAATACTTCATTGTGCTGCCCAAGAAGGCATGGCAGAATTCAGTTCACGCTCAAGCAGAGTTAGAGGTAAAACAATTATAGTGAAGACAGAGGGAAGAAAGTCAACGTTAGGGACAAAGTTATAGAAAATGAACAGAGACATTCAGAAATGATCAACGGGACCTTGCAAAGTCTTACCTTTAAAAGGGAGCTATAAAATGTAGCACGATGTGTCAATAGATATATGCTTTTAAAATAAACTTGGAACCACATTTAAACATTTGCAGATGGAGCAGACGGAAGGGAAGAAGAAGAAGAAAAAAAAAAAAAAAAAAAAAAAAAAAAAAAAAAAAAAAAAAAAAAAAAAAAAAAAAAAAAAAAAAAAAACCTACACATTTCAGATTACACTGGCTCAAAGAAAGAGCAGTGACCTAAAACAAAGGCAGGAGGTAGGAGAGATTTAATGTTGGTATGCAATCTTTTGTACAGACACACACATCTGCGTTGATAGGGACCCAAAGGAAGCAGAAAGTGCAAATAAAAAAGAAAGAAGTCTTGATGTGGAGAAGATCTGGAGAAGCCTGATGGAGTAGGAAAAAACCTCTTCTGATAAACTAAGTCACTAGTAAAAGATAGCTAAAGAAGAAAGCACTTTTCTCAGATGGAAAAATGACCTTGTGCAAATTTGTTTACTCAACAAGATCTGGATAAACTGTGAATCTGATTAGCAGCTAAATGATCTAAGGAAGAACCATGGCTGCTGCAAAGAGGTCTGAAAAGATATCAGTACATTAAGATTAAGCTGGCATCTGACAGGGCAGCTGTTCCCTTTGACTTCTGTTCAGTATGGCTTCACCTGACAACCTAGAAAACCAGTGCACAGAGAATTTAAATTCCAATTATATTTGCAGTTAAATTTCTGTAGATATCTTTTGTGTCAAAGGCCCAGAGAGATGCCATGAGGGGTCTTACTTCTTTGATTTTTCTATAAAAGGAGAAAAAAGCAACATAATTTTTGGAAAATTAACAATTACTATTTAGAATGGGGATAATACTGGAAATCAAAATAATTATGGAAACTTACAATAAATTTCATTTGCATTGCAATAGATTTTATTTGTGTTTGTATTTTGGTGACACAGATAGTAGGGTGCGGCTGCAAGACACCGAACCTATATGGGAGACCGTGGGTTTGGATCCCACATTTACCTAAGCAAGTTGGGCATGCTCACTGGCTGATCCATGATTCTGGCTTACTATATAGATGGCTTGCACGGAGGAGGGGATACAGGGGTAGGAGGGCAGTGAATTGTCATGTGGTATATCTCTCTCTCTCTTTTATAATAATCATTTACTTAATTTTATTTGTCATTATTATTATTATTATTTTATAATTTGCTACACGGCATGTGTGCTCATGAGAGAGAGGGAGGGAGCAAGCCACCACATCTGGGACTCAAACTGTGGTTGACCACATGGGAGTCCAGTGCCTTAACCACTACTCCACATGCTGGTCCATAGCTCCCTCCTTTCTTTTCTAGAAAGAAAGAAAAAGAGAAGGAAGAAAAAACAATTCAAAAAGTGCAATTGCTAATAAAATGGAAAAAAAGATAGATTTGTTGTTGGAGGAGGAAATGGTGTAAAATGTATAATATACAAAAGGTAAAGAATGGTTTCATATCACAGTTGAAAATAATTTGGGAGTAATCTTTACATACAAGCACTCTAGACAGATTATGGAAATGCCATAAATCTGATAGAGCTCATAGGACAGGTTTAATGACAGAGAGTTCTTGAACAGTCCATTTTCCACCAGGATTCATAATGGTACTTTATTTCAAGAAAAACTATATACCACCCCTAAATGTGCTGGAATCAGCTCACATGGGCTCAGCTCCCAAGAGCTGAATATGCACACTTCTTGCCAGCTCCACCTCCCATGCTATTGGGCTGGTAGCTTGAAATTGGTTTTGGATATTGTCAAAGGTTGCATATGACCCCTCCTCCTTCTTCCAGAGAGCCAGTTATTAAACATTTACCAACACGCCACTGTCACTATCTTTGCTCTACTTTTTTTCCTTCTATGTGAACAGTGCCACAATAAGTCATTAACACTTCGCCAGGGAACCTGTCAATAAAACACTATGTCAATGGTCAATGCTTATTTTCCTTTGCAGCTCATAGCCCAATAGTGCTTCAGGGCTTTCCTGCCTCCGTTCTAGCTGGCACGTTCACAGAACTGACTCTACATTGAAATGCCAAACCACAGGCTGACATGGTACAGATGGAAAAACCCTACAAAAGAACAAAATAGCCAAGCTTTCATAGGCCTTCCATGTCAAATTTTTAACATTTTTTAAAGATATTGTGATGGTTATTCTCAATATATCATGCTGAATTACCGAAAATGCCATTTTGTAGGTAACGGACAGTAGAATATCAGCGATTCCCTACAGTTTGATCTAATGCAATGAATCGTTACAATTTTTACCCTCTACCATGAGATCATTTGACTCCCTCACCAGACAAATAGCTTACATATGAGTGCTATTCTTAATTAAGTAAGTGAGAATCAGAAAAGATATGGTATTTAAAAAATAGTTTTAATGAACCCACATATTTCAAATAAAAAAATATTAATAATACTTTACAATATTTCTATTGTATTTTTTATGATTGAACCCATTTAGAAGGTCTGGTTATGAAAGTTCCTCCAATATGATGTGTCAATGACATTCATAGGAATAAATTTATGGAATGATTCTGTCTGATAAGCCCTTGATTGATTCTACCCATACATTCTATCTGATTCAATCTACATAAACATAAATGACAAATTTTAAAAATATAATTTTGCTTCTATTATTTTAAATAGTATGTCATAGGTAGATCCTTGATCCCAATACCCCAAATTAGCATCAGAGTTCTATAAATTAACCAATCTTTTCATATAATGTTAGTTTTGCTTTTTAATATCAAAACGCCTAATGAAATTTTTCCAGCTACATTTACTTTATCGAAGTAAAGAAAAAGTAGAATGAGATTTCCAGAAGCAAACAGAGAAAATTATTTAGTACAGCTGAAATACAAAATGAATAGTGGTAATGTGGAAGAACATAAAACAGAGAAAGGCAATTAAAAATGTGCTTTATCCATTATGGCTCTTTAAAACGTGGCCACAAGTAGAAATGGACAAGCTATGCTCTCGAATTAGCTGTTAACCTATCAATAGCTGTAAATTGCAATAGGTGATGCCGACTTTAATCGGAAGGTCTCTCTCATAACTCTGATTGTCACTTTGAGATATATGAAAAAGTCGTTTTATTCTGTCATTTCATATCATAGCAGAAATACAGGGTAACAAGTTCAAGCAAGGCAAATAGAACATAAAGGGAAACTTTATCTGAGACCTCCAAGAAGGTGACTAGGTGAACTGACCCCATAAAGGGCAGGTGTTAATGACATCTAATGATTTACTAAAAACAGAGATCCACTTAGAATTGTGTTTAGTTTGCCAGAATATATCTGGGGATAACTGAAATGAACAAGGGAAAAGAAAAAAATAATAATAATGAAAAAAACTCTTCATTGATTATTAGTTAGAAATCTGTAAAATAAAAATGATCTAGGGAAAAAAGTCTCCATTACAGTTTCAAGAGGGCTAGATTAATTACTATTTCTCTACCCGTTTTTAATACATGGGTCATGTAGTAGAATCTAAGTGGTGGATTGGAATTAAAGATATAAGAAATAATAAAAGCGCTATGTGATGGGACATCATAAGGGAAAAGAGAGACAAACTCCACTTTACTGAGTGACTTATGTAACTATAGTCTCCAATCATAGGTTTGTGGGTCACCTAGGCAGTGGGAAGCCGAGAGTACGTAAAAAGCAAGAGGTTGCTGAAAAAACAAACCACATGTGAGCTACTGCTATCTAGATGGATTGATATACGTACACACACACACATATATATATATATATATATATATATATATATATATATATATATACACACCTTTCATATACATAGATATGTGTGTGTGTGTGTGTGTGTGTGTGTGTGTTTATGAATGAGAGAGAGAAGAGAGAAACTGGGTAGCAGAGTTTTAGGATCATAGGCTGACCAGACGACCTCAGTTCAAATCCCACCACATAGCCATGTGACTTGCCCAGTTACAAACCTCTCTGAGTATCAGTTCTCCTGTCTATTAAATAGGGAAATGGACTGGTACTTCCCACAGAATTGTTTGGAGGGCTAAATGAATTAAAGTACCTCTAGTGTCTGCAATAGTATTTAGTACATAAATTGAATTTGCCATCAGTATGCCTACAGGAAGATTAACTATTATATCTAGCTCTACAATACAGAACAAACCATTAATAGCAATACAAACTAATTCAAAAGCATTATTATACTCATTTTATTTTATATATTTATTTCTTCCATGAAAGAGAGGTAGGAGCACCTTCAAAATGTTCCCCACATTATGGTCCACCCCCCAGCCTCAGCCAGCCAGATCACAGCATGAATGCAAATGTTTGGTATTCACAGAGAGTCTGGGGGATGTGAACCTAGGACCTTCTCCCTATGGCTGTAAGACTGAACAGTGTTGTGCTACCACTGTGCCGTCACAGTTGACCAAAAACATTATTATATTTATAGCACGCTTTTCTCATTATATTTCTTCTTCTGTAGATACTAACAGTACAATCATTTTCAAGACATGTCTTACCTGAGAGCTGCCAAACATAAAGAAAAAAAGCTCTGAGTCTCTTTGGATCTTTGTATCTAGAGATCCAGGTTAAATATCACTTTTTTCAGAGTAGCAGATGGCATAGTGATTAAGATACTGAACCCCCACGTGGCCGACCACAGATCGATCCTGGACCTGAAAATCACGCCAGGAGTGTGTGCATGTGTGCTAGAAACCCTGAGAGGAGAATGGAGGAGAAGGGACAGTGGCATGGCCATCACCTCTGCGGGGAGGGGGTGGGGTGGGGGGTGATTTCTCACTTTCTGTGTGTCTCTCTCTGTCTCTTTGGCAAGCACACATGCCCTATGGCAAAACACTTTCAAAAAATTATTTTCTTTCTCTCTATACTGTCTCCCCCCTTGTGTCAAAGTTCTGGAATCTCCAGAACTAGAGATAGATAAGATTGATAGATAAGATTGTTACAGAGGTTTCAGGGTTTATAACTTGTGCCAAAACAAAAACTCAGAGCTAGGGTCTTGATATGATGGTTGACTTGCTCCTATTGTAAAAATAAGTATTAATGAAATAATTAAAACTCAGGAAATCTCACACTAATTGTGAAAGGGCAACACTGGCAATGTTCATATTAAGAGAGGGGGAAAAGTCATTAAGTCACTCTGCTTCATGAAAGGATTATTTTCCATAGCAGTATATGTATGCATACATTAGAAGTTCCCTTACATTTACTGAGTTGATATAATTAAATTTTAATATGGGATATTTAACATCTCTTTTTCTTTACAGTGTTGAAACACTTCACCTATGCATTTCTGAATTAATTGACTGATCAAAATCTTTTTAAAAACATTATAATGCATCTACATAAAATATTAAATTGGATTTAGTTGTTGGGTTTAGTTTGTACTACTTTATGAATGGTGAGAAAAGTAATAAAGCTGCACTTGGGTACTACGAGGATGACCTCTTTTGGCTCATTTGGGCTCTTACTATAACAGTCACTGAACTAGCTAATTAGCTTGGCAGAATTTCAAGCTATCCCGGATTGTAGGAAGTGACAGAGTACAACAGAAGGTTTGTCTTGGCGCGAACAACTATAACTCATGCTTTTCTGGGAGGCATTCTTGTGGAAAGGACATTTAACAGCTTTTTGATCTCTGGCCCTGATTTAGAATAAAGAAAAACACCCATTTGATTCATCATGGTAACATTCAGTAGTGTGCAAGTTTAGTGAGGAGGCAACAATGCATTCACTTTGCGAGTGAGGCACTAGGTTGAACTACTGTCTGCTGTCATTTAGAAACCTATTTTGGAGCGTTTAACATCCAGATGAATTGTATTAGCTTACAGAAATGCAGGCAAGTGGCAAGCTCTCCATATTCTCCACGTTGGTTAATTTGGAGTGCCAACTTGACTGAGTTAAAGGATACATAGGTAGCTGGTGTAGCATTATTTCTGGGTATGTTTGTGAGAGTGTTTCTGGAAGAGATTAACAGTTGAATCACAGGACCCAGTAATGAATATCTGTTTTTACCCGATGTGGGTGGGAATTATCAAGTTGGTTCATATTCCACTTGGGCGGGGAAAGGGCAAAATAAAGGCAAAATTTCTCCTCTTCTGAAGCTGGCCACTCATTATCTCATGCCCTTAAGATAGAACTCCAGGGGGACTAACAAGTAGCTATGTCACTGGACTCCCATGTAGTCGACCATGGTTTGAGTCCCAAACCCGGTAGCTTAAACTCATGCTGGGTGTGTGTGTGCATGCATGCCCAAGATCCTGAGAAGAGAATGGGGGAGAAGGGATTGTGGCATGGCCATCCACCCGGGGGGGTGTGATTTCTCGCTTTCTGTCTCTCTGTCCCTCTCTGTCTCTCTCTGTGTCTCTGGCAAGCATGCTCCCTATAGCAAAAACTTCTCAAAAAAAAAAAAAGAATATAGAACTTCAGGTTCTGAGACTCTTGGCCTTGGACCAAGAAGAACATCACTGCCCCCCACCCCACTAACCCCTTGTTCTCAGGCCTTTACATTTGGACTGAGCCATACTAACAGCGTAATAGCGTTCATGGCCTTCCAGCTTATACAAAGTCCCATGGGACTTCTCAGCCCTCCATAATCATGATAGTTAATTATCATAAGTCCCCCCTCTTATATCCAATATGTGTGTGAGTGTGTGTGTGTGTGTGTGTGTGTGTGTACTTATTGTGTATTTATCCTGTTGGTTCTGTTTGTCTGGAGAGCCCTGACTAATATACTTTATCAGAGAGAATACTTATAGAAATACACAAATGCCTTCCAAGTGACTCAAATCATAAACTTCAGAAAAATCCCACTTGTTCATAGTCACAATTTGAAGGTTCAGACAAATTTTGAAAGCTTACTTTTGAAAACATGGCTTCCCAGATTCCTTGACTACAGGAGTGACCTTACAAGGTCACTCAGATGTCCAACATGCCTTATAGGAGTATTTCTAACTGAATTAGTAAACTGATTAGCTCAAAAGCCTATAAATATAAAACTTATGGTGGAAAGCATTTTCCCCACATGCTATAAATTGCCAGTACTCCTGGTAAGGAGAAAATGTGCTTGTTTAGAAGTTGAGTGGCATACACCCTGTCCTGAGATCTACAAGTGAAGCTTTTAGATGCTCTCTGCATCTGTTTACCAGTTTCAGCACAAATATACCAGGCCCGTGAGCAGCATTGGGGATGTTTGTGCATGGTTTCAAGTCTAAGTGTACACCTAATCCAATCGTATTTGACTTCTTCCAGAAGGATGAGAGACTCCTCAAGGAATAATTCAAGGAACTGACTTGGAACTTAAATGGCCAAACTTAGCACTGTTCTGTCAAACCTAGAGCACCTGCTGCTCTTTCACACCCAATCATGCATTGGGGGTGTCCAGCTAGCGCCTCCAATCCAATTTTTTTGGATGAATGCCAAAGTCATCTAGCCTCTTTTTGAGCTTGTATTCTTTTTTATGTCTGTTCTTCTCTTGGGTCCTCCTTCCCAACTTCTTAATTGTATTTTCTGGAAGAAGGCTTAACAGACTCTCCTACAACCTCAACTACTACTCTGAATTTCCTCATCATGTTCTTGACTTAAATCTGACTTTGCTCTGTCCTGAAGGAACATTTCTCCTGTGATCTTCACTTTTTTTCCATTGGTGGATATTCCTCAGCCGAATTTATATACCTTAAGTTTACAAGTTGTTCAGCTTCTAGACCCTTCTATCAACCTGAAGTCATCGGTTACTTTTGTCCATTGATATCATTATCTCCAAAGACATTCACTTTGTTTTTGCCATTAACCTGTATGTCCATGCCTCAGACATTTTATCAGCATCATCAAGAACTGCTTCACATTTGAACCATTATTTTTACATCCATCTTCTCATTAAAGCTTTTTCTTTTTTTTACATGAGCTCTATCATCCCTCTACTACCAAAACTCCTGCTCTCAAAAGTCATTTTTCATTGTTTTGCCCATTTTTTTTCCTTTTGGCTTCTGTCAACTATTTATGCCTTTCCTATTTAAATCCCATTATCCTTATTTCAAAACATGAATTTGGTAGGACACGTGGAGATGAACACAAGGACAGCCTCCTTAGCAATATATCTTCTTTAGGCAGATCTTCTAGACAAAAAATAAAGAGAGAGATACAGGACCTAAACGATACTATAAATCAAATGGGCTTCACAGACATCTATAGAACTTTTCACCCTAAGACCACAAAATGTACATTTCTCTCTCCTCTCAGCATGGAACCTTTTCAAAGACTGACCATGTGATAGAACACAAATCAAGCCTTTACAGATTCAAAAGCATGGACATCATATCCAGAATCTTCTCTGACCATGATGGAATTAAACTCGATTTTAATGTAAGGAAACACCCTCAAAAATACACAAACACGTAGAAACTAAACAATCTACTCCTGAATGACTTCTTAACTACTGAAGAAATTAAGTTAGAAATAGATAATAAATATGGAAACAAATGATGAGGACACGAGTTTCCATAGTCTATAGGACATGACAAAAGCAGTCATAAAAGGGAAGTTCATAGCGATTAGTGTGCATGAGAAAAAGATGGAAAGGTGGTGAACAGACAACCTAACTTCATGCCTCAAGAAATTGGAGAAACAACAACAACAAAATGCCAGGTGAAAAGAAATCATAAAGATTCAAGTAGAAATAAATGAAATAGAAAATAAATATACTATACAGAAAATAAATAAGAAAAAGCTGATTCTTTGAACAGATAAAAAAGATTGACAAACCATTAGCTAGACTAATTAAAAATAGAAAGGAACCAGATAAATCAAAGTTGCAGTGAAACAGGCAATATTACAACAGACATAATAGAAATACAAAACATTACTAGAGGATACTATGAGTGACTATATGCCAACAAACAATATAACATGGAGGAGATGGACAAATTTCTGGATGCATATAATCTACCAAGATTGAATGAGGAGAACACAGAGAAACCTCAACAGACCCATAACAAGCAGGGGATTGAATCAGTAATAAATAACCTCCCGACAAAGAAAAGCCCAGGTCCAGATGGCTTCGCCTCTGAATTCTACAAAACTTTTAAGGAAGAGTTAATCCCTCTCCTACTCAAATTATTTCTAAAGATTCAAAATGAAGGAAACCTTCCAAATTCATTTTATGAAGCTTCCATCATCCTCATTCCCAAAACAGATAAGGACATGACATAAAAGGAAAACTACAGACCAATATAATTGATTAATAGTGATGCAAAAATTCTCAACAAGATTCTCACAAACTGTATCCAACAACATATAAAAGAGATTATTCATCATGACCAGATAGGCTATATCCCAGGGATGCAAGGGTGGTTCAACATATGCAAGATCATAAATATAATACACCATATTAACAGAAAGGAAGATAAAAACCACATGATCATTTCAAGTGGTACAGAGAAATCATTTGATAAAATACAACATCCTTTCATGATTAAGACTCTCAGTAAGATTGATATAGGAGGGTCATTTCTCAACACAGTAAAAGCCACCTATGAAAAATCTATAGCTAACATTATACTATATTGGTACTAGACAAGGCTGCCTACTTTCTCCACTACTTTTTAACACAGTGGTGGAAGTCTTACCCAAAACAACCAGAAAAAAAGAACAATATAAAAGGCATTCAAATAGGTAAAGAAATAAACCTCAAAGCTTACAGCTAACTGATTTTGACAAAAGATACCAGCCAATACATTGGGAAAATGAAAATCTTTTTAGCAAATTTTTCTGGAAAAACTGGGTATCCACCTGCAGAAAGAAGAAACTGAATCCCCATCTTTCACCATTAACAAAAATCAACTCGAAATGGATCAAAGATCTAAACCTACGACCTCAAACTATAAAACTACTGATGGAAAATACTGGAGAAACTCTGTGAAACATAGGTGTAGGCAAAGACTTCTTAAATAAGATTCCCAAAGCACAGGCAACAATCCCTAAAATAGATAAGTGGTACTATATTAGATTAAGAAGTTTCAGCACAGTAAAGGACACAATGACAAGTGTGAATCGACAAACCTCAGAATGGGAGGGTTTTGTCATATTTTGTCAAATATGCCTCAGACAAGGGACTAATAACCAGAATACACAGGGAACTTAAGTGGCTTATCCCTCCCCCCCCCAAAAAAATGAGTAATCCAATTAAAAGATGGGAAAATGAGCTGAAAAAAAAATCTAAGGAAGAACTACAAACAGCTGAAAAGCATATGAGGAAGTACTCAACATCCCTCATCATAAGGGAGATGCAGATTAAAACCTCAATAAGATACCATGTAACCGCAGTCAGAATGGTGAAGATTAAAAATACAAAAAGTGATAAGTGTTGGCAGGGATATAGCGAAAGGGGAACACCTACACTGTTGGTGGGAATGTAAACTGGTTCAGCCACTGTGGAGAATAATGTGGAGGTTCCTCAAAGATCTACAAATAGAATTACCTTTTGATCCAGCAATCCCACTTCTGGGTATCTACCCAAAGTACAGGAGAATGCACAGTCAGAAAATTGCTTGCACATCTATGTTTATTGCAGCATTATTCATGATTGCTAAGACATGGAATCAACCCAAATGTCCACAAACAGATAAATGGATGGAAAAGCACCATTTTACTCAGCCATAAAAAGAAACAAGACCCTGGCATTCAACAGAAAGTGCTCAAATATGGAGGATCAATTGCTGAGTGAAGCAAGCCAGGATATGAAAGGAAGATATTGTATGTATCTACCTAATATATATCAATTATCTGCACTGTGTGGTAGAGATTGAAATATTGGAGGGCATAAAAGCAGTGAAAATAATTATGGATGCTGAAGACAGTGTGGAATGGTGCAGGATGAGAGGGAAGAGTATAGAGAAGGACAGCAAGAGAACACATAGAGAGGCATGACATTAGTGGGACACAGAAATGATTTGTTACCTGTTGATGGCAACATGTATAGTATTCTCAACTGAACTGGTCTGAGAAGTATTTTGTTGGGTAAATTCTTTATACAAATCCAATGATATATAGTGATTGAATGTTTAAAAAATAATGAGAATAAATAATAACAATAATAATCTGAAAAAAATGATTAAAAGCTATTTGGTGATGACAATGTGGATATTAATGTCTTTGTCTTGACTGATATATATGGCAATCACGCCAGAAAAGAAATATAATACTCTGTAAATATGTATGTGATTCAATGTAATATAAAAAAGATTATGATAATAAATAAAATTAAATTTATAAAAATAAAAAAAAGAGAACTTTAGAGCCAGCAGTAGGAAAAGCCATTCTATCCATCAATAACTACTTCTGGCATTTTGGCTTATAAAGTTAAGGCTTTCTTTCTGTTTTCATTTTTTAAAAGTGAATAATATTGTATGTGTTGTTTTCCAAGATGCTTATATTTTGAGAAGTACAGTTTTCATGTAAAATTTGTGAGTATTTGTGATTTTCACAAGCTCCTTCTACTGCAGCTACACTTTGACTGCAATACTTTTGGAAATCGAAATTGAAATAAAAATGGGTTTTAGGTTGATCTGAGTAACTACAACATTTTGGAGTTAACTCTCAAACTTTTGTAATAGGACCATTAGCTAAACCAAGGATTATAAGGAACACCTAGATGAAAGCACAAAGTTGAATCTAAAATGAATGGAAGATGGGGCAGTTGGTGTTGTGGTTAAGACAACCGGATTCCACATGGCTAAGAGTGTGGTCATGTCCCAGACCCGGAGGCTGGAAAAACATGCCGGGTGCATGTATATGCCCAAAATACCAAAAGAAGGTAGATATGTAGGAAAAGGAATTGTGGTGTGACCATCTCTCATGGAAAGTGTTCTCTTGCTTCCCTCTCTGCCCCCCTCCAGGGAGCACATTTGCCCTCTGGGAAATAAAATAAATAAATAAATAAAATTTTAAAAAATTGAAAATTTACTTTGCCAAGTTAGACATTTTTATTTATTTATTAATTATCCTGTTCTGTGAAATAATTACTCAATGTAATTGAGTTTTGGTATGACAAAACTCTAGCGTGGTATGACAAAACTGTAGTTTGGTATGACAAAACTCATTACTGCAATATTTACTGTAAAATATTTTTTGTTATAAAAAGTTCTCTCTCTAGGGATGGCACAATGGCTATGTTGCTGGACTCCCATGTAGTTGACCACAGTGTCAGTCCTGGACCTGGCAATATAAAACTCATATTGGACACATGTGCATGTGTGCCCAAGAGCCTGAGGGGAGAATGGAGAAGGGATCGTGGTGCGGCGATGTCCCCTGGTGGTGGTGTGGGTGTGTGTGTGTACTTTTTTACTTTCTGTCTCTCTCATGAATGTACACACCCTATAGCAAAAATCTCCCTAAAACAAAACAGACAAAAAACAATTTCTCTCTCTCAAATAATCAAATACTAATAATACGGTTTCCAGAACAAACGAGGCTATGAAAATCTTATCATGAACTTTCAGAGTTTATGAAAACCCTAAAATGTTTAGAAAAATTTCAGTATAGCTTTTTTGAAGGAAAAGATCCTTGACCTATAAGTTTCTCAGCAGGATCTATGACCAGGAGAATTTTCAAATTATCTTTAAACGGGGATTTAATTGTTGTCATATTTTACTTTTTCAGGAATTCTTTTTAAGTAAGATATTATCTGAACAAACATATCTGGTAAGCAAGATTACCTTTATTTATGGATAGATAGACTAGATATTTGAAGGCTAGCATCAAATCTTATGTTCTCTCAATTATAATATCATAAATTATTTCATTAGAAAAATATATTGAGATATTAATGGGTTTTACTACTACTGTAAGCAGTTAACCCTTGTTAATTTTTTCTGCTCCTTCAGCTGACTGACTCATCCAGTAAGACTTTGTGCTAAATAGGTTCTGACTATATCTTCTCACTAACCTGAAGATCAAAGGGGTGGTCCTGTTCCCCACAGCTTAAATCATTATTACATTCTTTTAAAGATAAGAAAATGAAATTCCAGACTTTAGAGGGGAAGAGAAGGGGGAGATTCATTATAGTCCTAGTTTTTCATTAACTTCTTGCTTACTCAAAGCCAGTTCTCTACCTTTCTTGTTTTTAAGTTAAGCAAGATCAGAAAAAGGATAAATATGTCCTGTTAAAACTGTAATAGAAGGTGAATTGATTAAACCACAAATTATGTGTATCTAAATCATTTAAATAAAATACTACCCTCTTCATGGTAATACACATTAATATTAATTTAACTCGTCCAAGGATTTATTGCAAAAGAAATATTCAAGTCCTAGTTACAAGTTCAAACTTAGTATGAACCTCTTATATTGAGGATAAACTGAATTTTATTTTATCACAAAGTTTTGGGGACAGGAGGTGGTGTGGAGGTTAAATAATTGGATCCCATGTTGCCAGCTTTGTGGTTTGAATTCCAGACCTGGTGGCTTGAAAACCACTCTGGTTATGTGTGCATCCATGCCCAAAATCTTAAAAAGAGAATGGGAAAGAAGGAATTGTGGCATGGCATCCCCATTAAGGGTTGCTTCCTCACTTCACTTATCTCTCTCTTTATCTCCCTCTCTCTCTCTGAAAAGTGCACACACCCTGTAGCAAAAACTTGAAAAAAGAAAACCTCTCACTGACCTAAACTTTGTTGCCACATAGATCCCAAGACCATAATTAAGAAGGCATTTTTTAAAAGAACACAGGGAAAACAAAAAATTCATAAAATGAAATTATAGTAAAGAAAATTCTTATTAACTCATCAGAAGTGAAAGTATTCAAACTATATTTGAAAACTACTTATATGAATCACTAATGCATTTGTTTTATTTTGGATTTTTCTTCTATTTTATCAAAAAAATTTCCTTTAATTTTACACATGTATGATTTACTAAAAACACTTCAGAAATTAAAGAATGGGCTATCTCATGCCATTACCTTTTCCTCAAGTACTCATTGTGCTTCCAAACCTCTTTGGAAACTGTTTTTCTTTGTCCAGATACTTTTTGGTACTCATTAAGCTAAAATTACTGGCAAAAGAAAAACCCCATAGTTTTGTGCCTGGCAAAGGGCTGGGTGGTCTATGATTTCAAGAATTAGTTATGGTTTTACCAATTAACTCTTGTGATTGTTCTGTACAAATTTTATTGAAAAAATGTCCTATGGGGAGACTTCTCCTTCTGGGGGTGTGGGATTTTTTTTTCCCTTTCCATGGGTAGTGGAAAGACTGCATTTGTAGTGCAAATGTTACAATTTATTTAAAATATTATACCAAAGTTTTGCCTGAGGTTTTTAATTCTCTTTTAATCATGTAGCATTTAAAATAAATACACATACAAGTAATTTTCTTTACCTGAAGACACATCATAGAGTAAAGAAAGATAAATTAGTGTGAGATTGATTAAAAGTGACAGAATGCAGGAAAAAAAAATATTTAAATTGATGCCATCAGTTTTACCAACATGAGTGTGCAGTTTTAAGGAAACATGTTTTCATTTTGTTTATTTTGGGATAATTGTATAATAGAATGTGTACAGTGTTATTCAGTGATATTCCTGAAACTAGAATGTAATTTCCAGTTCTTTGCTTCATGTTGGAAATTTTACACATTATTTATGTAAACCTTTGGCATTCTGTAAAATTAATATAGAATTAAATAAAAATTCAAGGAAAATAAGGAATTTCATAATAGATAACTTTTTTCTCTACTAATACTAATTATTAAAGTTAATTATAATTGTTCTTTCTCACTTTGACATCCCTGTGGGCTTCAAGTTGAATTAAGTCACTTTATACACTAAACTTCTGAAGACTTGACTACAGGTTACTTACTGCTTTGGACACTCAACTTATATTCTTGCTAAAAGCCTGTTTGGGTACTTCCTTCATCCAACAGCATTTTATGAACCCCCAACCAGGTGATATAAAGCAGCTTCCAAACTACGAGAAACAGAGAAACAAGAGGAGTAGGGAAAAAAAGGGAGAAAATAGTGTGCTGGCCCACAGCATAGAGGTTAAGCAACACACAGAGGAAGCTAGATCCCACAGAGCCAACAGAAGTTCAAATCCTGGTCCCGGAGACTTGAAAACCATGCCAGGCACATACTTGCGTGCCCAGTATCCTGGTGGGGTAGAAAATTGAAAGAAAGGATTACAAGATCATGAGGCCCCACTAGGGACTGTTTCCTTCTTTTCTCTCTCATGGTCTCACTGCCCTCTGGTATAAAAAAAGAAAGCAAGCAAGCAGGGAGGTAGGGAATGAAGGACGGAAGGAAAAGAAAGGAAGAAAGAAAAAGGAGAAAAATGTGTGGTCACTTTAATAGTATGAAACTCCATTATATAGTAGTTTTTTGTTTGTTTGTTTGTTTAACCAATAGACTCATACTTACTCTTCCTAACCCATATCTCTTCTCTTTTAAGAGCCAGATCTAATAATAGACTAACATACATTCCTTCTGAATCACTTCAGGTCGGCATTTCAGTTATAAACAGCCTCATGATCAGGAATAGAGATTTGCTAACGTTTAGAAGATGATGGAGGAGGCTGGTTGGCGGCAAAGCACTAGGGCAACATTCCGTGAGGATGACCTACATGGGAAGGTTCTCATTTTTACTTAAGAGACCACCCTGAACAGATGAGGTGTGGGCGTGCCCATGATCTGGGACTAGCTAAGGGTGGATGAGAATCCTGGCACAAAGACCCTAATGGTTGTGCTGGTCTCTGTCTCTCACTCTGTTTCTCTTTCTCTCTCACTCATGGAGGAAATAAACATACTTTAAAAAACAAAATGATGCAACTTCTTGTAACAAGTAGAATCCAATAAGCTGTATTTTTTAAAAGGAAAAGGAATTGGGTTCAGCGGGTGGCTTGGTGGTTTCGGCACTGGACTGCCACATGAGCAGTGCAAGTCCCGGACCTTGTGACTTCAAAATCACACAAGGTGTGTGTGCATGAGTGCTCAAAATCCTGAGAGGAGAACAGTAGAGAAGGGACTGCAGCATGGCCGTCCCCACTGGGGATGATTTCTCACTTTCCCTCTCTTTGTCTCTATCCCTATCTGGTAAACACATGTGTCCCATGGCAACACACACACACAAAAGAAAAAAAAAGAAAAAGAAAAAGAAAAACTTAAAAATTAGAAGTATTGTATTTTTTAAAGTGGGGACTAAACTAGATTCTCGTATTTTGTAGTTACGTAGAGTATTATAATTTCACTATTTAATGAAAGTAGCTGTAAAAGTAGGTAAAGTCTGGGATAGTCTAAAGAAAAGTCTTTCATAACTATTAGAGACACTCACCCAAATGGAATCTTTTTTCTTGTTTATTTCAATACAAACAAATGTATAAGGTCTTAAAAATTATTTCAAAATGTTTCATAATTTCCAGTCACACATAATTATAGAATATGCAATATAAATGAGTCAACTAGAGAAATACAAAGTAATGAATTTGAAGAAATAATTGTAACCTAATGTGTCATAGACATCAGATGACATATGCATGTATTTTCCACTTCGGGTTTTTTGTTTTGTTTTGTTTTGTTACTTTAAAAAATCATGTTATCACTCAAATCTTTGTTATGCTAAATCTTATTATACTGAAACAACTGGAATTTTAAACAGATTGCCATCTATTAAAAAAAATCAGTGAGCTATAAAAAACAGACAGCTATTTGTAATATTAAACTGAAATGTTTTTAGCCAAATATGGGTTGGTTCCAATTTTTCAATATGTGTCTTAGGTTATTTTTAAACTAATTAAATTACAGAAATACTGTTTTACTCTAATGTCATTGTCCTTAGTAATCACGCTTTCTGGTTTAAATCCTTAGATGTGTCTCGGGTTGCTACAATCTCTCTTTTATTCCTTTTCATTATAGAGTACGTAAGAGCAAACTATTTTTTATGAAGTTCTTGCTTAGATCCTTTATCTAGGGATATAAGAGGTTCATCCTAACTCAAATAGGGGTCTTCTTCTCTATCTGATCTCTCTGCCCTGCTAATCCCTGAGGTGTCGTTTACATCTCTTCCGTACACCAGTACTTCCCAAGTTTAGCCCGTTAGTCCAGACCTGTTTTGCGGAGCGCCAGTTCTCTTATCTAGAAAATACTACACATATCTCCAATCTAACATGCCAAAATGAAACGTTTAGTTTTTAATGTTCTAACTCTTTC
>NW_006159884.1:2011849-2110657 GCF_000334495.1 Tupaia belangeri chinensis | reverse complement strand
TAGCTTTCCTAAATCTTTACTAATGGCATCACCTTTAACAGAGTTGCTCTAGCCAAAACCTGTCATCCTTTTGCTACAAATTTTAAAATAGTGATAGAATTTTTTTAGAGCAATCTTAAGTTCACAGCCCAAAAATTGAGCAAAAAGTATAGACTTGGGCCTTGCCTTTCCTGAGACAGGTGTAGCCTCTTTCACTTTCAACAGCTTGCACCAGAATGTCACATTTGTTACCATATTGGATTCTAAATTGACATACCATTTTCACTCAAAGTTAGTGGTTGCCATTAGGATTCACCTCTTGATGTTATACATTCGATGGGTTTTGACAAATGTATAACTGTCATTTTTTTTCTCTCATTTCCCCATGACTCCATCCCTTGGATAAAATTCCAGTTTATCTACAAGACACATGGATTCCACCTACAAAACTTTTTCCTGAACTTTTTCCAGGCTACCACCTCTTGTACATCTGGATTATGATTGTAGCCTCCTAAACAGTCTGTCCATCTTCTCTCATGGTGTTGCATATTCTATCCCCAGAAATTGTTCTTTAATTCATGAATGTCAATTAATTTACCTCAGATATTGACTGGTTGTATTTCAAACAAGATGTGATTTCTCCCTAGCAACTACAGGATCTCAATAACCTAGCTCATGCCTGTCTCTCATAATTTTCATGTATAACTCACTGCCAAACACTCACACCCTTCCAGCTACACTGGTTCTCTTTCTATTTCCAAATCTATATTCTTGCTTGTTTCAGGGTCTTTGTATGCATTATTTCCTCTCCTGGATTTTCTTCCCTTCATGTAGCTAATTTCCTTCATTATTTAGGTCTCAGCTTAAATGTTCGCTATGGAGACTCTCCATTAATCACCTCACCAAAAATAGGATCATAACCTGAGCTTAACCACATTAACTAACCATGGGTAAGCTTGCAAACTTCTTTGAGACTCAATTTTAATATCCATAAAATAAGCAAACTAATGACAGTATGAACCTCATAAACTTTGTTGAGTAAATGTAATTGGTTGATCTGTGCAAAGTGCTCAGAATACAGTAACTGCTGTAGGAGTACTCAGAACTTATCATTACCTTGGCTCTTTTTCTCTTCCCTTATATTTTGGCAACATGTACAGACTTATTTTTCTCAAGTGTACTCAACCAATAGGATTTGATATTTTATAATGTGGGATTGGCTCTTTCTGTTATTATCCATCCATATACCTCCTAAACATCAAAAAGTCTTTTTTAAAATTTTATTTGGGGTTAATCTTATTTTCTAATATTAGCATCAACACATGGAGAGTTTCTTGGGTTTTTTTTTTTTTTTTTTTTGCTATAGGGCACGTGCACTCGCCAGACAGACAGAGAGAGACATAGAGACACAAAGCGAGAAATCACCCTCCAGGGGAGATGATCACGCCACAATTCCTTCTCCTCCATTCTCCCCTTCGGATCTTGGGCACACACGTACATGCGCCTGGTGTGAGTTCCAAGTCACCGGGTCTGGGACGCGAACCGTGGTCGACTATGTGGGAATTCAGCGACATAGCCATTACACTAACTGCTGGTTCCCAACACATGTAGAGTTTTGAGTATAATAATGTAGCTTATTTAAAATATAAAATTGGGTCCAACCAACAGCGTGGTATTTAAGGCAACTGAACCCCACATGACAAACTGCATAGTTTTGAGTCTCAGACCTGGCCTCAAAGACACACCAAGCATGTGTGCATGTGTGACCAAAATCTCAAAAAGAGGAGAGATAAAGGAGAAGGATTTATGGGATGACCATTCCCCGCTAAGGGTGCTTTCTTACTTTCTCTGTCTTTTCTTCTCTCTCTGGATAGCACATGTGCCCTCTGGCAAATGGAAAAATAATTAGATCTGTAGTATTGAATGTTGATGGGGTATTCACTTAAAAAGAAAAAAATATATATTCGACAATCATATTTCTAACCTGCTTAAGAATTTGAAAGTAGGACTAGCAGATGGCATAATGTTTATGTTACTGGACTACCACATGGCCAACTGCTGTTTGAGTCCCAGATCCAGAGGACTGAAACTCACGCTGGGCACATGTACATGCACACCCAAAATTCTGAGAGGAGACTGGAGAAGAGGGAATTGCAGTGTGACCATTCCCCCCTGGGGGAGGGGTGATTTCTTGTTTGCTGCCTCTCTGTCTCTCTGGTGAAAGCATGTGCCTTACAGAAAAAAAATTCCTAAAAAAATTTGAAACTAAAGATACTAAGAAAATACACAAAATATATCCATCACACAAAACACTGAGACTATGTTATGCGTGAACATGGATAAGAAAAGTTGGTATCAACCCAATCATCTATTTACGCCAACTATGTTAGCTTTTGGCATCAACTTCTTTTCTCTTGCATTTATCAACAACCACATTACAAATAAAACTGTGATATCAGCAATGTCAGGAGTAGGGGAAAGAAGAAAATAAGTAAATTTTACATTGACAATTTAAGAAGGAAAGGAACAGTTAACAAATAAGTAAGTCTGATTTAGTTCCCCATTTTTTTTTTTTGTTGTTGTTGCATTTTGTTTTTCTTTATCAGCCAAAGAGGCAGACAAGAAAGAGTGGCAGACAGAAACAGCTATTTTTCATAGGGTCTCACTGTGTTATGATTCTTTTGCTGCAAACTCACAATTAATTAGATTTATAGCACGTGCCACCCCACCTGGTGGGTTCTGATTGTTCCAGAAACTGAACTCATGCCTCCCCTGTGGCTTCCAGTCTCCTCAGCAGTGGTACTACCTGCATACCCTGTGGCTGTTTCATTTCTTAAATATTTAAGATATAGGCATTTAAAAAGGTATTTATCCATATTAAGAAATATATACGATAATTTCATAACTAAAGTGAAACAGACAAGAAAGTTTCTAAAATATTCTAACAGTGCTTGGAGCTGTCAAAAGTAAGGATCATACATTTTTATATGAAGTAATAATTTCCAATATTTGGTTAACATAGAAAGTACCACCAAGAGTTTCCTATAAAATCTTTAGTCTAAATAGATTCTTTCAAATGTGAAGAATGAGAAGTGGCAAAGCAAAGCTGGACTTCTTTGTGAATTGGAGAGTTCTAATCATCTTTCTCTGCACAATGTTTAGTTTAATTACCTTTGAAAATATACCAAACTGCACACAGCAATAATTTTATACTTATGTTGACAAGAGCTTAACTACACTCAGAGCACCACAAAATCCATCATCTCTAATCCCAGTGGCTCTAGAAAAATAACACTAAAGAAATCTCAGCTTAATTTAAATCTATAATAAGCCAAAGAAAGAATAAAGATAACTATCCCCAGATTAGTACACATTCTGACAATTCTAAGAAAATAATTACAACAACTTTCTTATGTGGAATTGCTAATTTTGCAAGGCACAAGTTAAGATAAAATAAAAAGACAAAAAGAATTTCACTACATAATTATATTGTACCTAAAGTAGCAAAATCTTTTACTGGATTTCAATGCCTCCTACCCCACCAAGTGGACTAACAGTGTTATTTTTGTTAACAGCTTTTAAAATAATGCATTCAAATAGCAGGCTGAAGATTGAAGTTTCCATAGAGAACAAAAGCTGTTTCCTTTCAAATTTAAGTATACAGATTTTGCATAGAAAGCAGCTTAAAACAGTCTTATATGCAGTTTGAAATGTACGTATCTACAGAGAAACACACATGGACTTTGACACAACTTTCTCTGCAGTTGATGATTTTAATAATGGAAAATAGTTTAGATTAGAGATTTTAAAACAAGAGATTTGACTAGAAACAAGACATGGAAATTATTGAGTGTATAATGTTAAAAAAGATAAAATAAATACGTAATTAAATTTTAACAAGATTTTAACACCATAGGTCATTTGTTTTAATTTCCTGTAGGGTGTATGCATTCAGGAGCAAGAGAAAGAGAAAGTGAGTAATCGCCAGGTGGTCATGCTGCAGTACTTTCTCCTCCATTTCTTTTGCTGCTTTTGGGATTTCTGACATGTATACACACTCATCCAGCATGTTTATCCAGCCACCAGGTCTGGGGCTCAAACCAGGTAGTCCAGTCATGTGGGATCCAACTGCCCTAACCACTATGTCATTAGTAATTTAAGATGAGTTTTTTTTTAAAATTAATTTCTTAAAAGCTAAATTAATTGGGACCAGCAGTTCGCGTAATGGCTATGTCGCTGGACTCCCATGTAGTCGACTGCAGTTCGTGTCCCGGACCTGGTGGCTTAAACTCACGCCGGGTGCGTGTGTGTGCGTGCCCAAGATCCCGAGAGGAGAATAGAGGAGAAGGGATTGCAGCATGGCCATCCCCTCTGGGGGGTGATTTCTCACTTTCTCTCTCTCTCTCTCTGTCTGGCGAGTGCACGTGCTCTATAGCAAAAACCTCTAAAATAAAATGCTAAATTAATTGACCAATAATATTTTATAAAAACAAAATAAAACACTTAAATTATTCAGAAATTAGAATTCCATTTTAAAAAAATAAAGAATAAACTAAGCTGCTTGTTTTATTATTATTTCATTTAACTTTATTTATTTACTTACTTACTTATTTTAATTTGACCAGAGATGGACGGAGCCAGAGAGTGAGAAAGATAAAATGAGAAAGCAAGCCTCCAGGTTCAGGACTTGAACCATGGTCAGTCACATTGGGGGGAAATCCAGCATCTTCAGCCATGCCACCTGCCACCCCCACTAAACTGAAAATATGTAGAGAAAAAAAATCATAGGTTTTAGGGTCAAAATTTCTCTGTTAAAGTCCTGAATCACCACTAATGACACTGTTGACCTTGTAGCCTTGTTCTGTCAAATGGAGTAAATTGTACTTAATGACTAGAGGTGATATGATCAATTCTATAATGTGACTCTATCTAGTCTGCTTAAAACAACAATAATCATCAACTGTGGCAAAAGTAAATAAATAATAAGAACTTATCATATTAAAAAAATATATATTCTTTTCTTTTCAACCTTTCTTAGTATTCTCATTTTACAGATATGGAAACCAATTGATTGGCTGAAAAATTGAGCACTTGTTCAATTTTGTAACATTATTAATGGCAGAGCAAGAATTCTAACCTAAATATCTGTCTTCAGATACATTTTTTCATTTTTTTTTTCAAATTTGCTAATGGTTCCATTACTTGCTAGAGAAGGACAGGGCATGGGAGAGAGGAAGCAAGAAAGCACTCCCATAGAGTATGGTCATGCTGCAATCTCTTTTCCATTTCTCCCTCTTGTCATGATTTGGGTACATATGCACATGTGTCCAGCATGTTTATCAAGCTGCTGGGTTCAGAACTCCAGTGGTGAGATTGGTTGTGTGGGATCTAACAGCCTTAACCACTAGGCCATGGGCTGGCCCCAGAGTCCCTCTTTTAACCATGACATTGATAATATTCAATAAATAATAAAAAATACACAAAATATTTATCCATTTATCTATATATACAGAAATGTTTTCAAAGAAAGAGTAACTTGAGAAATAAAAACAAAAATAAAATGAAAGATACAAATGAAAGGTTTTTAATTTATTTATTTAAATTTTTGCTATAGGGCACATATGCTCACCAGCAACACAAACACACACACACACACACACACACACACAGAGGGGTGGGGGAGTGAGAGAGCAAGAGACTCCAACCATTGTTGACCATATAGGAGTCTACAACCCTAAGCACCATACCACCTACCGGTCTCATAAATAAAATTTGTAACTCAAGTTGTATAACTTTTATTTCTCTAAGAGTTTTGTCTGTCTGGTATTACAGTAATGCTAGTGAAGAATTTCAAAACATATTATCAATGCATCTCCATATTGCCCCATCTGACCAATTCCTACACTATAGGTGACAATCGGTTTCTCTCACACCAGGTCTGATTCTATATCATTAAGTACAAGTTCATTATAAAAGGAATACATAAGAAATTAGACCGTGGATATCTATACTGCTGCTATGTATCTATATACTTTAAATAAGTTAAAAAAAAAAAACAAGTTCAAATTCATACATTCTTTCTCTGTCAGTGTGAACGCATTCTGTAAATTAGTCCTAAGAGGTCATGAACATAGGATAGTTATAGGCAAGTTGGTAGGAGTACAATTTGTGGAATATGCTAGAAGCTAGCAATCATCGCTCATGTTTCTATTGTATAGGGTAAGTTTTATAGTAGTTTACAATTAATTGTATTATCACAAAATCATGTCACACAATTCAAGCTTAGATTGATTTTAAATTTAAAAATGTTATTTCTTTCTTATTACAAAAGTTCTGAAGAGCAGGTAAAAGATTTTTATCTCTGGCTATTGCTTTATAAAACAATGTCTCTTCAACTTCCTCCCACCCTGGGTCATGTAACACCATACTCTTGCTGGGACTGCTGAGGGTAGAATAACCAACTGCTGGTCCCAAAATATCTGTAATCTTATCCTACCTACAGAGTTGATCTTTGTTTATAACTTTTTTTTTTAATCCACAAATGTCATTATAAACTACATGTTTGCTTTTTAAATTTCCCTTAAAAAAGACTTAACAATATAACATATGCTATGAACACATTAATGAGAAAAAAAAGCACTACATGCACTTATCAGCACATGTACATTTTAAATAATTAATTTTGAAACAATTAAAAATAAACCTTAATATACTTTTAAACCACTTCTTTAACAGAAGATTCCTTCAACTAACTGTTGGAAAATTGTCTCCACAAAATGCAGAAACAAGCATGAATTTATGTCTTCTACAAGATTTTGCACTTTTGGAGTAAAAGCAAAATCCTCTAGAGGTGTTTAAATTCCGAGACTTAGGAGAAAAGGAGGTCTTTTTGCCTCAGAGCTATACTGTATCTTGTAAGACCTTTGTTCTTAGGATTTCTGTAGTGTATGGTCTGAATAAATGCTGGAGTTGATTCAGACTCCTGTAGGCTACTGAAATCAAGTCCAGGGTACCAGCAGTTAGCGTAATGACTATGTCGCTGGACTCCCATGTAGTCGACCATGGTTTGCGTCCCAGACCCGGTGGCTTAAAACTCACGCCGGGTGCGTGTGTGTGCGTGCCCAAGATCCTGAGAGGAGAATGGAGGAGAAGGGATTGCGGCGTGACCATCCCCCTGGGGGGTGATTTCTCACTTTCTGTCTCTCTGTCTCTCTCTGTCTGTCTGGTGAGCGCATGTGCCCTATAGCGAAGACCTCTCCAAAAAAAAAAAAAGTGAAGTCCAGTAGGGCCAGCAAGTAGCCTGGATGTTACAGAGCTGGTTAAGGTACATGGTCAACTCCACGGTTTGAGACCCAGACCTGACACCTGAAAATCATGCCAGGTGCATGTGCACGCCTACCCAAAATCCCAGGAAGAGAAAGAATTGCAGCGTGGCCATCCCTCCTAAGTGGTGATGGCTCACTCTCTCTCTCTCTCTCTGCCTCTCTAAAAAAAGCACATGCCCTATAGGAAAAAACTAAAAATAAGAAAAAAATAATTTAGTCCAGTGTATGCCTTTTCTCTCTATGCCTAGTCTAGGTAAGTTTCAAGTAGAGGAGACTCTAAACTAAGCTTAATTTGGGGGTCTATGAAAGATCTAGACTACTAAGTGTCCGTGAACCCATTATACTTACATGTTAAATTTATTTTATTCATTATAGAGAGCACATGGATGTACTTATGCATAAGAGGTTAAGAAAAAGAGAGAGGAGAGAGGCAAGAGAGAGACATATTCAACTTAGTATAGTTATACCATGATCTCCTTCCTTTAGCTCTGCAGCTCATCAGGATTCTGAGCATGGAAGCTAACCAGGATAGGGATACAAACAAGGGCAAAAGTGTGAACTTGCATTCAACCAAGTGATTTCCAGTCCTACAGTTCAGTACATTACAGACTGTACCACCTAAGCTAGGTCAGCTCTTACAGTTAAATATAAAGTGTATTCGTGTATGTGATATTCTTCTTGGGAGGAAAAAACAAACAAACAAACAAAACCATTGTTCTCAAAGAGCCATCACCCTTACAAAATGTAACAAGTTTTGTTCCACACTACGTAGAGTGCTTCAAATACTCTCCAGTTCCTACCTGGGAATTGTGAAATCCTAGAGTGTCAGTTTCTCATGCTCATCTTGGAAGACTAAGTGTAATAAATTTTATTAATCCTTCATAACCTTCAGGAAAAGTGTCTACCTAAGGAAGCTCAAGAAAACTACAGAAGTAGGCTGGAACTCCTCAGTCAGAGAAATACAGAATGAATCTAGAATTTATGAATAAATATGGCCAGTGGTGTTCCTTTATAATTTGCAATATGGTCTATGACTCTAGACTGCTTTTTAGCACTCTTGTACTCCTGTCCTCAAATAACGAACACAATGAATATTTTATGGTAGTCTACAGGAGTTCTCAAGCTTTTCTTTAAACAAAGAAAAGTTGTTATTTTTTTTCTCCACTCATTATAAACCAGAAATTTAAATCTCAAGCTGTAGTGGAGTTTGACTTAAAAGAAATAGGTAGACTGTCTCAAAAACTAAACTTACATGTTAAGGCCTTGCTACTAGTATGTGTTTTTCCAACAGGGAGGAGCCTTTGCAAGAAAGTTAGACATGCAGAAACTCAGGCTCCACCACCGATCTACTAAGTAAGACTCTATATATCATCCATCAAGCTGTCTATCTATCTATCTATCATCTATCTGTCTGTCTGTCTATCTATCTAGCTAGCTACCTACCTATATCATCTATCTATGTTCATGCTTCAGTCTCCCAAGTTGCTGGGGCTACAGATGCACTCATCCCAGTGTTGGGCCTTTAAACTGGGCTGAAAATGAATCCAAGACTGCCAGGTAGTTTCAGCCTCAAAGCATTGCACTGTGGTTATGCCCAAAATATGTTTTTCTGACAAGAGCTAGTTAGTGTTTTACTAACTATTGACACATGTAAACTCTCAGGCCTCACTTCAGAAATACCTGTTCTAAGTAGAGTCCACAAGACTTACTCATTGGAAAAACCTTTGATAGGGATAAGGAATGAAAGAGGACAATACGGAAATACCATAGATGAGGAAGCATCAAAAATAGATTACTGTTTTAGTCTGAGAAGGACAGAAATGAGATTACTAGGAAGCAGATTTAGGAAAAACTGGAATTGATTAGTTGCTGTTTTGTTTCTCCCAGAGATACTGTTTCATATAGCTTTTAATTTTTTTTTTCTTTTGCATGCTTAAAAGAACAGCACAGAGTTCAGAATCTAAGAGAATGGTTAAAATTCTTAGGTGGGGAAACCTATGTCATTAACAAATCAGAAAAGTTTAAAACCTCTGAAAATAAAAGATACATGTATCAATAAAGTTGCAATATTTTTCAATTTGTACATGAAAATAGCTGACTGAAAATGCAACTATAATACCCAATTTGTGAAGTTGTAAAAAAAAAATTGACTTCCTTCCAGAGCCCATGGAAATAGGCATACATGTTGACAACTGAAGAACAAAATGAATTAAAGTGTGTATAAAAAGTAAGAGATAACTATTGTGTTGGCTTTAACCATCGCCATGTGGTACATGCACGTTCCAGAATGACAGAGACACTGTGAAGGTAAAGTGAGAAAATACCACCACCACCACCACCACCACCACCACCACCTCAGGGTGAGGGCCACAGTGCAACTCTATTTCCAATATTCTTCTCTCTAGATTTTGGGCATGCATGCAACATGACTGGTGTGATTTTCAAGCCACCAGATTCAATACTCAACCACGTCAGCCAAGTGGGAATCCACATGGTGAATTAGCTACCATGCCACCTACTGGTCCTGACTACAGGTTTATTTTTATTATTTTTTAAAAAATACTTATTTTCTAAACAGAATATTATATGCTTATGTTTTAATATTCTTAGAAATCCTGTATGCTCATTAGTATTACCCAAAAATCCCCTCTCCCACATCTTAGTGCTGCATTGCTAAGCAAGAAAACTTCATTTGTTATCTTAAAAAAGTCTAAGAGTTTAAATCAAGATTTCAATAATTGCTGAATCTATGGAGTTTTAATCTCTTTTGTTCTTTGAAAGAAATTTTCAAAGAGAGTAATTTTTAAATTACAATATAGAAATTTAGTAGAGTGAATGGCAGAATTTTCAGATTTATTCTTTGAAATCACAAAGTAGATTCCTTGAGAAGTATTGTGTGAGGCATGCTGTTCAAATGACATTGTAAGTGTCAAAACACATTCAAGTGAAATGAATAGCCTTTCAAATCAGCGGGTATTTTGGCTAATACTTCAATATTAAATACGAAGTGTTTCGGTTTAGAGTTTAGGTTTCATATTCCAAGATAGAAAGCAAATATTCTTCTCTGAGTACTCTTTTTTTTTTTTTTGAAAGATTTTTGCTATGGTGCACTTGCACTCACCAGAGAGACAGAGAGACAGAAAATGAGAAATGATTTTGGGGGTTGGGGGGAGGTGGCCACACCCATTCTCTTCTTGGAATTTTGGATGTACACACACAAAGCCTCTGGGTCTGGGACTCAAACCAGGGTTGGCCATATGGGAGCCCAGCAACATAGCCATTATGTCATCTGCTGGTCCTTCTGAGTACTCTTAATCACCTGCTAATAGATATTCTGAATTGGATTGTGGAAAAAAAGTGTAAAAGCAAAAATCCCAAATGAACATAAAATAACACTTAGTTTCCAGGCTATTTTGTAATCTTCATAGAGTAATCTTATGTAAATTTTACTGAAATATCTTCATTAGATATATCTATTACTTATTCCTGTTTTACATGATTATTTTTAAAAGATATGTTAGTTAAGTTAATCATTAATGCTTATGGCAATTCACTTAAAGTACTGTTATGTAAGTTTTATTTATATGTTGCTAATTTCTACAACAAAATATAAACTCTCTGAAGACAAGAAAAGTGTATTATAATTACTATGAATTATCTAGAATAAAGCAAAGCAACAGATTAAAAATATTTCATCTAAAATCATAATTCAATTGAGTTTGTAAGTCAAACACATACAATAAGCATATTGTGTTTTTTGTTTGATTTTTTTATAGAGACTCTTGCTAAAGGGAGCGTGTGCTTATTGGAGAAACAGAGACAGAAAGACAGAAAGCAAGAAATCACTCCCTACGGGGATAGTCACGTCACAATCCCTTCTCCTCCATTCTCCTCTTAGGATTTTGGGCACACATGCACATGCACCCAGTGTGAGTTTCCAACTGTCAGGTCCAGGACTTGAACTAAAGTCGGCGACATAAAATCAAGCACCTTAACCCTACTCACCTGCTGGCCCAAATGAGCATATTTTTCAAATAGCAGCACATCACAACATACAAAATGTGGTTTCCCATCTAGAATAAACTGGATAGTGGCTTAATCATGCATGTTATCATCCATAAGCCACTATCTAGTTTATTCTAGATGGAAAACCACATTTTGTATGTTGTGATGATGCTCAGGGAATGAATGTAAATTAATAAAAAAAATTTCAGAAGAAAAAAAAAGGCATTAAAAATACCTATCTGATGACTGCAGTAAGCTATATAGCCCTAGGTAGGTGCTACTTTATAGTACGTTCTTTCTATTCACTGAGGTTTATGCCTAAAGTCAGACTTGTGTTCATGGATATGTATATTTCAGCTGTGCTTGCTATTGGAAATATTTAGATTTATTAAGATATTTAGTGAAACAATAAAATGGGGGAGGTAGAGAAAGCAACAATAGATTCCAGACACAGTGTGGGAGGAGGGTGGGAGATGGCAGAGGGTGAGATAGGGAATCAAGGATGGGAAAAAAGGCAAAATATACAGAAAATAAGAAATGGAAAATTATGTGTTGACAATAACACATATGTTGATGTGCTTGATTGAGCCAATATACAGTGTACTGTGAATGGAAAAATCTCATTTTGTATGCTATAATGATGTAGAGTGAAAGAATGTAAATAAATAAATAAAAATAAATTTAAAAAAAATAGCAGCACAACAACAAAATCATCTCTAGATACAGAGCAGTTACAGGATGATATTAGTTACCAGTCACTTACTGCATTCAGTTACGTATTGTAAAATGACATTTTGTCCAATGGTAGAATATATAATGGTGGTCCCGTAAAAGTGTAACAGGCCATCCCACATAGTCTGGAAATCCAGTAGGGCTATGCCATCTAGATTTCCATAAGCACATCCTATAATGTTTGCACAACAAAATTGCCTAACCACACATTTCTCAGAACATAGCCATATTGCTAAACTGTGTAAGACTATAGTTATAATAAATAATTTATAGTGAATATAAGTTTAAGACAGCCATTTTTCTAAGTACTGTAAATGCATGTCTTCTTTATAGTGAAATACATTTATTCATCATGGCACCATTTAAGGTTTTGGTTATATGGTAGTAAGCAAGACATAAATAGTTATCCCTTTATGCCCCTCACAGCATATAATACATCAATATGAGTTAAGAATGCAGATTTGCCCAGGGGGTAGAAAACAGAGTGTATGTAGCCAGATGGCTTTAGGTTTAAATCCCTGCTTTGACACTTACTGACTGACTTTTATGTAGTATATTAAATATAGGTGACATTTCTGGCAGCTGTACAGAGGCCATTTGATCCCTCATTCTTCACAAACTCATGGGATGAAAAAGGCCAAATAATTTGACCTTTTCTTGTGGCAAAACTAGTCTAGAAACACACCTTAAAGAAACTACTATTTAAAAAATAGACAAAATAAAACCTACTACAGTACTTCGGAGTTCTTTCAAAAGTAAAACACTTTAAAAACGTGAACATTTATGAAAACTAAAATACACAAAATATGTAAATGAAAGTATTAATTAGGACTAACTTGCATGCAAGTTTTGTTTTGGTTTTTATAGAAGCTTTTACGTTAAGGCATGTGTGCTAGCCAGAGAGAGACAGAGACAGTGAGAGGAAAAGAGAGAAATCACCCCCCTGTGGGAAGGCCACATTATAATTCCTTCTCCACTCGAAATCTTGGGCACATATGCACATGAGCCTGTCATGAGTTTCAAGCTACCAGGTCTAAGATTTGAAGGATGGTCCACCATGTACAGTCCATCAATGTAACCTCTGTGCCATCTACTGGCCTCAATGTGCAAGTTTTATAAAGGTCTTTATAATCATTTTCTGAGGTTTATAGATATTTTAAGAAATTATATGTTTTACATAAATGCAAAGAAATGAGAATTATTGAATATATATAAAACTCATAAGCTTCAACACTTTTATTTAACATAGGACACCCTATTTATTATAGTCAGCTTTAATTATATTCATAGAAATTATTATATGCATTATCATAGGAAAACTATGATTGTATTTTAGAGATTACATATATATATGTGTGTGTGTGTGTGTATATATATTATATTTTATAATATACAGTGGGGAAATCAAGTCTCCTTTAATTAAAGCTTCTATTTCAAATAAGAATTTACAGGATAGAATAATAAAAATGCATGCCAAGAAAAAACGTAAGAGGTTAATATATTGATGAAAATAAAGATTTAATTAAATTAATAAATATTGTGAGCAGCAGTAGAAATAGTAAATCAGCACTTAATAGTAGTGTGATAGCTTTTAGCACGCACCCCGTGGCCAGTAAACATGTGCCAAAGAGATCTACATGCCCTGCTGTTGGCAGTCCATCGATTTGCCAAAGGCAAGGACTAGGCTAAAATTGTATTTCCTCATTTTTTTTTGCTTTTCATAAAAGAAAGGGGTAGGCAGACAGGGAAACATGTGTGGTAGTTGTGGAACAAGCCTAGGCATATGCATGTCCAAGGGACCTGTCACCCTGTTTCTGTGGTTACGATGTCCCTCTATCTTCCCTCTCCTTTAGCCTCACGACATTACTTGTCCCATTCACAACTCCCTGCTGTGTATTCTTGCTCTCTTTGCCCATATGAAAGATAGTTAGCCAAGTTAAGGGGGAGAATTGTATTCTATTTTTACCATTTTATGGAGTGTATTGGCCTACAAAAATATTTCTTAGATATATTTGAGTAGGAAGCAGAGTGATGAGAAGCATTTGATTTTCCCTGAAACATCCACAGTGCCCTCTCTTTACCTCAAATTTTTACCCCATTTCTTAGCAATTTGGATAGAACTGTCTGAGGTTTCCTTCCAATACAGAAAGGACAATAACCTAGAATGAAAAAGCAGCGTTTCATATTCCTTAGAGTCAGAGGAGCCTGCTTTCTTAGTTTTACAAATCCTAATCCAGAATGCCAAATTTAGGGGCACGATGATTCCTGAGGTGCTTGCCTCCCTCAAACCCATAACCCCAAAACGGCATCTCCTATGAATTCTGCTATTTAAAATGCCTTAACGTCTGTTTTCCAGGGTAGATTTTCCAGCTCTCTTCTTTTCAGTTACCTTCTTCCTCAGGAGAAGGAAGAAAGAAACCATTCCAATCTCAGTAAACTGGTTTTTCCACCTTCTTCTTTTTTCAAACTATATTTCCAACTCCTCAGAAATAAAACCATTGACGACCAGATAAAGTTCATTATTACCACCACTGCAATAATAGATGCTCACTCATTTGTTCCCTCTGATTATAAAAACGCCATGCTATAATAGTAGAATTTAATTTGTTTAAACAAGTAAAACCCATCTTAATTTTAGAACTGTTCTGTAGTCTATGCCCTTGGTTTTCCTGAAAAAATCAAATTTATCTTACATTATACTTTGGATAGAAATAACAGTGCTATTGGGCTAGTCCAGTAACCTTGTTGTTAGCAGAACCTGATCCCACATGGCCTACCATGGTTTGAATCCCAGTCTTGAGGTCTTGAAAATTAAACACTGGGCACATGTACGTGTAAGCTCCAAATCCCACCAGATGAAGAAATACAGGAGTAGAAATTGTGGTGAGACTTTACCCCACTGGAAGTTGCTTTCTCCCTGTCTCTCCATCTATCTCTAGTGAGTGCATCCTCTATTGAGGAACTGAAAATAAAAGAAAAAGAAAAAGAAATAAGAGATCCCTAAAAAAAGAAAGAAAGAAAGGAGTTATTTGGGGTTAATCAGAGGCATAGTGTGTGCTGGGGTAAGTCATAAAATGGGGGTTTGCAGTGCTAATGCAGTTGCACAAGGATTTTGCACGGTCCGTGTATAGTTTTTTTTTTTTTTTATGTTGATTTTTAAATCGAATGCCATTATGTGAGTCCTAAGTTCTCCAGATACACTAAGCTCTATTGCCAGTCTATTTTCCACCAGATGCTTCACATATGTAGGATAACTAATTGGCCTCTATGGATATTTGAGTCTGAAATTCCCACATCAACTAACGATGCTGTTTCGTCCTCAGGAAAGAAGGAGGGGTGTTTTGGTCAATGTGGGGAATTTTCAAACTCGTAACAGCCAAAGAAGAAAAGTTAGTGACAACTCATTTTTAAAATTTAAATTACGTGCTCTGAGGGATTATAAAATTTTCAAGACACATTGGGCAAAACCCATGAATAAAATTTTTTATGAGTTTCAGGCTTGCTGTGCTTTACTTAGTAATATATAAGAACACACCTTTATTAAATCATGGTATAAAATATTTATTATCATTATAGTCATTGTTATTTCATCTTATGAAATGTTTACTATTTTCTGTTTCTTTATAAGACATAAAACTTATTTTAGATATCAAATAGTGAGGAATATATTTAAAGAACTGTTCAGAGCACTTACGAGGCAAAAAGCCAGAATATGGCAACACTAGCCTTAATATAATAAAAATAACACTCACACAATATTCTTATCATTTAGGTATGATTATTCTGAAACATATTTATCATTATATGTTCAATTAAAATGCATCAAGCTAATTTTGTTTTTATGATTTGATCACTAATCATAATTGTGTTTGTTCTGACTTGATTACTACTCTGCTTATTTTTACTTTTAGTTTTAAGTCTGTTGCTAAATAACTTGGTAGTCTTTTACCACTACTGCTAGTAGAGCGAGAAAGGAATAGAAGGTTAGAGTACAGAAATCCAACAGGGAAGCCATCTTACCAGACATAAGAATGTGAAGCTCTCCATTAAAAATGATGTATATGGTAATATCCTTGATGTGATTGTTGTGTATACTCACACACTTTGAAGAACCATATTTTGTGCTATTAAATTGAACAACTATTAAAGGTGAATAAGAAATCATAAGAAAAAAAGCCTGATCCATCTATAATTTTGGTAAACATTATTTGATTCGAATTCAGCTTCCAATAATTGCTTTTACAGCAACAGAAGAAAGCAAGCAAATGCATTTGGGAATCTTGTGCATATTACAAATATTAAATATTTTAGTTAAATTGTATTCCAAATAGGTTAGCAATTTGCCATCAATTCTCCAGGTTTCCAGAGTCATCTATCAATAACTAATCCAAAAAGTCACTTTGAGTTAGAGCTGTCTTCTCTATGAGATTCTAAAATATAACTGCTTTCACCTGTAACTGTTCCCTTGGGACATTTTATGTTATGAGAAACATACTTTCCAGCATCTTTGTCATTTTCTCAATAAAAGTGTGTTGCTGTAATAAACATCCATATGAATGTTAACTCTGTCCAACATATGCAAATGAATATGTGTCATTTCCTCTTAGTTAAATGCACTCTGAAATGTTATATATGTCGCGTTCTTAAAATAGAAATATTATCAGAGGAAAAAAATCAATAAACTATTGATGAAACTCTGTCACTGCTGATGATAATGGTTTTCTAAATCATTATTAGTTATTTTTTGAACATGTCAACAAGGAGATTCAAAAATAAGTAGAATCAATAGCAGAATTAATTTTAGAAAAGTGTGCAGGTACACTGACATTAAAGCAAGTAAGAAGTAAACTGGTTTTATCAAATGTTTTAGGTAAAAAATAATTAAAATAATCTTAAGAGCTAGATGGATTTTGATTATGGAAGGAGTTATTAGATATGGAATTACTACTTTGAACAATCATTTCACTTTTCAAAAGACCATTTAAGCCCTGAGAAACCCATAATCACAATTAATCAACAATACTCCATTCCAGAACTCATTGCTACATTCTAGGTTCTGCTCAGAAAACCTCAAATCACTAATCCTGTTACTGTGCAATTAAATAAGAAACAGTGTTATTTTGATGATGTTTTGCATGCTATAATTGAAATGATTATCTTCAGGCAGGACACTGGGTCACAGTGAACTAACTTCTCCTAATATGATTAAATTCCCTGAAAAAGACTTGGTCATCACTGGGAACTTCAGCTTAGAGTCCAATTAATAACCAGATGAGGTAGCTACACTTACATCCTGGGCTTGTTACATCTCCAGCGTATAAAAAAGTTATCCCATACAGTTTTAAATTATATAATACATACTAAAATTATAGAGTAGCAATCTTAATAATTATTGATCTTTTTTCACAGTTTGAAAAATATCTATAATAGCTAAATTTACAACTGCAAGAAAGGGAAACAAAATGGGTAGTTTACAGATGTAAAGAATAGAGGTATAGGGAACCAGCAGTTAGCGTAATGGCTATGTCACTGGACTCCCACGTAGTTGACTGCGGTTCACGTCCCAGACCCGGTGGCTTAAAACTCATGCCGGGCGCATGTGCGTGCGTGCCCAAGATCCCGAGAGGAGAATGGATTGCGGCTTGACCATCCCCCCTGGGGGGTTATTTCTCGCTTTCTGTCTCTATGTCTCTCTCTCTGTCTGTCTGGCAAGTGCATGCGCTCTATAGTAAAAAACCTCTCCAAAAAAAAAAAGAATAGAGGTATATATATATATATATATATATATACACACACACACACACATACACACACACACATACATATATACATGCTTCTGCAATTATTCTTTAAATGTCACTACATATTCCTGAAATAGTTTACCTTGGCCATCTTTAGTTATATTTAATTTTGTCCATGAGGCACAAATATCTAAACATTTATTTAGCTTATTAAGATTCAGCATCCAGTGATCTGTAGGAGGTTGGAAAGGGTGTATTTAAAAAAGGATAAGACTCAGTATTTGCCTTTAAAAAAAGTTTTATTTCAGAATAAGCAGATGGAATACTGGTATGTCACTGGGCTCCCATGTAGTTGACTGATATTCGAGTCCTCGACCCGGCAGCTTAAAACTCACACTGAGCACATGTATGTGCATGCCCAAAATCCAAAAAGGAGAATGGAGTAGAAGGGACTACAGTGTAGCCATCCCCCTAGGGGGTGATTTCTCACGTTCTGCCTCTCTGTCTCTCCGGTGAGCACACACATCCTATAGCAAAAATCTCTCTCAGAAAAGAAAAAGTTTGATTTTATGAGAGAATACAGGTTTTACTAGAGAAACCAATACTCCTTTTTTCTTTTGTGTGTGTGTTCTCAACCTGTGACCTGAAGGCTCTTACAAACACCTAATGAAGCTAATTTGTAACATATCTATCTTTACTCTCAATCTCTATTTCAAACTCCAGACTCAAATTCCAAATGCTTTCTAGAATATCTCACAGAAGTCCACCACCTTTTCAAATGTACTGTGCTCAGGTGTGGTCATTTTATCTCCCGCCAGTGTTTCCCCACTTTCCCAAGCTCAGTATTAGTAAGCATGATTCATCCTGTTGTTAAAGCCAGAAACCTTTTCTCTTTCCTCTACATGAACCAATCCTTTCAAATGTAAAGAATATGTAAAATGTAATGTAAAGAATATAATGTTGCCTGTTTAATTTTTTAAAATATAATTCTAGACACATGTTCACTATTCAAAAACTTCCCCACAGAGCCTTGTCTATAAAATAAAATATGATCTCTTGCATTGAACTGATTCTTCCGTCATTTGGCCTAACTCCATTGTACAATCTTTCCCCACTTTCTCTGTGTGCTCGTTATCCAAGCAACAGTCACCAAATGAAGACCTTTCACAGCAAAATGCCTTTGCTTATGCTGTCTTTGACCTCAACCTATAATGTTTTTGGTTTGCTATATATATTCCTAGCTATTCTTCAAGTCTCAGCTCAAATTTCATTTCTGTGTGCATAATCTGCCCTTATTCCTTTTCCAATTAAGGTCTGAATCAAAGGAAAATTTCTTTCTACATCCTACATCCCAGGTAAGAACAAAAAGACATTTGCTCTTATGATCATTAACTTATTTCTTTTTCTTTTTCTTTTTTTTAATCACCTAGTTACTCCAGGTGAAGACAAGGACCAGATGTATGGGAACATGATAGGCAATGTTGGTTGGGAGAAAATTAGTAAAGTTTTATTGAGGGTAGACAGGTGGCACAGAGGTTAAGGTGGCTGAATCTCACATGGCTGACTCAGCGGTTCGGGTTTCAGCCCCAGTGGCTTGAGAATTTCACCAGCCTCATGTACTCGCATTCCCAAAATCCTGAGAGGAGGATGGAGGACAAGGGATTATAGTGTGGCCATCTGCTCTGTTTCTCACTTTCTCTTTCTGTCTCTCTCCAATGAGCGCACAGGCCCTATGGAAGAAAAGAAAAAGGAAGTTTTATTGAAATGTTCAGCAGTCTTTGGAAAGACCTGCTGAAGAATGTGATATACACTCACTCTCCCTTTTTCTCTTCCCCAGACAGCAGTATCATAGACTGCTACTGCTTTGATGAGCAGCTATGTGCTGAGGGTGACAATGGGCATCCTGCAACCCAGAGCTCATCCCTGAACTTGACCTTCTGCCTGGACACTACATGGGCTCTCCACACTAAGCCTGCCTAATCATGAGCTCATCTTTTTCCTCCCTAAACCTGATTTCTCTCCCTGAATTTCTTTCTCTATTGATAGTATGAATACTCAACCAGTGGCCCTAATTGAATCCATGTTCCCTTCTTATCCTTCACTTCGCCCATCATCCTGCATTTGTTCTCTTAAATAGTTCTCAAGCAAGTTTCTTTCACTCCATCACTCATAGGGTTTCTTATTTCGGGTCTTCATTATTTTGTACCTAAACTACTAATCACACCTTTTTTTTTAATCCATTTCCTCTAAATTCTCTATGATTGCTATAATGTTTTGCACTAATTGCAAATCTGACTCTGATTCACCTGCTTCAGATGCTTCTGCAATTTCCTAATCATCTGGGAATCTGAGTTTGGTTTCTGCCACCCGTGGCACAGGACACTCCATGTGTTTCTCACAGACTCTTTGAGGTCATTTTTGTTTCCTTCATGCCTCACACTTAATGATTTAGATACATAAAATGCACACACTCTTCTCCTTCCTGCCTGCTTGACTGTGTTCACCCTGTTTCCTGTTCCTGCAATAGATTTTCTTTTTTTTTTTTTTTTTTTTGAGTGGTTTTTGCTATAGGGCTCATGCATTTGCCGGAAAGACAGAGAGAGACAGAGAGACAGAAAGCGAGAAATCATCCCCCAGGAGGGATGGCCACGTCACAATCCCTTCTCCTCCAATCTCCTCTCAGGATAATAGGCATGCATGCACATGTGCCCGGCATGAGTTTAAGCCACCAGGTCCAGGACTCGAACCGTGGTCGACTACACAGGAGTCCAGTGATATAGCCATTTCGCCAATGACTGGTTTCTATATTTTCTTTTATTTTGAGCATTTCCTTCTTTTTCCTGACACCTTCACTTTCCTAAAACATGCCTTAAGTCTAGTTGAGACAGTACATTAGTGGGAAGATGTTCTGCAACTTCTTAAACTTAAAACCTAATCTTAAAAGTTTACTTTTTAATCCCATTAATATTACCCTTTCCTTCCACTTTGACTATATTGATGCTTTTAATACTTTAAGGAAAACTCCAAGTTCCTTAAGATGAGAAACAAATCCGAGCTATTTTTTAATACATACTGGCTCAATCAGTAGGTGTTCAGTGAAGGCTCACTGGGGCAAAAAAGAGAAGAAAAAAGAGCCCTGAGTTGCCCTAGGGTGACACAGACAGTTGACTCAGTAGTTTCTCTGGCCTCAGAGTAGAGTTTTCCAAAGCTGCATTTCATGTATATTGTGTGGTTTGGGGACAATTTAGTGAGGTTAGCCTACTAATTATTGTTTTCCTTATTTTGTCCACGCAATCTAAGATTTTGTATCTTCACCTTCTAGTTTGGCCCACTCAGAGACAAGAACTTCCAGAAACTGGATGAAACACTGCACCCACGTCAGAGAAGTTTCTTAGTCAGTTTGCACTAATCAGACGGGTCCAACTAACATGGAAGTGAAATTGGTGGTATAGATAACTGACTTCTACAGTCAACAGAAGTCAAGCTATTCATTTAACAATGGTTGTTTCTGTGGCTAATCAATCATTCATTTCTCATTACTTTTGTTGAGAAATTTTCTGTATCTTTTATCATATGAAAATGCTCCATTACTCTCTTCATATTTTAATATTTTTAGAAAAGAAATTATATATCCTCATTCATCACTTGGCTATCTACACAAGAGAAAAGTTTAATTGATGAGAAAAATTAAGTGCTTAAAATGAGTAAGTCCATAAACATTCAATAGCTGTACATTCTATTAGAGCGTCTAAATGTCAAAATAGCTTTGATTTACATAATTAAATTTGCCAAATCATTAGCCCATAATGTAATGGCTCTTGGTATTATTCAGGGGGAATGCAGCAACTAAGCTCTTAATGTTTTAAAATTGACTACAACACTGGAAACGATTTTCACATAATCACGAGAAAGAGCTAAATAAAAATGATTTATTGACAATACATTTGAGTGGGTAACAGTCTCTATAGGTCTTGCTTTAAAACATAACAAATTAATGTTTCTTTTTGGTCCAGCAATTATAATGTTGTGCGTAGAAAGTGTCGTGGCTCTGGATATGACGCAGCTAATCTCTTAGTTACATGACCAACAGCATCATTTCATAGGTCTAAGGCTTAAGAGTGAGCCTGATTTCTGGCCTTCACTCTTTCTAAGTCTGAATAATCATTTGGGAATTACAGTTGTTGGATCTGTGTTTTTCAATCTACTGTAACTTTTACACACTTCCCCATTGGACAACTCCAGAGCTTCTCAAGTTCTCTGTGCTGAAGGATGCTTTATTTTCTTATTCGAAATATCTAACCTCTTGCTGTGATATTTTCATAAAAGATCCTGAAAATTAATAGCTAGAAAAGAAGATTTAAAATCCAAAGACAAGAATGTCCATTCAATTTTAAAACTATTATTATTTATCCCACTATCTAAAATTACTGTTATAAATCTTTTTTTAGGGAGCAGCAGATGACGTAATGGCTATGTCGCTGGACTCCCATGTAGTCGACTGTGGTTCGAGTCCCGGACCCTGTGGCTTAGACTCACACAGGGCGCATGTGCATGTGTGCCCAAGATCCTGAGAGGAGAATGGAGGAGAAGGGATTGAGGCGTGGCCACCACCCCCACCACGGGGGGTGATTTCTCACTTTATGTCTCTCTGCCTCTCTCTGTCTTTCTGACAGGCACATACACCCTATAGCAAAAAAACTCTCAAAAAATATTTTTATACTTATGCTCAGTTTCTATACTTAATTTATTACTGACCAGTAATAAAGTCCTCTAGCCAGTATTGGCCTACAGATTATACTTGAAAAACACTAAATCCACAGCTAAGCCTTCAATTCAAAAAGATAGATTTGAAAATGGGAATATTTGATATTCTGTTTTCTGAAGAGTCTTCAAGGCATAATTACTAGGAAATATTTCCTAGCACCATTTATTGACAATGTCTCCTTTATCTCCTCAAGATCTCTAGATGGAACACACCTCTGGACATAGTTTCTCTCAGTTTCTACTCATACAGTTATTGAACAACCCTCAGTGGTGGCAATGTTTATTTTTATTTATTTATGTTGTGTTTTCTATGTCCAAGTACTTCAATGAATCCCAACAAGCTTTTTGTTTTCTTAGTCAATGTTTTTAAAGGGTTAATTTTCTAATTTTCCTCAAACTTGCATTTCGACATCTAAATATTAACTTTCCTTTTAAAGAGCCTAATAGACTCTGCTCTAGGATGTGTCCTCACTGGTCTTAAGATACAGAGGTGACAGCAGAGGAACACACACACACACACACACACACACACACACACACAAAGTACAAATCAGGACACTGCTGCCACATGTCCATCATCTGAAAGAAAGGTCTACGCAGGGTAGTCAATTCCCAGTGACCGGGAGTGTACAGAAGAATATGCCAGCCCCAATCCATATTATATGTAGATGGAGATATATTTGCAAGGCTCTATAATGGAGTATATGTTATAGGTCATATATTATATAGGAATTAAATACGTAAAGTGCATATATATTTATAATGTATGTAGTGTCTTGCTATTTGTATAAATATACATACACATTTTTCACAGACACTTTTCTTACTCTTTCTGCCTTTATCTCTGATATTTGAAAATATATAAGAGAAAAATATTATAATAAATAAACATGGTATAGATTATCCAAAAGGTATATCTTTAACCTAGATCATTTTTCCTAGCTCCCACGTGAATGTTCAAATGCAACTCTACATTTGTTGGCTCCGTTAGATAGGCGCTGAAACATCAGTATGTCCAAAATCGTACTCTCCACTGACTCCTCAGACTCAATTTTTTCTGTTGTATCCAAGTCAGAAGGCGCCACTATAGGAATTCTTCTTATGGAAATTTATACCATCAATATATATTTCTTTATCAACATATAGTAACTGTTCATAAGAAATTAAATAATAACAGCTATTCAATAGAATAATATTACATTTTTAAGTTAATAAGATAGGAGTTTTTGTCTTCATATAGAAAAAATATGATACAAGGTGCATTGTTAAGTTAGAAAAGCAAGTTTTAACACAGGAAGAAAAGTATGATCGAATTTTATACAATATAATAATAATAGAATATGTTAATATGTACATAGATAACAACTTTGGAAAGAACACATGCAAAAGAAAGTTCATAGTGGCTATGTCTGAGAACTGAGATTATGGACAACGTGACTTTTTTTTTTTTTTTTTGAGAGGTTTTTCGCTAATGAGCACATACGCTCGCCAGACAAACAGAGAGAAACATAGAGAGAGAAAGCGAGAAATCACCCCCCAGGGGGGATGGTCACGCCGCAATCCCTTCTCCTCCATTCTCCTCTCAGGATCTTGGAAACGTACACACACGCCCCCGCGTGAGTTTTAAGCCACCGGGTCCGGGACGTGAACCGCGGTCGACTACGTGGGAGTCCAGCAACATATCCATTACGCTAACTGCTGGTTCCCGACAACGTGACTTTTAAAAGTAATTCTTTCTTATATAAATTGTCTTTTATTCTTTAATTTGCCAGAGGACACACATAATCAGTTGAAGAGAGAGGGAGAGGGTAGTAAGAAAGCACCCCCCATGGGGGATGGTCTTGCCACAATCTCTTCTCCATTTCTCTCGCTCTCCTTTTAGGATTTTGGATAGGTGCCCACAAGGTCCTAGAGCATTTTTACATGCTGCCGGTACTGGACTTGAATCACGTAGTTGTCTATATGGGATCCACCCACCTTAAACAATGTGCTACTGACTGGCCCAATACGTAACTTTTTAATACCATTATTATTATTATTATTATTATTATTATTATTATTTTGGGGGAGAGGTTTTCGCTATAGGGCGCATGCGCTCACCAGACAGAGAGAGACATAGAGACAGAAAGCGAGAGAAATCACCCCCCAGGGGGGATGGTCAGCAATCCCTTCTCCTCCATTCTCCTGTCGTTATCTTGGGCACACACGCACATGAGCCCAGCATGATTTTTAAGCCATCAGGTCTGGGACACGAACCGCAGTCAACTAGTGGGAGTCCAGCGACATAGCCATTATGTTAACTGCTGGTTCCCACCATTTTTATTATTTTAAAATAAAATAGGGAGGCAAAGCATTAATGACACAAAGAAATGTGGTATTATCTGTTGAAGATATTTTATAGTTTTATCAACTTTACTAGGGAGACATGTTCACCTGTTGAAATAGCCATTTTGTAAGCCAAATAATAATGTGATTGGATGCATAAAAGAAAATGAAATAAAATAAATAAATAAATAAATAAAATAAATGAAATAGTAATTTTAAAAATAAAAAAATAAAAAATATATAAATAAGTGGCTAGGTGAAAAGTACACAAAGAGTATAGGAAGCTATGATAAACCTGAAAAGAAAAATGAAAATGAAACAAGGTGGTGCTCAGAGACTTGATTAACACTTGAATTGTGGTTATCTCAAAGAGAGAACCATTAAAGACCAAGCATTGTAATTCTAATGCTGTTAACTTTTCATTTTACTTGAAATGAGAGTCAAGTGATTGTTTAAAAGTATGGAATATAAAGCAATTTAAATCAGATCCTTTTTCCATACAGACTTCACTTACTCCCTAATGCCTCAGGCACAAGCGCGGTGAAGGCAAGTTCAAGGTTGCCAAAATGTCTCAGAGGTCTGAAGTTTTCAGTGAGAGAAAGGACGAATGATGTGCTTTTAGTCAGCAACTCGCAGTATACCAAAACTCCAAACTAAAAAAAGTTTTAAAAAACGTAATGGGCCTTCCAACTACTTGTAAACAGGAAGAACTTTGAATTCTGTAGTTTCTGCTACCAGTGGCTGTAGCTTGCTGTCAATTTTGGAAAGATGGCTTTGTTTAATTGGCCACTTTTAACTGATTTTTATAAATAATGCCTTCAAGGTCAGTAAAGGTAATGTGCTTGGTGAGACAGAACTAATGCTATGTGCAGTTTTTTTTGAGGGATTATTATTATTTTTCAAGTTATAAAAGCTAAGGTATAGATTGCATTGTGGGAAACGAGGGATTTAATAACGTTTTGATAGGGCACAAAATGTCAACTATTGCTATGCCTATTTCAACAAACTTTGACGCTTAAAAATAAACAATAACCTTTTAGTTACCAACAGCCACTGTGGAATCACAGCTACCTTCAGTCACATGACACCAAGGGTACGAAGCGATAAACCCAAAACTTGCATTTTAGTCACAAGAATTTCTTGGTAAAAGTCTGTCATAATCGGCTGGGTATTCCTTGATTTTATTACGTACTCTTAGCTGCTTTTGCTTAATAAATGAAACATTGAGCTGAGTACATGGAAAACTTATATAATACTCAAACCAACATGATCTAAAATAGATACATCAAAAATTCAAGTATCTGAAGCAAGAAAATGTCATTGTCAAACTAAAACCAAAGCTTTGAAATAAATTATTGTTTTGGGATCAATAGATGGCCTAATGGTTACATTGCTGGGATCCCATGTAGTTGACCATAGTTCAAGTCCTGAACCAGGTGCTTAAAAACTCAGGCTGAGTGCATGTGTGTGTGTGCTCAAAATCCCAAAAGGAGAGTGGAGGAGAAGGGATTGCAGTGTAGCCATCCCTACCCCGGCTGGTGATTTCTCACTTTCTGTCTCTCTGTCTCTTTAGCAAGTACATGCACCCTACAGCAAAAATCTCTCAAAAAAAAGAAAGAAAGAAATTATTGTTTCAAATAAATGAATGTATAAATATAACACTGCTGGGACCAGCAGTTGGCTTAATGGCTGCGTTGATTTCTTGCTGTCTCTCTGTCTCTCTCTGTCTTTCTAGTGAGCACACGCACCCTATAGCAAAACCCTCTTCCAAACAAACAAACAAATAAATAAATAAATAAATAAAATACTGCCAAATAATGTTATATTTTTTTTGTGGGGGAGAGGTTTTTGCTATAGGGTGTGTGCGCTTATCAGAAAGAAAGAGACAGACAGAGAGACAGAAAGTGAGAAATCACCCCCCAGGGGGGATGGCCACCCACACTGCAATCCTTTCTCCTCCATTCTCTTCTCAGGATCTTGCGCACTTGCACACATGCACCTGGAGTGAGTTTTAGCTGCTGAGTCCGGGTCAACTATATGGGAGTCCAGCGACACAGCCATTACACTAACTGCTGGTCCCATAATCTTATAATTTTTATTTTTAAGAACTTTTATGTTCAAAAATAGGCTAATCATATTCTGCATAATAATAATTATGATCTTGGGTGTATGACTTTCTTCCTTCTTCCTTTCCTTCCTGCCTGCCTGCTTTCATGGTAGTCTCATTCTTCCTTTGCTCTCTCTCTTCTATTCTTCTATCTTTCTTCCCTTCATCACTTTCAAAAATAATAGATAACAATGAATCCAAAGGCAAACTAAAAGAGTAGATTATCAACAACCTACATCAATATATGCACTCTCTCCCTACTCCCACCCCTCATTTCCTTCCTCCAGACAAAATAATTAATATCCTACATGCTATAATTGTCATTTCTTTCCTTGAGTGAGAAAAAAACCTGCAGTTATTATATATATAGTTATTACCAAAACAATGAATAGGTTTCTTTTTATAATATTAATATGCAATTTTATAGGTCCTCTTTTTTTATTCACAGTTGCATTCAGATAAACCTTGGCCCAAGTAGTGGGGGTGCTGCTGTGCAGTGCTGGACGCCATCTGGGAAGCTTCTAGTGTTTTCCCTTGGGCCTACCTGACTGTATTCCTGATCCTGGCTGGCTGCACGCCTGGGGGAAAGGTCACAGGATGAAGGCTCTCTTTTTCTCTTTCTCTCTCCCCGGAAACAACAGATAACTAACTAAATAAAGATCGAGTCCAGATTGATTTTCATAGCTATGGATAAGTAACTGTAGATTGTTAACTATAGTTTGTCCCTTCATTCTCCTACTGATGAAGTTTGACTTTTTTCTTAGAGTAAAACCCATCCATTTTACCCCTAAGAAAGTTAACAAGGAGTTTTTACACATGTGCACTAGAAATATTCCCAGCCACACTAGTATTATTTGTTATCCATAATGACAAAACAAAAAACAAATTAAAAGAAAAAACTCCAGAAGTCAGAAATCATGCTTTTCAATTTTAACTGAAAAATATTGCTTCCCAGGATTGTCCAATGTTCTGATGCATGTAACTCTTGTGAAATCAAGTGAATATTAATGTTTTTTTTTGGTTAGAATTTGATATTTACACGCACACACACACACACCACACACTGCATTCACGGAAAACCTTTCTGAATGTGCTCATTTATCTTCTCGTCACTACTGACACCGCTACCACAACTATCCAAAGCAGATACCTGATAATTCTTTTGCTCTGCTTTACTCCTTGGTATAGCATTTCTTATGAGCTATTCACCTTTATATCTGATTATTTTTTATTGCCTTCTGACTGAGCCGGGTCCATGGCTTCTTTGGATGTCCCTGTATCTTCTGCACATCCCTGTAAGAACAGTGTCCCCTACACAGGGAGAAGTCTATAAATCTTTGCTGGATGAAGAAGCCGTGATCTAAGTACCATAGTGTTGATGTCTTATAGTGGCTGATCACCAAGTCTGGTGTGTTTAAAATTCTTCATTATTTCGGGATTTTACATGCACTGATTGAAACATGTTCTGTAATAATGTGTATTTTAACATCATTGAATGGAAGATGCTTATGTTCAAAACTGAAATAAAATGCAAAAATAATTTTAAAAATAATTTATAAAGTACTTCTGTAACTCGTAACACTTATTTTATACTCTGCCAATACAAAAATAAAAAATAATTAACACAACTTTTTTTTCTGGAAAATGTAAAATTCAACCAAAAATGGGGCATCTATCTACTTAGGATGGTCCCTGTGGCCCTAATTAACAATGGCTGTCTAAAGAGAGAGGTAATTGCTGACACACATAATGCAAACGGTTAGATGGGGAACATCGGCAGTAATGCGTATTTACTTTGAAGCTTGCTTGACAAGTGCTTGGATTACAGAAAGTTGGAGAACTATCTTCAGTAAGACTGATAAATGAGATTCCTTCCCTGATCCTCACTTTTGTCAATACTTAGGCAGTATCACTCCTAACACTTCAGTTTGGGAGCCTTGCCTCTGAAAGTCAAAGATTTACGGTGAGTGAAAAATGTCCACATTGAAAAGGTAAGAGAAGATCAGATGATACCCACTTTTGACCACTATAATTAATAGCTGAATCTTCAATGGTTACTAATTGAATGGAGGTCAGTGTGTTGCCATGGCAATATCCTAGCCAAGCAATTTTACCCATTTTCCAGTCTGTTGCCCCTTTGAATAACTAAAGTTATAAAATGCTTTAATTGCAAGATTTGCAAATGATACAACATCTGGGCCCAAATTTACATATAAAGGGAGAAGTTTAATGGAGTTATTAGCATATCTGTGTGAACTCCTCAATTTTTATATTTCATTATGAAACGCAGTTTCACTGATGAACCCTATGTATATAACAGAAAAAAGCAGCATCATTAAAAATAAAAATAAGCCACTCAAGTCTCACCAATTCATCTAGGAAATACAATTTGTACCTAGTGTGAATCTTCAGTTTTGTTTTAAGTGATTTAAGAAGCTTGTTAAATAGTAGAATTGACTAAACATTTTAAAACCTTTATCATTCTCATGATGCTATGTCATACATTCAAGTTATTTATTTATTTATTTATTTATTTTTGTAGAGTTTTTTTCCTATAGGGGGCATGCACGCTTGTCAGAAACACAGAGACAGAGAGACAAAAAGTGAGAAATCACCCCCCAGGGGGAATGGCAAGGCCACAATCCCTTCTCCTCCATTCTCCTCTCGGGATCTTGGGCACGCACACACATGCACCCAGCGTGAGTGTAAACCACCAGCCTGAGACTCAAACTGCTGTCAACTACATGGAAGTCCAGCAACATAGCCATTACGCTAACTGCTGGTACCTCATATATTAACGTTTTTAACAACTCTGTAAAGAGCATGTTTTAACAAATTCAGCAAGAAAGATAAATATCAAATGTAAAATTATATAGGTACGTCACTCTTTTAAAGGGAATAAAATAGCAATATTATTTCATTACAGAAATATCGGAATTCCTATAACAGTATAACCACAAAAAAGAAGATAACATAATGTATAGGTGTTATGAATTAATTAATTCCTATGGAGTACAAATCGTAAATATTCCTATAATAATATAGCCCTAAGGGAAGGGAGTGGATATGTTGGTTCATGGTACAAAGTTTATGTAAAAAAACTTAAAGAATAACAGTTAAAATGTTTATTTTTTGATATATATATAAAGGGAAAACAAAATAAAACAAGCACAAACTTCAAAATGGGCTTATTAGAATTAGAACTTTTTCCAGCTATTGAATTAAAAGATGAACTCTTGAGGAACTTGATAAAACGTAAAGCAGTGTGCACGCATCCGGAACATCCTTTCAATCAACACGAGTTACAGAGATGGGACTACTTTATAGGTCCCATACACATACACAAGTACTGAAAACTAGGAAGAAAACTTTCAGAATTAACAAAGAAACAAAAGGTGAGAACCCTTCACCATTTTTCTAAGAGGGCTATGTTATAGTACTCTATATTTTACAAGCATCATTGAGTTTTCTAGTAGAAGTTTATGCCTGGGGCATCTTTTCCCACAAAATCATGACTTTAAAGTGTATTTTCCAGGATGCTGACCCAGCTAATTTTGAGATTCCGTATCTCTCAATTTCAACATTTGAACAAAAGCAGGGCAACAGAAGGCACAGAAAAGGACTAAAGAAATCTTAAAGATAAACACATAAATTTAGTCATGAATATCATTTAAAAAATTTAATTGGAAGATGCACAGGCTCGCTGGAGAGACATACACAGAGTGAGGGAAAGTGAGACAGCACCCTCTATAGAGGATGGCCATGCCACACTCCCTTCTCCTCCATCTCTTCTTCCTTCCTGGATTTTGGGTGAGTATGCACATAGCATGTTTTCAAGTCACTGTATTCAGGGTTTGAACAGCACAGTCATCCATGTAGGATCCAGCTGCCTTCACCACCATACCACTGGCTGGTTCTCTCTTTTTTTCTTTTTCCTTTTTGAATTACCAGAGAGTATTTATTCTCACCAGAGGCGGAGTGAAGCGAAAGAAAAAAAGAGAGAGAGAGAACCCTACCCTACGTGGTCATGCTCTAATCCTTTTCCCACCATTTTTCTATACAGTCAAGATTTTTGGCATACACAAACAGCATGGCTTTCTTTTCTTTTCTTTTCTTTTCTTTCTTTCTTTCTTTTTTTTTTTTTTGAGAGAGAGATTTTTTCTATAGGGCATGTGTGCTCACTGGTCACACAGAGAGACTGAGAGAAAGAAATTAAGAAATCACCCTCTAGGAGTGATGGCCGTGACACAATCCCTTCTCCTCCAGCCTCATCTAGGAATTTTGGACATGTACACATAAGTGCCCAGCATGAATTTTAAGCCACAGGAAGCATGGTCAACTACATGGGAGTCTAGTAATGTAACCATTACACCATCTACTGGTCCTAACCCGGTATGTTTTCCAACCTGATAGGGCTGGGATCCAGCTTCCCTATACAGGGTTGCATTATTTGTTAGGTTCAAGTCAGGTGTATCCACTACTGCTAAATTGTTTAAAATATATTATATTGCATATATCAACTATTATGTAAAACTTTATCAAGAAGAAAATCTCATCTCTATTTAAGTTATATGATATAGGGGGAGAAAATGGCATGGAAAGCAGTGTCCAGAGAGTTGGATTCAAATCTCCGTTCTCTCTTTACAATTCAAGTGAGTTCAAGTATATTGTGCAACAGCCTAACACAGCTTCTGTATCAAAAAAGGAAGACTGTTAATACCAACTAACCATATTGTTACAGAAATTTAACAATGCACATAGAGTTCCTAGCAAGTTGCCTAGTACATAATAATCCCTAGATAATGATGCATAATATAATTTTAATTATCCACCTTATTTGTGGATACATCTACTACTTCTGATGGAACTTGGTCAGAGGAAGGTAAAATCAGAGCTGCCTCATAATTCTGAGCTGGCATACAATCTCCTAATGAAAGCATAGTCCTTTACTAATAGCCAGTTTGTTGTAAATGAAGCTGCTTTGGTGTCACATCTAGACACACTTTTTTTTTTTTTTTCATGGCTATACTGAAACTGCTTGCTGCAAGAGCTACAAGAAATTCTTCAGGGAGCAACATCCTCCATCTGATAAGACAAAGACAGTAGGAATATTTCTTCTAGAAAAGGCTATCTGCCCCTGACCCTAGCAGAAAAGGGAAGGAACTTGATTGAAACCAAGTGATAGTTGGGCAGAATGAGGAATATTAAAGCAAGAGAGAGAGAAAACAGAGATTTAGAGAGACTAAGGGCCAATAAATGTCCCAGGGGAGATAAAAGCCTTACACCAGGAAAAGGCAAATTTTTCCTCATGTGAATAGCAATGAAGTTAAAAAGGAAAAAGTGGAAAGAAGTAAGGAATTCTAAAGAAAAAATATGTTATCATGACTCATTTTTTCAAGTATTACTCACCTTTACCCTTAATAATTCAAATATTCTTTTCACTTGTTCCCAGTAATTTTTTTTTTTTTTGGAGAGATTTTCGCTATAGGTCGCGTGCACTAGCCAGACAGACAGAGAGAGACATAGAGACAGAAAGCGAGAACTCACCCCCCGGGGATGATTGGTCATGCCGCAATCCCTTCTTCTCCATTCTCCTCTCGGGATCTTGGGCACGCACGCACACACGCCTGGCGTGATTTTAAAGCCACCGGGTCTGGGACGCGAACCGCGGTCGACTACGTGGGAGTCCAGCGACATAGCCATTATGCTAACTGCTGGTTCCCATTCCCAGCAATTTTCAATGTTATTTTTTACAGCCTAATTCGAATACTGATAGTTTATCATTGGGGTTGGACAGTTATTCCCTAAGTATGCATTGAATTACGAGTCACATATCTCATTTAATTCATGTGGCAACCAAGACTTACTGAAGACAATTCGCTTAACAAGTACAAATTAGGTAACTGTTTACACTATGCTTTGAGTAGACAAATCACATATAGCAGAGTTTCTGTTCTTGTCAGATTTACAGTTTCCAAACAGGTAGACATCCCCTTGGCCTGGCCGAACCAAGCGTACATCATCAGAACTACAGCAGTTCAAAGATGGGCATTCTACCTGACAAGGCCATGCCCTGATCTTGCACAGAATTTGGGGTAGAGTTCTTCTCCTTTAGGAGCTTAGAACCAGAATCTGGAGCTTCTAGATGCCACTTTTATAACTATGTGGAAAAATTCTTCCTAAAGATGATATAGTGTGCCAGGTGGTAGTGCAGTGGTAACAGAACTGAACCCATCTGTAAAAGTTCCTGGGTTCTTGTCCTGGGAACTCTCAGCACACACTTGTCTATAATCCAGGCTGTTAAAAGTAGGGTGGACATTGGTGTGAGGGCTCTGCTGAGGGTACCTGTATTTCTTTCTGTCTCTATTCTGTCTCGAACTCTCTCTCATAGGAGAAATAAATAAATAAGCTTAAATAAAAATCACACGGAAGTCGAGCTGAGAGATGGGAAAAACAGTCCTGATGTTTTGCATGCCTGAATGTGCACCTATGTCTGAAACCCTCATACTTTTTAACTGGCAGTAATGTGAACCTTCAACTCCTTCTCTTTGTTAAACACTTAAGCCATGGGAAGTGTGTTTTTTGACTCTTGCAAGTAAAGTAAGGCTTCTGGCCAATAAAATTGATTTAGAATTTCTAAGAGTGGAAGTATACAGATGGCCACAAATTAATTTTGTTTAACAAAAGCCTTTTAACAGCTAAATTTATGATCAAGTTAATGTGCATGTTTTTACTACACTTTAGCCACTATTAAAGTCTTGAGGCTTAATCCTTTCCTGTATTTTCTTGAAATTCAAAGTCATCTAAGTGCTCCAGAAACAATATTACTCCAATTGATCATGCTATGCTATTTCTTAGGCCATATCTGAGCTTCTTTAGAGCTTGAAAAATGTTTGCAATTTTGGTGGTTATTTCTATTCCAGAATTCTGCTTAGACACAGTTTGATGCCACCACTGTAAGCCCCATGCCTTGTATGTTTGTGGTAAAAATAGAATTTTTGCGAGCAAAATGTGATGGCTTGGAAATAACTGCTACCTGCTTGTACCTTCCAGTTGCAAAACTGTCAAGTGCTTCAACCTGTTAATTATTAGCAAACAGAGCTTAGAATCACTTCACTAGAAATAGATACATTTTTCCCTCAACAAAAGAAAAAAAAAAAAAGAAGAAAGAGAAAGAAAAAAAAAAAGAGAGAAAGAAAGTAAGAATGAAAGAGAAAATTGAATGCAGTCCCTGGTTAGTATTCTGTGTTAAAAACTTAATTTATAGGAATACAAACACATAGAAGAAAACTGTAAAGCAAAGCTATACAGAATTACAGAAAATGGTTTAGTGATTAGTTTTGAGGAGATGAAAGAGAAGGGGAGGGAGAGTATCACACTGTCCATTCCCAAGTTGATTACATGTTTTATATTTTAACAGAGTAAAGTGCAAACAGTTCATTATTTTATTTATATACTTCTTCTAACATATATTTCAATGGCACTTTTTTAGTTTTTCACTGCCTTTTGTGTTCCTTTTTATTCCTTTTTTTCCTAGATTGTTTTCACTTGTTGGATTGGTTGGGTCCTTTTTGTTTTATCCTAGATCACCTTCTAAATATGTTTCAGTTCTGCTGGGGATGAGGTCGTGTAGAATAGAATGGTTGGGGGAAGAGGTTGGGATTGCGGGTAGTCTATTTTTTTGTCTATATATTAAATTAAAAATAACATAGCTATCTAACAGATACTTTATTTCTTCAAAGAAATAGTCACAGTTTAAACTAAAATTTCTCAAAAGTAAATACATGATATATGATCTGACAGTAGTTTCAGCTTTTGATGCTCTCATAATTAATGGATTTTAGTTTGTTACTAAACACCTTCTCTCTTATTTGTCCTCTTCCTTCCCCCATTAAAAAAAATTGACTCATAACTCTGATAATTACTCACCACAAAATTTTTAAAAGAATTATTTAATTTAATTTTATTTATTCATTTATTTATTTTAATTTGATCAGAGAGAGACACACACAGAGATAGAGAGAGGGAAAAGGAGAAAGCAAGCCACCAAGTTCAGGACTCGAACCGTGGTCCATCATGTGGGAGTGTCCAGCGCCTAAACCACCATGTCACCTGCTGGGCCCCTCACAACAAAGTAATCTTTTCTTCATAAATGTTCAAGAAATTATTTTCAAACATAGGTCACTGATTAAATATTTGTCAACACGATAGTTCTCCTCCTGTAATATATTTATTCATTTATTTTTTATTTCTTGTTCTTTTATACATTCAGTCACGTTATTTAGCTTACAAAGTGAATATTCCATCATATGAACATTTCTCCCTAGTTCAGTCGACAATAGTATAAACTTATGTTCAACAGAAAATACCACATTTCTTTGTCCTGTAATATATTTTAAAGATCGTAATTTTCCTCTTCTGTTGTGAAAGTGAGAGAAAATACATGGGATGAAAGGAGAGAGAGGAGTTCTTGACAGGGTCTTGCATGTGTAGTCCTCTGTTCTCACTGCCCAGGTAGCTAGGACTGCAGGTATGTGACAACTTGACCAGCCTTTTCAGTTCAGTCTAGGATCTGTCTGCTCACGTTGCTTCAGCCTCAAACAGTGGTGCCCTACAACCTGTGCCACCATAGTCAGGCTTTTTTTTTTTTTTTAAGTTCTCTGGGACCAGCAGTTAGTGTAATAGCTATGTTGCTGAACTCCCATGTAGTCGACCATGGTTCAAGTCCTGGACTTGGGGGCTTAAACTCACACCAGGCGCATGTGTGTACATGCCCAAGATCCCAAGAGGAGAATGGAGGAGACAGGATTGTGGTGTGGCTATCCCCTCTGGGGGGATGATTTCTCACTTTCTGTCTTTCTCTGTCTTTCTGGCACACATGCGCATCCTATAGCAAACCCCTCTCCAAAAAATTAGAAAAAGAAAAAAAAAGAAAGAAAGGAAGAATAAGTTCTCTCTTTGTTTCCCAGGCTATCCCTAAACTCTTGATTATCCTGTCTTGGCTTTCCAAGTAGCTGTGATTACAAATGCACACCATCATACCCAGCTAACGTCTCTCTCTTTTTCTTTTGTTTGTTTATTTATTTATTTATGCATGTATTTTTATACCTTCAACCACTGTATATCATTAAGCTTGTATAAAGAGTTTTCCTAGCACGAATACACCCTGTATTAGTCCAGTTAAAGGTTACTTCCATACCCGTAAAAAAGTCCTGTCTCACAATTCTTAACCCGATACATACACGTTTTCATCAACAGATCATTTTTCATTTTTGTGTCCCTTAAATGTTTTGCCTCTTTCTTTTTCTCCTTGATCACTTCCTTTCACCCTCTTCCATTTCCCATTCTCCTTCCCCACTGTTTCTAGTATTCATAATTGTTCTCCAGCTTTTATAACTTCTGATCTTTCAGTGTCTGTCATGCAGTACAGACATTTGGTATGTATTAAGTTGGGACATACAATGTCTCTCTTTTATCATCTGGTTTGCTTTACTTAGCAAATTGTTCTACATCTAAAATTATCTTCTGATAAAATAGTAAGAATACTGATCGTTTGTATGTCTTTATCAGTAGCGTCCTATGGTTTCAATGTGTCTTCGAAAGTTCTATTCAAGTTTCAATGTACTGGAACTAAGTTCTATTGTGAAGTATTTTGAGAAAACTTAATCTAATTATGATGTTGAAAGGTGGGATCTTTAAGAAGTGACTACACATCAGGGTGGACCCCCCCACCCCCGTAATTAACTCCTGGTGGGTTTATACTGAGAAGGGATGAAAGAAAGGCACATAGACACAGACATGTATGCCTGACGTCTGCTGTAGCTTGCCATTTGATTTACCAGCAACAAGATTCCTATCAAATACAACCCCGAGAACTTGGACTACCAGACGGTGAGTTGAATAAATCTCTATTCTTACAGATTACCCATTTTAAGTATTTTTGTTATTAACAACAGAGCACAGTAGAATACCATCTCTTCAGCGTCTTCTTTCCCCAGCAGCACTGGCCTCCGTTCCTGTCACTAGTAGCCAAGAAATTCTGTCCACTTGACTTTTTCCTGTCTCACACAGCAGCTTAGGATTTTCCCAGAACTAAAAGTTACTTCCATACATATGAAAAAGTCCTGTCTCACAGTTCTTAACCCAATATCCATATAAGCACAATTTGACTCTCAACTATTCTTAAATTTTTAAAGGATCCCAGTTACATTAGGAATCAAAATCCTTGAGAGCAGCATTTCAGATCTTTGTTATCCAAGCACAACTTATCTTTTCGACTCCCAAGCACTCTTCCAATTAATGTAGTATATATAGACAAGGCACAGTGTCTTTTTCTTTTTTTCTCTATCTATTATACAGTTCTAGGCACACAACATGACTTTTGAATAAATGCAAGAATAAATAAAAAGAAATACTAAGGTAATTGCTGAATGTAATTATATTTTTTTTGTTTCCATTAATATAATTTTTCCCTGTTCTCTTTTTTATCTACAAAGTCAAATTCTCTGTCTCTCTCTCTCTCTCTCTACAAAAATCAATCGAATGTCATTAATTGGTCCTAGTTTTCAATGTTGTCTTCAATATTGCTTCTTCCATGGAGACTATCCTGAAATTCCAAGATAATAGTCTTTCTTTTTCTTTCATATTTGTGTTATTGGTTTCATATGTTCTTCAGAGAGAGAGAGAGAGAAAGAGAGAGAAAGACACTTCTCAGGGGAAATGGCCACACCACAATCCTTTCTCTTCCATTCTCCTTGCATGTTTTTCAAGTTACTAGGTCTGGCACTCAAACAGTAGAGTCAGCCATGTGGGATCTGGTGTCGTAACCACCATGCCATTCGCCAGCCCTAAAGATTACAATTTTTCTCTCTTCTTCTCTCCCTCCCTTCCTTCTTTCAACTGAGAGTGCACTGTATTACCTTCTTCATGGCACTTATATCCATTTTCATCTTGAGCCTGAAAAATTCTTAATGGTAAGGTCTATGTCTCACTTATGTCTAATTCCTCAAAGCAACATGTTGATCATAGACATCCTTTCAGTTATCTGCAGAATACTGCTCTTCAAAGAGGGCTGAAAGTTCAGCTAGCCTAACACACTTAAATTCATGTTTTTCATGCCTTTTAGGTGAAAATTTCCTCATTTCTGTTTCCAACTTAAGTGTGATAAAAAGGTTAGGATTCAAAAGGCAAGTGTTTTGTTTGTTTGCTTATTCAATTGGTTGGTTTTAGCTTTTTGAAATCTTCCCATTTCTTACTAACAGAAGAACATTTTAGATTTTACCACCAGGAGTAATTTTTGAACAGAGCACTACTGAATTTTAAAATACATTACCAACCATTACAGATTTCAGAACAGAATTGCCTGTGGTCTTTGGCTCTTATTTTCACCTATTGACTGACATGCAATGAAGCATGGAGCCAGCAAACATAGATTCTAAAGACAGACATATTTGATTTTTGAATTCCTACTGTCGTTTCCTGGCAGTGTGACCTTGAAATATTACTACAGCTCTTTAATCTGCAATTTTATCAGAAATGAAACAAAAATCTAGTACCTATTTCATAGGGTTGTCATAATGATTGACTAAGACAATGCATGTAAAAAGTTTAGTATAATGCCTAACATAGAGTAAGCATGCAGTTAATGTAAGTTGTTTATAATCATTAACTGCCTCAGCATCTCCCAGTCCACACCAAACTGCCCCAAATGGCTGTGGTTAATGAGATACAGGAATTCAGTACCAAAACAATGTCAGCTCTTGAATGTCAAGTATAGAAAAACAAGAATCTATTACATTTGTGGGGTGGGAGGAGGTAGAGATGGATTATGTGGCTACCAAAAGTATTAATTATAGTGAAGACTTCAAGTTAGTCCTAGGGGAAGGTCAATACAAGAGGGAATAGGGGTTAGTGATCAGGGGACAGCAGAAATACATTTATGCAGCTGGTGACACTTTGCGGGTGACTGAAGTTGTTAAAATAAATGGAGGGCTCAGCACACTGAGAAAAAACCCCAGCGGGCCTAGAACAAGACGGGGCCATAGCAAAGGTATCAGGGAAAAGTCTGGAGTGATGAAAATGGGCAGAGCTGATCAAATGCAGGTCTAATTTTAATATATCAAGGTTATTTTGTTTGTTTATAGGCATTTTTTTGGGGGGGGCTTATACCTATTTAAGTTGTTCTGAATTAAATGGGATGTTTTACATGCCTCTTGCTTTCAAAATGTAGATAGTTTTATCACTGCAGGCTTTTTCTTCATAAGCGAAGGGAATGCACTCCCGGTGTTTGCAGCCATGGAAGGCAAGGGCTACAAGCTTTGATAGGAAGAACGGTAGCTGCCATTATTGGCCTTAATGGAAAAGAACAGAGGAAATGTGTTGTTAGCCAAAGATTAGGTGAGTAGTGTCACATGTAGTTTTTAATATTTAATGAATCTATATGGTACAATCCATTATGTGACAATTTAATTATATGACAAAAAAGTTTGATAAATAATATTGTGGTAGGACATCTAATTCATTATTTAACAAAGAAATCAATACTTTCATAAATCATAGTTCTCCATAGATGTACTTTTTTTTTTCTCTCCAAGTGTGGAAAAATCCTTATTCAGAATCCATAGGCAATTTATTTTCCAGTCAGGACAAGTTTGAATGGAAGTTTAATTGGGCCCAGGACAGACATAAATTCTATTTATTTATTTTTTAACCATTATATGGAAAAGCTTTTGTTACAAGTGCTTTTCAGGAAGCCTTAACCATATCCAGGTAGCATTTTCCTACAGCATGCTTTAAGAGCAGAAAGTAGTGGTAGCCATACATTACGTATCAAGCCATAACAAAGCACAAAATAATAAGGTGAAAATATTTTTCACACCCTTCTTTGCCTTGATTTGACTTCAACGTATATTAAGTACAATGATGTTTTTGTATTTTAACATTTCCAACAGTCATATAGTTTGTAAATATCATAGAAGATTACACATTTATTAAGTACATGCTCAGATTAGGACTAATTTTTACTATTTTCATGTCATATCATCATAAGAAAACATTTTTTTTAGTCTTAAGATTTGTAATCTAGAAGATATATTCTTCCCTCATTTAACTTAAACCCCAGTAGTATTTTATAGCTGTAATAATGTAGTTTTTATATAATTCACATTTATGCAGTCTGTAACTTAATAAAGTTAACGCTTCTTTTGGCTGAATTGCTATACATTATCTACAACATAATTAAAAATATTTTTGACTAGAAAGAAACAATCATGCAATACTTTTTAAAAATTTATTTCTGATTGTTGAATATATTAGAGTTTAAGTTTAAATTTTTAACTTTCTTGCATTGCTCAAAAGAATTATCAGTTTAAAAACTATTTTCGAATGACAAAATCAACCTCTTTTAATACAGAGGCCTAAACTAATTTTCTATAACATATTCAGAGACAGAGCATAGCCACCTAAAGCCTTCATTGAATGTAATAAAATACATTATTAGCAATTTTTCATCTCATTTTAGGAACTTTATTGAAATAGTGACTGTCTGTCATTATATATTTTATTATTAATGATTTCTTTTAGTAATGAAGCATAAAACCCTTAAGGATACATTTTCATTTTTGAATGCAAATACTCCCATTTAGTTATTTTGTAAGATCCCACTAAATAGTGCATGGTTTGACATTTGGTTGAAAATTGCTAAAAGAGACTTAAGTTTTCTTATATTATTTAGCATTGAACATTGCAAAATATACACTTCTTTTTCCAGGGTCATGGTTCAATGTAATGTTATAATACCCTAGCATGTCAAAGCAGAAATAAGAACAAGTGTAAGTATTTCTGAACTAAGACAAAGATCACATCAAATCATAGAGGCTGAGATCTTAAACTCTGAAACCAGAGGAATGGATTTAAGTTCTGACTTTGTAATTTTCTAAGTTGTTGATCTTGGGCAAGTTTATTAATTACTGTGTTCCTCAGTATCCTCCTCTGTAAAGTGATTTCATAATTTTGACGTAGGGCTAAAACTTTTAATTTGGAAATAATTTTAAACTTACAGTAAAGTTGCAAATATAGTATAGGAGGTTCACATAACCCTACATCAGCGTTCACAAACTTGTATAACCATAGTATTATTACCATGTCGCTATGAACTAAACTATAGGCCTTATTATTGGGTTGTCAGAAAAGTCATGATGCAATTTTTAATGCTTTTATGGGAGGGGAAGAGTGTAGGAAAGAAAATTATGGGGAAAAAATGGAGACATAAGACATTTATGGGACACAGATACGTTTATTATCTGTTGATGAGGACGTGTATAGTATTCTCAGTTGGGCTGGACTGATGTGTGTATCATGCTGGGTAAAGTGTCTTTACCATCTAAATGATGTATAGAGATTAAATGTATAAATAATAATAAAAATGTAAAAAAATGTTTATGTATTAAAAACCAAACTGATAGCTCTGGTTCTAATCTAATACCATAAGGTTCACTCAACTTTCTTCTTTTCCTTATGTGTACCTTTTCTGACAGTGAAAAGCATGGCTTCCATCATGTATAATAAAGATACTTGTTCAGTGTTAGCTTCAGAAAGTACAAGGTCATTCCAAAGTACTAAATATAAAGTAGCTACAGATTTGCTAAACCATAACCCCATAGAAACAGATTAAGTTTCTAGAGTACAATATTTGTGCTCTTTTAGTCTTTAGTTTTACAGTACTAGTTGACATAATGTTACCCAAAGTTAGATTAGTTCTTCATTGTGTGCGTGTGTGTGTATATATACACACACATATATATACATGTATGTACACACACATATATATATATATAATATATATATATATACTAGTGTGTGTGTATATATATGCATATATATATTTTATATATGTGTGTGTGTATATATACATATATTCTCCTGTAGGGGACATGTGCTTGCTGGAGCGATACAGAGACAGACAGTGAGAGAGAAAGTGAGAAATCACCCCTGGGGGGAAAGGTCATGCCACAATCTTTTCTTTTTTTAAAGCAATCTTTGCATTTGTGTAAATACCTTTTTTAAAAAAAGTATTATTTATTTATTTATTCATTTATTTATTTTCATTTGACCACAGAGAGACACAGGGAGAGACAGAGACAGAGAGGGAAATTGAGGAAGCAAGCCACCAGGTTTGAGACTCAAACTATGGTTGGCCATGTGGGAGTGTCCAGCAACTTAACCACCACGTCAACCGCTGGTCTTTCTCCTCTAGTCTCCTCTCAGGATTTTGGGCACTTGCACATGAGCCCAGCATGATTTCAAGCTTCTGGGTCTGGGGCTTGAACTGTCATTAGCTATGTGGGAATCCACACCTTAACCACTCCACCACCTGTGGGCCCCATAGCTCTTCATTATAAATTGGTTAGCTGTTATTTTTCTTGTTATTTGACCTCCTAGAAGCGTTTAAATGTGCCATGGCAATTATACCCTTTGTCCAATGTAGGTAGATGTCAGTGGACCAAAAGTTACCTTTAAAGGTTTCTATTTATGTGTCAACAGAAGAGCACTGTGTTTTGGAGTGAGGTAAACCATTGCTTTATTTCTCATACTCTCCCTCTGCCCATCTCTATGCAATTCTTTTTGAGCTTTGTTTCTCCTTATGCTTGGCAAAATACTGCATACCCTAGAGGTCTGTTATGAAAATTAGAAGTAAGAATGTAGCTCTTCTTTTTTTTTTTTTTTCCTAAGAGGTTTTTGCTAGAGGAAGCATGCACTCACCAGAAAGATAGAGAGACAGAAAGCAAGAAATCACCCCCCCTGGGGGGATGGCCACTCCACAATCCCTTCTCCTCCACTCTCCTCTCGGGATCTTGGACATGCACGCACATGTGTACAGTGTGAGTTTAATCTACTGGGTCTGGGACTCAAACTGTGGTCGATTGTATGGGAATTCAGTGATATAGCCATTATGCCATCGGCTGGTCCAAGGACGTAGCTATTTTGAAAACAATAGCTATCTAATAAAATAAATAAATAAACAAACAAACAAACAAACAAACAAACAAACACCTCCTGGGGCCAGGAGGTGGTATGAAGATGAAGGTGCTGAATCTCACATGACTGACTGTAGTTTGAGTCCCAGACCAGAGGCTTGAAAATTACATTGGGTACATTTTTGTATGCAAGTATGTGTATGCCCAAAATCTTGGAGGAGAATGGAAAAAGTATTGCAGCATGGTCATCCCCTCTGGTGGGTTCTTTCCCACCTCCTTCCTTTCTCTCTGTTTCTCTCTGGTGAGTGCACAAGTCCTCTAGAAAAATCAAAACCAAACAATAGGGAAAAAGAAAAACTGCTCATCACTCATGGTAATAATTTTTTTTTCAGTATAGATATATAGATACATAGATGTTTTACATAGAATATGGTACGTTTACTTAACAAATCCAATGTGTGACAATTGAGCAGTCCTTCAGCCTCTTTGTGAATTGAAGAGGAGTATCTGGTAGTGGGAACCAGCAGTTAGCGTAATGGCTATGTCGCTGGATTCCCACGTAGTCGACCGTAGTTCGTGTCCCGGACCCGGTGGCTTAAAACTTACGCTGGGTGCGTGTGCGTGCGTGCCCAAGATCCCGAGAGGAGAATGGAGGAGAAGGGATTGCGGCGTGACCATCCCCCCTGGGGGGTGATTTCTCGCTTTCTGTCTCTATGTCTCTCTCTGTCTGTCTGGCGAGCGCACGCGGCCTACAGTGAAAATTTCTCAAAAAAAAAAAAGAGGAGTATCTGGTAGTTAAAATAATTTTAATAGTAAAAGTGCCAGTAAATTCATGATAAAGACGAAATGAAAAAATGAAGGAACGTAATACAGTATATCATTGATACAATTTTTTAGTGCTTGAGAAGTTCGAAAGGGAGGGTGAGAGTTAACACTGTCAGTTACTTTCTGTTTTTATGTCTAAAGGAAAGAAAACAAAGAGCTTGCCTTGTCCCAAAGCTAAAATACAAATACAAGTAGAACTAGTCATAAGTTATTATCTTCTTATATACTCAGTGTAAAATCTAAGCTTAATAAACACCCAAAGATACGAGAAGTAAAGGGTAAAATAAGCTAAAGAAGCTCTCATTTATCCTTCCTATTTTCCTTAAAAATAGCAAAACCAAATTATGGGTGATTGTAAACAGTTATACTATTTCTGGAACACACATTGAAAAACACTTTTTACCTATCAATTTAATTTTTTCTAGCAAATAACACCCTACATTCATATACATGAACTAGTAGTTGCAGAAAATGTTGACACCAATCTATTTAAATAGATTAAAAGTGAATATTTCCATTACTTTTCTTAGTTAAAGAGAGGGGAAAAAAAGCCTAATTTGATATTCTGGAGCTAGGTTAATAGGAATTGTGAAGTAACATATTATTTTGAAATATTGACCAATTCTTTCTTTGAAATTACGTTGCCCTCCCAATATTTTAAATATTCATGTTTAAAAATGGAATGAGCAACAGGACCATTGGATAATCAAATTACCATCTTATCAAGGCTAATGATAGGACTGTCTTTTTCATGAATCATCAGTGATTCATTTCACACAGCCACAAAAGCATTTAAATGCAGTTATGTGGGGGACTCCTATAACTGGATAAAAATGTTAGAAGCTTATTGAGGTCAGATTCATTTGAACAAAGTTGAAAACTTAAAACTGGATTAAATCTTCATGAAAATATCTTCATGCTTCCAAACACTTTTTAAAATAAATGACAATTTTTTAAATGAAAATAATCTGGTGATTTTTATGCTACCTAATACCATAAGAAGATGCAAATTAAGTCAGTTCTGTTCAATTAGATCTTTTACAATTAATATGCACATCTCCATAATATTATATGAATACTCTGTTATTATAGATTCTACATAAGTCTGCTTGATCACAAATCATGTATTTCGTATATTTTGGCAGCACTGACTTTATGAGAATAAAAGCTTAGACTTTTCTAGATTAGTGTCAAGCTAGAAGATAATTCAAAACGCTTTTTGAACACTTGCTAACATATAATATAGTTTATTTAATACTCTAATATCTTCTACTATCACTCAAAGACTCTAACATTTCAAAAGTTTACCTTGTACTGAGTTATATAAAACAGTGTATGTATATACCTTAAAGAGCAGGTCATTATAAAAATTAAAATATTTATAATATCATTATAATATTAATAAATTATACTAAAATTATAAAATGTGAAGTAAGAAACTGGCTTCCCACTCACCCTGCTCTCCCACCATATTCCACACCTCCTGTCCCAGTTCCTCCATAGGCTGTGAGAGTTTTCTCACAAACACATTTTTTTCATGTTTCATTTTTAGGACATTATAAAGAAATAAATGCAGGTTCACAAAAAATCTCTGGAGGGGTTTCATTTTCATAGAGGGTAAGTATTTAAGCTCCTGTTTGCTTTCCTCTAAGTCCAGAGAAATTTAACTCAAGTCGAAGCTCCTGGTGGATCCAAGTCCCCAGAGTTTATCTCTTGCTAGAGGCTTCCTCCTGCTGGTTGTCTTCGACGTTGCAGTTACTCAGACCCACTCTTACCCTGCTGCAGCTGCTGTTGCTGCTGCTGTGAACATAGTATAGAGAACTCCTGTCTGGCTCCAATGTTAGCCTGGTCATGTTAAAACAACCTTGTATACTGAGAGCCTTCCCTTCAACTCACACTATCAGGAAGGCACGCCGTCTGTGCCTTGTCTGTAAGAACTCACTCAATCCCAAAGTGACCTTGGATATCACAACATATTCTTGGAAGTCACTGCTGGCCTGACATCACTCTATCCCTTTTGCCTTGTTCCTCTTATCCTCAACCTGGATGACATCAACAGTACTCTTTTATGGAACTTGCAAAGATCTTACTTAATCTGTTGTCACCTTACTATAGGCAACCAAAATCTCTCACCTTTTTTTATTACTCTTACAATATAAACCACACAGTACAAAGTATAATCCCGACTTTGTGGCCATCTTTGGTGTTCTGTAAACTGTGGTTGTGTCCTCCTGTGGCTTCCTGAAACCTGCCTCTAAGAATCTATTCTTTTTTTTTTTTTTTTTTAAGAGACTTTTGCTATAGGGTGTGTGTGCTTGAGGGACAGAGAGACAGAAAGCTGAGAAATCAGCCCCTGGGGGGATGGCCTTTCCTCAATCCATTCTCTTCCAGTCTTCTCTCGAGATTTTGCGCATATAAGCATGCACACATGCTAGGAATAAGTTTGAAGCCACTGAGTCAGGACTCAAATCACAGTTGACGACATGGAAGTCCAGCAACATAACCATCATGCCATCTACTGATCCCTAGGAATTCATTCTGGCTTTAATCTGAGACTAATCAGGAAATTTGTTCAACATTGTACTGGACTCAGAGTTGCTTCAAAGTCTTGTCCACATCCTCTTCCCTCTGGTTCACTTGGATTCTGTGAGTCTTTGAGTAGGAGTCTCAACTCAAGTAAATTTAGATCATTGTCTAAAGTCCAAAAGGAATTATAATAATTCACAATGGTAATGTTCCTGGCTGCAACCCAAAGCCATTTTCCATGAATGGTTTTACCTCAGGGTATGGTTCTCTTGAATAAACTTCTCACAAATAAGTGCCCTTTGATTTCAGAGCATTCTGGGCCCATCACACTGTTCCATATCACTAATTGAACTTTCGCAACAGGTGGAATACAGACTAAACATGACAGGCAGATGCTAACATTATTCATCAGTATGTGATATGAATAATACATTTTTTTAATGAACTTTTAAACCAAAGGAATTCAACTTACCTTGCCTCCTCTATATCTGGGAATAACAGCTATAAATTTTTCCTACAGTTCAGCATCATTACTCTTTTGAGATTTATATAATCTTTCTAACATTTAGTAGAAAAAAAGGTGAATACATTATGTAATTAAATATATGAAAGCATGTATAATAATTTTTAGGATAAACGTATTATATGATCATTCTTTTATAAAATATATCCAAATGATGAAGTGGATAATGAAATCACAGATGTATTCCTCAAAGTTATCAACATAAAAACTCAATAATGTTACACCTGGTTGTCAGAAGAAACTAACTAATGGACTGGGCTCATATTTTGCTGTCTGCCTCTGTGTGGTCTAGAACTTTCTTCTACTACTAAGTTCTAGAGAATTTTCCCAAGAGAAAGTCAGTTTTTTAGGCCAACTATGGAGGCTTAAGACAACAGATGATTTTGTTCACTCTTACAATTTGAACATTTTGGAAGCCAAGTTATGTCATGTAGCCCCTCGTATATAAATATGAGGGAAAATGTCTCCATTACTCACATTTGAGTTATTGAAAATGTCCATCTGACAGAAAGCATAAAGTGTAACTTTGTAGCTTCTATGATTTTTGGCCAAGAATATATAAGCTAAAGACTAGAATCAGAGGAAAAGGCCATTGACAATGGAAGAGTTAAGTGTGAAAACTAGAAAGATGAAGTGTAAAAAAGAGAAGATGAAGATTTGCTAATTACCTCCTACTTTCCAGACACTGGACTCAGCCCTTTACATGTAATATGACATTCAATTCTCACTATAACCCTACGTTGTGGGCTTTATTAACCCTATTTTATGGGTTGGATAGACCACAATATATCAATGTCCAAGAAGATCTGTGTGAGGTATTGAATTGTATGCAACAAACACCTTTGCTAAGGCAAGAAACAGAAACAAAAAGCAACCCAAAAACTTATGTACATAGAAGCATGAAGATGGAATGGTAAGTCACAAAATTAGAAAAGCCAGAAATGCAAACTCACAAAATTTGCAAGAGCCACATATCAGGGTTTTGGCAGCAGGTGCCCTCTGAGAAGAAGGAAATAATGTACTCAAAGTCATACAACCACAAAAACAGAGTAAGAACTTCAGTAACAACTCTTAATTTGGTGTTTGTGGTGGGACAAATGGTATGACTCTCAAATCTTTTGGTGAAACTCTAATACTTAGTATCTCAGAATATGATTGTATTTGGAAAGAGGGCATTTACTAAGGTGATCATGTTAGATTGAGGTCACTAGGGTGGGCCCTAATCTAGTCTGACTGAGGTTCTTTTATGAAAAGGAAATTTAGATACACAGGAGACACCAGGGATGCAGGAACCCAGAGGATAGCCCATGTGAGGACACAGCAAGAAGGTGGTCATTTGTAAGCCTAGGCAAGAAACCTCACAATTGACTATATCTTGATTTATTGAACGTCTATCCTTCAGAGCTATGAGAAAACGAATTTCTGTTGAGCCACTTATTTTAGGATATTTCATTATGGGAGTCTTAGAAAACTAATATAGTATTCTTTCCATAATACTAACTCTTTAATTAAGAACTCTTATTTAAAAATGACTTCATAAGGCTAATGTCTGCACAAATACATCCAATTATAGGTATCCAGTGATACAAGCTGACCCTCAATAATGCTGAAGGGTCAGTACAGAGTAGTGGATTGGAGCTAAGGCCTTGGGTACAGAAAGCACAAGTGATAGCTTTGCTACTTATTAACTGTTTTTTCTTGGTTCAGTTATTTCATCATTCCATGAATGATGGAATTCAGTTACTCATCTCTAAAGTGGGCATAATAATTGATTCTAACTCCTAAGATTGTTGCGCAGATTAAATGAATTAATCTGTGTAAAGCACTTAGGACAGGTCCTGGAACAGACAGTTTACCTCCATTTCACTGAGGGTAAGGAAGAAGATGCTCAGTAAAGGCTTTGCAGGGATATAATTAAATCAATTAGGCCATGCTCCCAAATCATAATTTGTCCATGCTCCCAAATTATAATGTGTGTATTTCTTTAGTGAAACCAACAAAGAAATCCATTAAAACTCAGAGTGCTGGGACCAGCAGATGATGTAACAGTTACGCCTCTGGTTTCCCATGTAGTTCACCGTGTCCTGATCCCGGGAGCTTAAACTCACACTGTGTGTGTGTGTGTGTGTGTGTCCGAAAGTCTGAGAGTGGAATGGAGGAGAAAGGACTGCATCAGTTGGGGGTGATTTCTCACTTTCTGTTTCTCTGTCTTTCTCTGTCTCCCTGGCAAGTACATGCACCTTATAGCAAAAATCTCTCTCTAAAAACAAACAAAACAAAATCTCAAGAGTCCTTACCAGGTACACTGTCTTTCTCCTTGTCATTGTCTTTTTATTTCTGTCAGTGAGGAGGATGTGGGTTAGACTTTTCTAACGGCCATTTTACTTCCATTTATTTCCTATTCATTTCTTCTTCACATTTATTTATTTATTTATTTATTTTACTATAGGTCACATGCACTTTCAAGAAAGAGACGCTTTCAAAAAAGAGAGGAGAGAGAGCAAGTGAGGTGAGAAAGCAGCCCCCCAAGGGAGATAATCACACTGAAATCCCACCTCTTCCATTTACTTCTTGGGATTTTGGACACACAGGCACATGTGCTGGCTGTGATTTTCAAGAAACTGGGTTTGAGACTTGAACAGCAGAATGACTATGTTGGATTCAGCTACCTCAAACTCCATGCCACCTATTGGCCCTCTTCTCCACTTTTTACCGCAAACCAGAAGTCATTCTGCTGGCCCTGACTCATGAAAGGTTCAGAAAGCATCAGTACCAGAGGATCATGTAAAACTCCCAGTTACAGTTTCAAAGCACTTGTATGTCTGATTTCATGTACAGAGGCAGGGTGATAAACAAATAAAACATTTATTTTTATTGCTCAAAACACTCTACTTGATAAATCATCTTTTTTTGTGTTTTAATATAATACATGGTAGTAAAAACAGAAACTGGGATTGACTTATAATATAAGATTCTGTTCTTACTTAGTTTTAAGGTATATTCCCATTGCAATTCTTACTTTTGAAATGTGTATTTAATACAAATTACAATAATCCTATAAACATATTGTGACATCATACCCTGTGGGCTAAGCAAGTAATATTCATCTGAAAAGTGCAATGCTATGATGTATTTTTCTTTGTCCTCTCGGCAAGTGGGATAAAAAATGCATATCCTACAACCTATTCAACTAGAGATTTGATTAACACATTTTTCATTGTATTGTTATCATGACAGTCATGGCTCTTCTAGCAATTTAGCATAATACATGAAGAAATGGAAGATTTACATGCATTGATTATTTTACCTACAAGAAATTATATAAACAGATGTGCATGGATTTATTGAATGCATTTTTAGTACATTTTACATGTAAGTTTTCAGAATTTATCATAGAAATCTACTCTTATGACTGTATTTCTAGTTAGTATACTATGTAAATCAAAGGGATCTCTAAATCACATATTGCGAGTGATACTCTTAATGTGATAGCATTAATATTTTCTCAATATATTATACACAGCTTCTGTTTTCATTTATTTTGAAAATTTGCAATTGCTTTCCAAATGTTATGTAGTTGATTCTACAATGTTTGATAAGCAATCTACTCAACTTATCCCAGAGTGGTGAAACCTCCTTTAGGGACCATTCATTAAACTCAGGGAGCCTCTAATACCAGAAAAATGCATTACCCTGTAAGGCCTGCGGCACTTCCTTGATGTACAGGCTAATGCACCGGAGAAGCAGGGGTGTGTGACAAGTCTGCAGTGACAAAGGAACTGAATCTATCATTTCCTTCCCAAGGTCTATTTGCCAAGTGCTCAACCAGGACTTATGGATAGTCTCATTTACAGATGAGGACATTATAGGATTTTACTGAGGTTAAGTGACTTCACCAATGTCACACTGCATGTTAGTGACAATTCAAGTTTATCGCTTACTGTACAAGTCTACGATTCTGTGCTAAAAGCATTGTATGATTCAATTTCTAGGGCTGAGAAAGGGAGTCTGCTAGCAATGTTTCGCAACCTCTTACAATTAGAATGTGTCAGATAAACGAATTAATTAATGAAGAGTTTTTGTAAGGTCTTTCTTTCTTTCTTTTTTTTTTTTTTCTTTTTTGGAGAGGTTTTTTGCTATAGGGCGCATGTGCTCCCCAGAAAGGCAGAGAGAGACAGAGAGACAGAAAGGGAGAAATCATCCTCCAGGAGGGATGGTCACGCCACAATCCCTTCTCCTCCATTCTCCTCTCAGGATCTTGGGCATGCGGGCACACGCACCTGGCTTGAGTTTAAGCCACTGGGTCTGGGACTCGAACTGCGGTTGATTACGTGGGAGTCCAGCGATATAGACATTACGCTAACTGCTGGTCCCGCTTTCTTTCTTTTGATTTGACCAGAGGGAGACAGAGTGTGAAAGAGAGAGAAATGGAAAGTGAAAAAGGTAGTCAACAGGTCCAGGACTCAAACCATGGTCGGCCATGTGGGGGCCCAGCACCCTTAACCACCAAACTACCTGCTGGCCCTAAGAGATTTTTTTTTTATCATATCATTTTCTGAGTCAGAAATAGAAAGAAGAGCATATCATTCATGACCTGCTAGTAGGAAGAGTAATTCATATGCTCCCCATTGGTTGACTAGGGGACGGGATTACTTTTTTACTGACCAAGAACCTAGGTGTAGTAATAATTGGGTTTTCCCAGTACATGTACCCAGAAGCTGACAGAAAGATATTTGCCTCTCTGACCAGGCTCTAAATCTATGCTCAGGATTGCTTTTCCTTGTCTTATTATACTTTTTTTTCCCAACCTAGTCTCAGTTTTATAGAGATCCAGGTTCATTATCTTGTTTATGTTTACAAGAGCCTTATTTTTTGCATCTCATATTCAGATCTTGATTTACACCCCCTTTGGTCCATCTTAAACACTGAATCTCTGTTGTGCCCTGTGTGTTTTGTGCTTAGGATTAAAAATACTTGCTGTTTTCACCCATCAGCTGGAGAATGGGAACTCTGTCACTACTCTCTAAGCCTGAGGATCTTTACAGAGCTTTGGAAATTATTATTTTTTTATTTTTTTGAGAATTTTTTTGCTATAGGGAGCGTGCACTCACCAGACAGACAGAGAGAGACATAGAGACAGAAAGCGAGAAATCACCCCCTAGGGGGGATGGTCATGCTGCAATCCCTTCTCCTCCATTCTCCTCTGGGGATCTTGGGCACGCACGCACACACGCCTGGCGTGAGTTTTAAGGCACCGGGTCCGGGACGTGAACCGCGGTCGACTATGTGGGAGTCCAGTGATATAGCCATTATGCTAACTGCTGGTTCCCAGCTTTGGAAATTTTAATACCTGCAAAATATGAGGAGATTTTCCTTCACGTACAATAGGTTGCTTCTATCCTAAGCTGAGCATCGTTACGTACATGATTGTTTTATTACTTGAATTCTGAAAGAATGATTTTAATAAATATTTTCCTTTTGGATAGAAATAAAATTGGATGTATTATTTTCTTCAAGAATAATAAAGTTTATGATATCATATATTTTCTCAATTCTATTTATTATATTACCTTATTTCACAATAATTCTGGAAACACAAAAGTTTACATATAAAATATGTTCTCTTAAGAGAAATCGCTCTTTCCTGAAAGAGAACACTTAAATTTACTCACACACATTGGATAGTTTCTGAATTTAAATCTGATATTTAAAATTAAAGAGCTATCTATATAAGGGAACTATGTTCTAGATTTGTGTTTCTCATTTATCCTTCCTCTCTATCTTTTGGTGTAAGACAAAGTATAATTTTAGGACAAAATCTTAGGGTATTCATGGTTTCTACAATCTACAGCTATGGATATTATACCCGTACTCTATGCTTGTAAAGAGATACTTATTTTTTACAAAGATACTGATCTTACACCTGGAGTCATTTTAAACAAGCACCTCCAGTTTTCTAGTCTCTGTCAATTTCTCCATTCACTACTCAGATGGCTGAGCTTAAAGTCTTGCCAAGGTACAGTGGAAGAGAAGGGTGTAAGAAAGCGCCAGGCAAGGGAGGAAGCAGCCGCAAAAATGAATGCTCATTCTGGGAATTACTGCCACCTGATTCTATCTGCCAGAGAAGATGAAAATAAAAAAATACAAAATGAAGGCTCATCAAGCATGTTATCATGGTGAAGTCAACAGAAGTAATTTTTAGATAAATTTATAATCTGCTCGGAAGAGAGCATTGGGTGACTTATCTTAAAGGTGCATTTGCATCGGTAGCAATCGTGCTGTTTTACTTAGATTATATTACTGATTGTATAAACTTGATCCATTTTCTAATAATACATTTAATTTCTGAAGATGTACTTATGCAAAAATTAACAAAGACTTACAAAAATTCATCTGCGAATAATAAAGAAAATTGATACTGTATTTGGGTGGCTCTGAAGAAGGACAATATGGATTTGAGAAGACTTAACCTCATCCTATCATCCATCCAAGTAATTTTTTCATAAACTTTATGAGTCACTGGGGAACAATCAGGTATGGTAGTTATTACAATCTAGTAAGTTTCACTTAGTTAGAGTTCTTTTCCAAATGTGTAATGTTAGTTTCAAGGGACTCCAGATGAGAAACGGTCTAATCAACATAATTATATTACTTATTTGGGGAAAAAATCCCTTTAAATCAGGTCAACTATGTATGTATGCACTTAACACATTTGGAGTTATGAGTACCAGTGTGTATGTTTTAGAATGAAAGCTTCTCCTGCTCCAATTACTTACATTATGTTGGTTAGATTTTTAATGAATTGTATTTCAAGAAGTCTTTAAAAATACATTGTCATGGTCTTTTATTTGTAAGAGAAATCCTTTGAGTGGAAAACTAAAAAGAAACACACAATTAACAAGAATGAAAAAATAACAAATTTCTGTATATGAATACACACAATATAAATATTCCACCTAGAAGGAAACAATTTGATAAGATTTTCACAATATTTTAAAGAGAAAACTATCTTAGCTAAAGGTAAATACAGTAAATTTATAGATCAGTGAGAAAGAAAGTTTTCTTTTCAGAGGAGTATGAAATGAGATAATAGGTAAGACCTGATTTGTTTCTTGAAGACTGGATGGGGGGTGGCAGGTGGCAAGGTGGTTAAGAGCACTGGACTCCCACATGGCCAATCCTGGTGGCTTGCTTGCTCACTTTCTCTCTCTCTCTTTCTCCTCTCTCTTATACTGTCTCTCCCTGGTCAAATAAGTAAGTAAATAAATAAAGTTAAATAAAATAATTCTAAAAAATACACTGAATTGGGGAAAACAAATGGTCTTGTCTCAACAGTTGACAAAAACTACCTGGGAACTGAAAAAGCACAGGAGATATCTCTAGTGAATAAAAATCAGGTGAGAAGTACATTTTTCCCCTTTGGAGTCATTTTTAAAAATAATTATTTAATTTTGTTTTTCATTATTAACTTTTTAAAAATTTGCTAAATGGCATGCACATGCACAGGAAGAGAAAGACAAAAGGAGGGAAAGTGAGAAGACAAACTGCTAGATCCGGGACTCGAACCATTGCCAAGTATGTTGAAGTCCAGAGCCTTAACCACTGTACCATCTACTGGCCCCACATTTGGAGTCATTTAAGATTTAGAAATAATTATGGGTTGAACACTCAAACCAAAAGTGTTATTTTTCTGTCTTTATTTATTTATTTATTTATTTATTTGGGGGAGGGGGTGTTACACATGAGCTTGCCAGAGAGAGAGGAAGAGAGAGACAGTGAGAAAGAAAGTGAGAAACCACCCCCACTAAGGGGCCTGGCCAAGTCACAGCCCCTTCTCTTCCATTCTCCTCTTGGGATTTTAGGCATACACACTTGCACCCAACATGATTTTCAAGCCACTGGGTCCTGGACTCATATAGCAGTCAGCTATGTGGAAGTACAACACCTTAAAACTCTATTATATTCTGGCCTCTTTTCTGTGTTATCTTAACTCAATGTACAATACATTTTTTTTTTCTTGTCCCAAAGGACTTTTGAAATTATCGTCATAATATTGGGTTGTCAGAAAAGTCATGACGTATATAAAAATGCATCATGACTTTTCTGACAACCCAATATATTCAAAGTAACTAACTTATAGGCATCAGTTAGCCTCGCCATTTTTGAGTGTCTATCCATTTTTGTTTCTAGACTTAGTTTTACGATTACAGTCCAAATTCATACATCTAAAAAGAGAATATAAAGCAAGAAAAAAAATCCTATAAACCACACAAATGTTAATTTAATGTTTAGAGACATTATTTATTACACTCCCAGTGCAGAAATAATTAATACACATCAGCAAACAAGCATTCCTAAGATGGGCTTTATTTATACATTGAATTCCTATTGCATTTGTCTTCCCATCCAAATACAGTCTTTCAGTGTTTACTATACTTTAACATTTTCCTTATCAATTTTTGAGAAGCTAAATAAAACAATCCTTCGAAGAAATTGAAGCTTAGTAAATGTAAATTTTATTAGTTATGCACAAGGATTCTTCGCTATGTATTAACAGTTTAAGGGATTAGAGAGTTGTTTCATCTTCTTATAAATGTGCACAGCTGGGATATGACAGTTGATGTGAGAAATTCCTTAGCAGCCATCATCTGCATGCTAAAGCCAGTTGCCTCCATACATGAATAATATGCCTATCTGGGGGCATGGCTAAGCCCTTATCTTTATCCCTTACATCATGAATATGTGGGCTGCTCTGGCTTTCTCTGGAACTGTTAGACACAATCCATTTAGATTTGCTCTTTGAGGTGAACTACAAAGCTCAAATGAAGATTTTTACTTCAATGAGTAAAATTTGAATGTAGAGGGTTAGTTATAATGTTGAGGGGCTAAAATTTAAGCCCCATAAGCAAGTCAGTTAATTCAAAAGAAGACTGTGAACTAAGATAAAGGAGGTAACAACTACATTGTGCTTATCTACTTATGTATGTTAAAGTTGGAAGAGAGAATTCTTTTGCACTGATAAAATGAGTAACTTTTAGAAGTATAAATTACCTGCAGAAGTTACTTTAGCCCTTTCACCTTCTTGCAATAGAAACATATTAACTTGTCTCTTAAGGGTGTAAATGGAAACAATCTAAGGAAAAGAAAGTACCACTTCCTAAGCTTGATGACTGCTAGGAAATGATCTCAATTTCAGTAAAGGGCAACTGCATCCTTTCAATTGCTCAAAACAGAAACTCTGGAATCATCCCATTCTGAAAGTCTTTCTTTTTCTCCCCATATATTGGACTTATCATCAAGCAATGCAGGCTCCAGCTGAAGATGCATGCAGACTTGAAGTACTTTTCACTCTCTCCGTGACTCCTACACTGGATTACTGCAATCTTTTACTTGGATCATTTTACTGGAGCATTTGCTTGTTTTGAACTTTGCTTTTCCTTCTCAGTCTTTCCAAAACACAAAAGGCAAAAGGAATTTCCCAGAAGAATTAATGATATCCTATCACCACCTTCGTAAGAACCAAGGTTTTTATATAGTACTGGCTTGGAAAGTCCTATATGATAGAACTCCTTTCTCCCCACAATAGCCAAGTTTCTGCTGATATCCCCTTTATGTATTTGTTGCCAGCTATACTGATTTCTTATCGTTCCTTAAATATGTCAAGTGTGTTGATATTTCAGATCCTTTGCTCTGCCAGGATGGCCTTTTCCCATGTATCCCACTCTGATTTCAATGCCATCTTACAGAAATTCATGTGTTAAAACTTGATGAGTCATTGTAAGGGTATTGAGAGGGTGGAGACTTAATCCGATTATGATATTAAAAGGTGGGACTTTTGAAAGGTGACAAGGATTAGATAAGGTCATCAAGGCCCTCATGATTGACTCCTGGTAGCTTTTAAATACAGAAGATACACGAACACAAAATCTCTTCTCTGCTCAAACTCTTGCCATGTGAGACCCTGCACCACCTCGCGATTATGAAGACAGTATCCACCAACAAGACGACTCATCAGATGCAGGCCCTTAACTTTGGAAGTCCAAAATCATGAGCTAAATGAACTTCTAATCTTCATCAATTATGCAGTGTTCTATTATTGTGTTATCAGTGTGTTATTATTCAGTGTGTTAGTGGCAGAAAAGTGAACTAAAATGGAGGAGTCCGACCCGGTGAGGCCCCAGGATCTGTCTGAGCCCCCTGACCTTTGAGCTCCGCTTCCGGTCGGATCAACACATTGGCAAGGCTACTGTTGTGCACCCCCCGACCTTGGAACAAAGCTTGGGTCAGTTAGCATGTCAGCAAGGCTGCTTGCTATTTGCTCCAGAGAATTGAGGCAGCCTCACTGGGAAGCGACCCCCCTCTGACTCCCCAATTTACTACTATGAAAGAATTGCATAGCTCTCCTATACATCCTGAGTATATGATAAAATCTTCCAGGAAGTCCCCCAACCCCACAGCTCCCCTTTGCTCTGATTACTTACTATTAATTACAATGCTTTACCTCTGTGGTCACAATAGAGGGTGGGCTGAAGTTCTTTCTAGGCAGAAGTAATCTTGACCTTTGGAAGGCCCTTAAATTCTTCCTTTCTTTATGTAAAATAGGACTAGGCCAAAACTGGCCCAGCACACCCCCGCCCTCACCAAGTGAAATAGATAAATATATTGGGATTCCTCAAATTAAGTTTTAGATCCCTACAAAACTGTATAAGTATCATTCCTTATTAGACCCATAAAAACTAATATCTATTCTTGAGATTTTCTTTTCTCAGCACCATTCCCAGTAATCACAAGATGGCTGCTGCACCGCATCAGCTGATAATCATCTCTGCTTACTGGAACCGCTTTCCCGAAACTGCATTCCATGGAGACCCACCTACAATTGAGGAACTGCACTAGACCCACCTTTAATCCACCCCTGAATAGAATCTATGTTTTATTGTTAAAAGACTTTATGAGCTGATAATTGAAACACGTAGCCCCTCTCCCATTTACTTGTATGTAACACATTCTCAATAAAAAGGCACGATGATTCCTAGCAGTTGTCACTCCTCAGAGAGCGATCTCTGAGGGGTGTCCGGCATAGGACGTGCATGAAAGGCATGGAGGCCTCTGTCTTCTGTTCACCTTCGCCGCCTTCGTCGAGATAACCCACCCACGCCGAGGCTGGACCCCGGCACTAAAATATATGCACGCAACTCCTCTCTTACCCACTACAGCCTCGATTTGAATGTTACCTCATCAGGTAGGCTTTTCCTAACCACCTTATTTAAAACTTCCTCCTCCCACTGCATTTCCCACACCTCCTTACAAACAACAACGAATCTCGTGAGTCACTCTTATTATTTTTCTTTGTTATACTTAATATCATCTTACTTAATATGTTTTTTTAATAATTATTTAACTATTTTTAGTTTTCCATACTACATGTATTCTTCATGAAAAAAAGGGTTATGGCTGTACTGCAGTCCTTCTGGTGCTTAAAACAGAAACTCACACAATAATAACAGAGCTTATTATATAAACGCATTTCATATCATCTTTTCAAAGTTATTTTATCAATCAAAGAGAGAGAAAAATAGCACCTCTCATCAAGTCTTCATGCCTCAGCTTATATCTAACCCCAGATCAAGTGTGTACTCAGAGGTCTTTGCACTTGAACTGGGTGCATGCTTTCCAAGAGGAGAATAGAGGAGAAAGGATTACAGCGTGATCATCTCCTCAGGGGGTGATTTCGTACTTTCTCTCTATTTCTCTTTGGTAAGTGTTCACGTTGTGTATTAAATTAAAAAAAAAAAAAAAGAAAACCTTAGGAGGCCAAAATTACAACCATACACTTTGGGTCACCAATTAGATTCACCCAAACATACCTTGGAAGGGACTGAGTTGACAAAATAAGCATCACTTGCTGGGATCTACTTTTGGTCCTAAAACTAAATTAATAAATGTATGGTAAATGTAAGCAGTCCTTATATTTTATGTTTTATCATAGTGTGTGTATGTGTGTGTGTATATTATATATATATATTCTATCTACATATATACACACAATTGTATTTTTCTTATACAGTTATATTTCTAGTCTCCTTAGGGTAGAAATATAATCACAAACTCTTTGATGGACAAAAAGGAAGTAAGAACATGTATTACAATACCAGTACACCACCCAGTCCTCAGTGTGTAAGTACTCAGTAGATCATTACTGACTGATAAAATTAAGTATTTAGTTATAATAAATGTAATCTTTATTAAAAATTATTTAATTTAACTTTATTTATTTATTTATTTATTTATTTATTTTCATTTGACCAGAGATGGACAGAAGGAGAGAGAGGAAAAGTGAGAAAGCAAGCTGTCAGGTCCAGGACTCAAACCATGGTTGGCCAGTGCCCTTAACCACCATGCCTCTTGCTGGCCCCAATAAATGTACTCTTTAAAAAGATTAAGAAATGGGATGCCCCACTATCATGGAAAAAAGCAAAATTTTCAATCACCCAGCTGTACTATATGATCTTAGAAAGCTCTTGAACTGCCCCGTGCTTCAATTTCATGTTTTGTAAAATGGAAATTGTAATGCTGAAACTGAAATAATTCAATTTAAAAAAAAATAGACTTTAGGACCAGCTGGTGGGATGGTGATTAAGGTGGCTGGATCCCATACTGCTGACTGAATGATTTGAGTTCCTTACTGGCAGCTTTGAACATCATGCTGGGCATGTGTACATGTGTGCCTAACATCCTGAAAAGAGAATGGAGGAAAACCCTGTGGTATGGCCATCGCCCTTGGAGGATGTTTTTCACTTTCTCTCTCTCTCTCTTTTTCTCCAATGAGCACACATACCCCCTGGCAAACTAATAAAAGCACAAGCACTTTCAATTAGCTGGCACCTAGTAGGTACTCAACCCAAATGGTAAATGGTGCTTATGTTGTTAGAGATTTCAGAATAAACTAGTTTCTGGAGATACAAACAAAATCATGTCTGTTTATGGCTTCAGAGCACAGCGTATCTACTTGGGAAGATACTACAGAGTACAGATTGGATGAAATATGCCAGGCACATTTTAAATCCTTATTATATGAGGGCAGGATTGTTGGTGTGCATTAGTAAATACTTAAGAGCTTGGACCTGGATATTTCTGTCTGTACTAGGACATAAACCATGTAATAGAATGCAAATTATTTAACAGTAATTTAGCCATGATTTGCAGAGTAATAATATCTATTTCCACCAAGGTTACTCTAATTAGAACCAATGAGACTCATTAAACCTCAAAAACCCATCTAGTGCACCAATGCCCTAGCAGACAAAAATAAACCCCAGCACACTGGCAACATCTCTCTTCTGTTCTTATTTGCATTGGAGAAAATTATTTACGCAGTGTCTCTTGAACATTTGCATGCCTTAATACATTCAAGTTGTATATGAAAATGCTGTAATCAATGTACGTATTGAAAAAGTATTTAAGGTTCAATTTTTATTATTCAGCTGCAAGCATACAGGAGCACAGTAGAGAAAAAGCCATAACTCTATTTATGCCTGAAGGGTTTCAGACAGTCCATGGATTGATGCTCCAGTGGTTTTCTCAGTGAAGAGAGTGACTAGTACCAGAGGACTGAGAAAGGAAGGATGAGATTGCAGGGACTTGCAGAGCATGGCAGTAATGCAGAATCAGGGCAGGCTTTCAGCATCAGAGAAGCCTGTCATAGGGTATCATAACCTCAGAGCCTGCCCGCGGATCAAGGATGGTATTTTTTGTTTTGTTTTATTTTAACTGACAGGTGCCTGGAACATATGTTGCTTCCCTTTACTGTCTCTTGAGAATAGGAATCATATTGTAAGCCAAGTAATAAAGTATACTCAGAGGCTTGACAGGTGGACAAGTTAGAAAGAGATTCTAGGCAAAGTCATGATACGTGCAAAGTTCCCAGAGGCCTGAAAGAGAACTACACATATTTTGGGAATTGCTAGCGGTTAATAACTTGAACAAATAGGGTACTAAGGAAATGATGGAGAGTGAAACCAGAAAGATAGACTTAGGAAAGACAATGAAGAATCCTGTGGGCCAAATTATGTGACTCTTCAGTGTTTTAAGTGACTCCTCTGATAAAGTGATGAGGGATGAGGAATGGGACTATTGAATAGAATAGATCTTGTCCAAAGAACTCCCATTTTTCTGTGGAGAAGGACACAGAGTCAGAGGATGAAGGGAATGGTTAGCAAAGCCTTTTAAGGACAGTGATGAATGGTTTAAATGGGTGGAACGTGAAGAAGGAATGGGAGAGGAACCAAATCTAGCCAAGGAAGTGTATGTGGAAGACACAGCTTACCGCAATGTCAACAAGCATATTTGGATGATTCATCATTAGACAGGAAGTTAGAATTAGGATTTCTGTTTGGTATTTCACTACACATTACTGCCAAACTGTGGAGTGATTTCTTTATATACATTTCAGTTTAAGAAAACAGTTTTATAAACTAGATTTGTAATAATCACACTTTTTAAATCTTTCTGAAAGTGAGTAATAGTAAGAGATACTTGCTCAGTACTTATTTTTCAGGGATTACATTCCTAAAACCTTTTTTTTTTTTTTTTTTTTAAATTTTGAGAGAGGTTATGTGCGGCCACCAGAGACAGAGGGAAAGTGAAAAAGCACCCCTCATAGAGAGTAATCATGCTGCCTTCCTCTCTCTTCCATTTCTCTCTCCTTTCTCCTTTCAGGATTTTCATCATGCATGCATATGCACCTAGTTTATTTCTTAAGTTGCTGCATCCAGGATTTGAACTGTGTGTCAACCACGTTGGATCCAGCACCCTTAACCATCATGCCATGGGCTGGCCCTAAGTACTTTACAAATATTTATGCACATAAAGCTCACAGTAACCCATCGGAAGTGGATATTATTATTATTTTCATTTACGGATTAGGAATTTGATATTTAAAGAGGTTAAGAATTTCTATTTACTTCTGTACTTAGTAGTTGGAAAAGTTAAGATTCGAACATTTGTACACATGCCCAGCATGATGTCCAAAGCTGCTCTATTAATTATTTACTAATGATCAGTTTGCACTTAAGAAAATATGTAATAGAATTAAAAGTGTTCTTAATACTTAGAATCACCAGGGTTAGATATCCTACTTGTTTCTACCAGCCCCTTATTCTGTGTTGGTTACAAAAGTTTGGGTAAAATAGTTTTCAGCATGTAGAGCAAAATAGAATGCAATTATATACTGAATGGATGCCCTTGTGTGGTCCTGATGAACAGATACAAATGTTAAGAAGCTTCTATATGCTGAAAAAAAAAGGATACACATACACACAGAGTAGTGATTATTTATGGACAGTAAAATTCCACAGTGTAGCATAAGAAATCAAATGACATGCTATAAAAAAGCTCTAATACAAATAGTCCTCTAATAAAAAATAAAGGAGTAAATCTATCTAAATAATTTTTTCCAAACAAAAGATTAAAAAAAAAAAAGATACATATATGTGTTTGGGCCTGGGTGGGCAAGAGGGCAGTTGACTTTCTCCCAGTACAATTAAAATCATTTATACATCCCCTTTACCCACGCAGTGACAGTTCAAGGGCTACATATCACAACAAAGTCAGCTGAGAATACAAGTCCAAGTGACTGCTATATTTAGCCCGATATTAAATAGCTCCAATGATATGGATTTTTCTTTACACATCTAAAATTAAAATACAAAACCATGTGGGTTTAATATTTACCTCTGCAGCAAATATTTACTACTCCAATAGTTGGAGAGCTACTATTTTATTTTCATTGTTTATGTATATCCAAGATTAGTATTTTGTTCTTTAAAAGAAAAAATTATTGCCAGTGGGCAGATGAGCCAACCAGAGAGAGGCAGAGAGAAAGAGTGAGAGAGCAAACACTTCCCCATGGGGTGTGATCATGCCATTTCTTTTTTCCACCTCTCCACCCTATCAAGATTTTGGGCATGCACACACTCATGCCTGGAAGGTTTTTCAAGCTTATGGGGCCAGGATTCATACTGTGGTTAACAAGTGGGATCAAGTTCCTCACACACAGAACTTAACCACAGCACTAAGGGCCAGCCCAGTATTTCATTATTTTCTGGAGGATTATATTTTCTAGGATATGTGTATGTATGTGTGTGTGTTTATGTAAATATTCATATATATACACACATACATATATATATTCACATATATACACATATATATTTACATAAGTATATGCATATATATTCACACACACACACACACACACACACACACACACATATATATATATATATATATACTTACATAGGTATATGCATATGATCGATATACACCTTATCATTCACGACGTTATGTCTATTGGTGGCTAACTCACTTAAAAAAGATAAATATGAAACAAAAATTAATATCGGATAACTAAATAATACATTTGATCAGTTCTACCCTTTTGTACTCTTAGGCTGAATTAGGAGCTAAAATATCCTCAGTTCTGTGGAACACAGCATCTACTAACTCCTAGAATGTAGTTTAGATGAGAGTTATATCCTTGAATATTCGTTTTTTTACTCTGCAATAAACCTTTTATTTACAAATGGTTTTTTCATTATCCAAAGAAAATGCAAATGATGCAAGTTAAACTCATTCAAGATTAATTTTCATGTGACAACTGCAAAATTTGGCCCTTTTCCTTTTCACAGGCAAATATCCATAGCATACATTAATGTTTCATGAGAATAAACAACATATTAAAGGAATCGTCATGGAGAAATGGCATTTAGGCATATCATATACAAATAACTCTGACATTTGGAAGGACAAAGAAACATCACTTTGACATTACCCAGTGCTAAGATTTTAAAACAAAACATGGTGTTGTTATTTCTTTTGTTGTATTTAGACCAGTTCACTTAGCATCATTTATAACTTGATTTATATACTGGTTACAAATTTATGCACAATAATATTTAAATGTTCAATTTCCTCAACTAAAATTTTGTGTTATTTCTGCAAGCCTTGAAACCGAGTATCGCTGATAATTATAATAATAATAATTATTATTATTATTACTTAATTTATGTGAGTTTTGCCTGGGTTGAAGTAAGATAAAACTCCTTGGGTACTTTATTAGGATTTCTATCTAAATTAGAAAAGAGAACTGTTTCTCACAGAGTAAATAACAATTGAAAGCTCTGAGCGATGCTAGGTGCCAATCATGGGATTCAAGTTCACTTCAGCTGAATGATTTAACAATTTTGAGTTATATTACCCAGGAGGGCTGTGATGTTATGAATCTATCCTCTTCAGTAGGTTTTGCAGTTGAAACTCCTGTCTAATGGTGTGTGCTAATACATAATGATAATGTCCTTCACTGAGTCTCTCTCTAATGGTGTGTGCTACTTTATGATGATAATATGCTGGAGTTAGACAATAACTTTAATATCCCTACTCTATTGAGAAGAATATACTCCAAATACTGTAGTGCTGACAGATGACCTCAAATAGTGGCTCTTACAAACTGGAAGACAGAAAGTGAATAAAATGAAGAAGTATACACCCCAAATCTTTTTTTAAACTCACTGCAGTATAAGAGAAATCACCCTACAGCGAGACACAGAAGTAATTCGAAGGACTAGAAGCAGATTTTTTTTTGTTGTTATTTTCTTTTTCTCACTCTCTCTTTTAACTTATATGCTCAGGGGCTTATGATTCTTACTCTCCAAGTGGCCCTTGAAATGATTCCTTTTTAGTGGAACAGATGTTAAGGGAATCACTCTGTTGAATTACTCCTGGGTGAACATGCAGTTTTTTTGGTAATCTCTCCCACTGCTCTACTCAAATAAAACAGAAACACAGTAAATGTAAAAACAAATTAATACTAATTCAGGCCAAAGATTTAGAACTTCATTCATATTGGAAAAGCTATCTAATGAAAGCTGGCTTACCTTTCCATTTTATCAATCAAATGTAATATAATACAGGTGTCAGGACCTAATATAGAAGAACTATCATAATATTTTAAAAGACTGTTTTTAGAGAAATCTAAACACCTATTTCCTTCCAATTGGAGCATTATGTCCAAGAAGTCATCAGGTAGTCAGAAGACTCAGATACCAAAAGGTTAAACATTTTCAAAATGCAAGGATTATTTTTACATAAATCTGTGCAAGTTCTTCTTTCCAGGCTGTTTTAGTTTTAATTTCTTAATGTGGACAGACATCACACTACTGGGACCAGCAGATAGTGGAATGCTTACATCACTGTACTCTCATGAAGTTGACCTTGGTTTGAGTCCTGGACTAGGCAGCCTTGAAACCCTTGCTGGGTGCATGTGCATGCATACCCAAAGCCCCGAGAGGAGAATGGAAGAGAAAGATTATGCTATGGCTATCCCCTCTGGGGGGTAATGTCTTGCTTTCTGTCTTTCTGTCTCTCTCTGGAGAACACATGTACTCCATAGCAAAAGTCGCTCTAAAAAAAGAAAAGTAAAAATACCACAGCACTTCAATTAATAAAGCAACCTTTCATTAAAGATTTTCTGTGAACAATTAAGCTTTATTTTAATAAATTATAATGGCCAAAATAATAATGCTATTTTATTGAGAATTTACAATATGCCAACCACGGAGTGCTACTTTCACATTATGATCTCCCTAATTCTTAAAAAAAACTTCTGTCAGTAGGTGGCAATGAAGGTTAAGGCACTGGATCACACATGACAAACTCTGCAGTTCAAATCCTGGGCCCATCAGCTTAAAAATCAAGGTAGATCCTTATGCATGTGTGCCCAAAATCCCAAGAAGAGAATGGAGGAGACTATATAGTGGTGTATCCATCCCCCTTAGAGAGCGATTTCTCACTTTCCCTCTTTTTAACTCTTGTCTTTCTCTGGTGGGTGCACACATGCTATAGAAAGACAAAACAAAACAAAACAAAACAAAAAACCAGTTCAGTGGATAAACACTGCTCTTTTTATTTTAAAAGTTTATAGCATATCCTAGGTCAAAGAGATCAGAAGTAAAATAAAGATGGAATACATCTGCATACAGATTTTGAGCTCTTATTATGGAGACAAGGTAGCATCACCCTTCCAGGAAAGTCTTCTGTGTTTTCTTTGAGGCTCATTTTGCCATACTTCTTGGAAGCTAACTGGCACATTGGTCTGTTATTCTCTACTCATGGAGCAAATTCATAGCTAATGTCTTGGAATAAAAGTAGAGCTGATCTATAGTGTCCCAATAGATTAATTAGTAGATATCTTCACAGTCATCCTTCTCCATTTGACAATTTATATGCATTATTGAATTAAAATAGTAATGATATTTTATAAGTATATTAAATTCTCTCTTAATTCCAATGTATTGGGTTCTTGTGAAAGTCATGACACAGTTTTACATAGAAAAACACAGAAAAATGTCATAATTTTCCCAGCAACCTAATAATTGTAATAACAATAAAACCAATTTGTAGAAAAATACACCCAAACTGATACAATCTACAAAGTTTCTGGCAAAGTTCTTTGTTTAGATTATAAAGTTAACAACAAAATAAGTGTGAAATGGAAAGTAAACTTTGAAGAAGCTACTCCTCATTGGTGACAAATCAGAAGTAATAATTCTAGGTATATAATAAAGGTTTAACTCAGCAACCTAGTGATATTCAAACCTTGTACAATCAAAAAAAGGTGGACCCCCAATAGACTGCTGGGAGGTAACTGGTAAAGCTTTGTAATATCTTGTCTGATAAGAATATCTTTGTATACCTGGGGCTTTGGGCCATGCCATATAGTTCATGCTAGATGTAATTTATGATGAATGTTTGTTTTGTCTTATTTCCGTCTGATGTCCTGGGCCATGCTGTGCAGGTTTGACCCTTGGGGGGTGGGAAAGGAGGCTAGAAGATGAGAAGCTAAGGTCAATGACCCAGATGATCCATGCCTGCGTGAACAACCCCCTAGGAAATCTCTAGACTCAAGGTACTATGGTTTGAATGTATCCTCCCAAAATTCATATATTTATTGAAATGTGATTGGCCTTTTTAATTGTGTCAATAGGGTGGAGACTTGATCTTACTATGAAGTTGAAAGGTGGGGCCTTGGAAGATGATTGGTATTGGATGAGGTCATCAGGGTGGGGCCTTCATGACTGATTTTGTAGCTTTATAAGAACAGAGACAGGGATATACATGTTCCCTCTGGTCTGATGTGATGCCCCTGTGCTGTCTGACTTTGCAGAGTCCGTCAAAACAATAACCCTCACCAGATATGATTTTGGATCTCTAGAACCATGAGTTAAATATCCTTTAGAAATTACCCAGTGTGGAATTCATTAATTAAGCAACAGAGAGTGTACTTCAGGTTGAGGAGAGCTTCTCTGGCTGGCAACATCATACATGCTGCTCCATATCTTTGCTTGCAGTATTAAACACTGTTCTTGTAACCACACCAAGAAGGCACAACTGGAAACTCCAGATTACACTCTGAATATCTTTGCCTTTCCTTCTTGTTCTGTATTCTTTACTTGTAATAAACTGTAAGAGTGAGGATAACAACTTTTTGGAGTACTGTTATACCTTCTATTGAACCGTTGGACCTCAGACAAAAGTGCTCTTATTGCACCATGGAAGCCATAGAGGGAAGAGCTTCAGAGCAGTAATGCATAGCTCAAGATAAATCTTACATAGTGGCCCTACTGTTAGGCAGAGCAGAATAGAAGCCGAGAGCTTACACTCAATTCCCTCACTCTCTTGAGTTTTACAGCATTTACCCTAGTGCAGAATTTAGATTACCTAGGATCGAGATATAAAGACTGATTGCATGTTTTACACAGAAAACGAAGAAAGGTAAGACTCGGAGAAAGCACAAAGGTAGTGATTTTACCGGTACTGTGCTTTAAGAAAAAAAAAAAATTACACTAGAGTATCAATTTGCAATTACCTGTGAAATTTATTTGTTTAAAAAAAGACACTGAACTATAGTTCTTGAAAATGTGTTGTGCTAAGGCTTTATAGAACACAGCATATCCTAAGAGAGCAGTTCACTTTTAAGAGACCTGGAATCCAGCCCAAACTCAGCAACTTCTCAGCTTCAAATTGGGATGCCAAGGTCTGAGCTATTTAGGACTCTGGAGGATTCATCTTAGACCTATCTCTGCCACTTGCTAGCTTTGTAAATTGGCTAATTCATTTACATTCTAAGCCTCTGACTCCTCATCCAAAAATAGAAATACTGGATTGCATAGCCCATATGTTGTGAGACTCAAAAGTGATGACATATGGAAACCTGTTTGCACACTGCAAAGCTAAATGCAAATACATGCAATTATTGTTCTCATTGTTAATAAAGTAAAATATCTGGTTTACTCTACTGGGTTATGACATTATGCGGTATAAAGACACTAACAAGTCTAACGCATATACAATATCTATTTTCAAGACTGATAACAATTCACCTTCAAAAATCCTTTCTGGCCTTTCCTCACATCTAGACATGCTCTCACGGAGCTTTGGTTACTATTTCTTTTGAGACAATAATTTTCCTTTGCCTTCCAGTATTGCCATGTATAACTCTCAGTATAAACTCCTTGAAAACAAAGGCTATTGCTGATGAACCACTTAGCATCAGAACTGAGTAATTCCACGTTGTGCTCAATACAATCGAAGGGAACAATTATTAGTACTAGATAATTTTATCTCAGTTGCCCATGTGAGACCCATAATGTAGTATATATTGCTGACCAGAACCATGTATCAGAGCAAGAATTCTCAATCCTGATTTTCTGGTTATAATTGATTGGGGTTTAAAAGAGCAAGCAAACAATTCAACTGATTTTAAAATAAACAAACAAACAACACCAAAACCACAAGACCAACTGATTTAGATTCTCCAGAATGAGAAACAAGGCATCAGCATTATCATAACATAAGCAGCTTCACTCCCTTCATTCTCACATGTGCAGCGATTAAAGAACCATTGATCTAGGATAAAAATTTGAGTTAAATTTCCTATTTATAGAAATTCTAAATGTTTACATAAAAGATTTGTGTTAAATGTATGGACTCAGTTAAATTGCAGTCATAATCTTGTCAGTAAGTAAAAATTGTTACCAAAAACATATCAGATGCTTAGGAGCTGAGGAAGATGGTCTTAACTTGCATTTACCAGTAAGTGAAGTCTGAGAGCTACTATGTCACCCCGATTTGTTTCAAATTATTTATGCATAGACATACACAAGCCATTATTTAGTACAGTTAATAACCCATGACAAGTTTCCTTAAAATAAATGGGGGTCTCAAAATTCAATTTATTTATTAGCCAATTTGAATTTTTTTCCTAGGCATTTATCCATCAAACACGGCACTGTTATTGCACATGCATTATGCAGCATGTCAAATTAAACCATTGTTGATAAAACAAACATTAGTTATTGAAATGATCCAAATGCCAGCTTGAAATGCTGTGTTGCAGCTAATAAATATGCCCCACTTCCAGTGCAGAAAGAGTGGGCAAACATGATAATTTGATTTCTATGCCTGTATTTCATAAAAATTAAATTTTTTTTTTTCTTAGCAAGAACAATGATTTTGTCTTCTCTTTAGTGCAAGGCAAGACCTGGCAGAATTCACTGGTAACAGCTATCAAGAGTTCTTTCATTTTGTTTCTTTATATAAACACACTTTTATTAGCCTCGTTCATTATGTGACTTGGCTTTCCCAGTGCTCATTGGATGTCTTATATTATTTCTATAGATCATACTTTCTAGGACAAGACAGGTAGCCTGAGATATAGGAATTTAGATTGTGACATGAAAGGACAACATTTCTACATTGTTATCACTCATGATATAAAGACTGTACTTGTTTTATCTAAACTCCTTGAACTCATGCTGATGTGTACATGTCAGAGCTGGGAGTTTGGCCTTGTCCCTCTATTTTCATAGGAAGGATTTATTGACTTTAAGGCAGTCTATGGCAATCGTCCCAAGCCCTAGTATAAAGTGAACTAAAATTAATATTAGACATCTAGAATTTTTTTTTTCTCTTGGAGAGGTTTTTGCTATAGGGTGCATGTGCTTGCCAGACAGACAGAGACAGAGAGATAGAAAGCGAGAAATCACCCCCAAGGGGGGATGGCCACACCACAATCCCTTCTCATCTGTTCTCCTCTCGGGATCTTGGGCATGCATGCACATGCGCCCGGCGTGAGTTTTAAACCACCTGGTCCGGAACGCGAACCTCGGTCGACTACATGGGCGTCCAGTGACATAGCCATTATGCTAACGACTGGTCCCAGACATCCAGAATTTTTACAAACTGTATGTTTTGTGTTTACAGATGTGCATGCATGTGCATATGTGCCTGCCATTAAGGAATGACTGAGGGTTATTGTGAAGAGATGAATAAATTAAAAGTTATCCACTCAGGTTTTCAAAAACTTCAATTAATTATATATATTTTACATGAGTCTAATTTTATAATGTTAATGCTACCAATTGCAGAAAGTGAGCCTTAAGATATACATTTTTACCTTTTAACTTTTATTTTTTGGAGATATTTTTGGTACAGGGCACGTGCACTCGCCAGAAAGACAGAGAGAGACAGAGAGACAGAAAGCAAGAAATAAGTCCCCAAGGGGAATGGCCACACCGTAATCCCTTCTCCATTCTCCTCTCGGGATCTTGGGCATGCACGCACACGTGCCCGGCATGAGTTTAAGCCACCAGGTCTCGAACAGCAGTTGACTACATGGGAGTCCAGCAACATAGCCATTCTGCCAACTGCTGGTCCCTAACTTTCAACTTTTTTTTTTTAACTTTCAACTTTTATGAAGCATATCCACTTCTTAATCTAGAAAATCCTGTGAAGTGATGACTGTTATCAATAGGTGCCTTAAATTTGTCAATTTATCTCTAATTTTTTCCTCATTCCTTCCCTTCCTTTCTTTAAACACATGTACTCCCATTAGGAACCAGGCAATATTCTAGGCGTGAGGGCGTAACATGGTGAACATTATAGACTTGGTCACTGCCCTTGGGGAGCTTGTTTTCTGGCCATGAAACAGACACTTAATCAAGCATCTGCAATTTAAAAAAATTAATAAATGTGGGAAAAAGAAAGAATTATGCACTTAACAAAAGATAATTCAGATGGGGAAGGACAAACATAGACTTTCTATGGAGAGGTTTATTAAAAGTGAAATAATAAGAATTAGTATTTAAGCAAACTTTGAAGGAGTAAGAGAGAAAAAATAGATATATAAATATGTACTTATATATATGGAGAGAGCAAGACTATTTTGGACACACATTAAAAGCATTTATGGAAGGATAAAAAAGGGAGTAGATCATGTATTATAAATGAAAAGATTATTATTCTGACTTTTAAGTTGTTAGCATAGGACACATGTGCTCATTGGAGAGAGACAGAGAGTACCAGAGAGAGGAAAAGTGAGAAATTACACCTGGTTACCCCACAGTCCCCTCCCCTCCCTTCTCTCAGGATTCTGGGCATGTATATACATGCAAACAGCATGATTTTCAAGTCACCAGGTTCAGGATTCAAATTGTGGTCATCCATGTCGGAATCTAGTGCCTTAACCACCACATACCCTGCAGTCTCCCTTAAATGGTTATTATTTTTAATGATGAGTGTGGAACAGGGGTTCTCAACCTGGGTTGCAAGATTGGGAGATGGATAATTTTTTTTTTCTTTTTTTTGGAGAGTTTTTTGCTATAGAGCGCATGTGCTCACCCAAAAGACAGAGAGAGACAGAAAGCAAGAAATCACCCCCCAGGGGGGAAGGCCACGCCACAATCCCTTCTCCTCCTTTCTCCTCTCGAGATCTTGGGCACACATACACACACACCCAGGGTGAGTTTAAGCCACCAGGTCCAGGACTTGAACCACAGTCGACTACATGGGAGTTCAGCGACATAGCCATTACGCTAACTGCTGGTCCCAGGGAGATGGATAATTTCTAGGTATGAATGTGTGTGGGGGCAGGGGGAGTTCCTGTGACTTGTAGGATCCTTGATCTCTACCCACTAGACATTAGTAGTATCCCCCAGCCCCATGTTGTGACAAATATCTCAGTGGATTGCCAAATGTTGCTGGAGTACTCACATCATCTTTGTTGAGATCATTGATCTGGAGGTAGGAGGCATGGGAGCAGGTGGGGCAAAAGATGAGGCTGTAAAGACTGGCAAAGTTTATACTCATCTACCATATCTTATTTTTATTCAGTCTAAAGTTTTCTTTTTTTTCCCAAGTTCTCCATAATCTCATTCTTATCTCTGCACTCAAAGTATGGTAAGGTTGACAGTAGGAGCTGACACTCAAGAGCTTGAAGCATTATTTTTCAAGTCAAAGAAGGGTAAGACGATGGTAGTAACTGCAGTTTTATATGCTGGGTACATAATATTAGCAGGGCAGAGTGACAGCATGGAGGGTGAGGGAGTACACAAAAATTTGATTTGAAATGGGTTGATAACATATTAAAAAGTTTAGTTTATCCAGAAGAACTTTACAGAGAATTTTAAGCAGAGACTTTGTCTTCTTAGAGAATCACTCTGATATATGTGGACACTCATAAGGAATTTCCTGGAGCAGGAAATAGCTACAGGAAAGAAAACCAGTTAGGAAAGAGGGTAATAATCTTGACAGCAAATGCTGAGTGTCAGAGTTGAGCTACACAATGAAGATGGAAAGACAAGAATAGATCTGAAAGACTTTTAGTAGATAGCATCAATATTTGTTCATCATTAACTTTTTATAAATGGTGAGGGTGAGGGAGATGTCAAGATGATTTCACACATTTGTTGGGTGATTGGTGATGCTATTCACCAATTCTATGAATTTCAAAAATGCCACAACCTTTTTATAACATAAAAGAGAATTAAGGGTTTCATAGACCATCCAGGTGTGTACTGTGAGTGACAAACTGTGAATTAGAAAGAGAAGCATTCTTAGTTCATCATGTCTTCTTTAAGGAAATAATGCACATTATAAAAACATATTTCAACTTCAAAAATTACAAGTTTAGTATAATTAGAGTACAAAACGTTATGAGCAAAAGACTATTTTAATATCAGTATTAATTCCAAATGTGTAAGGCAATGTGAATATTTGCCATAGTACACTAATCAAAATACCGGGGTAAATGTCTCTTAAATGTTAACTACATTAAAAGTGCGATGAACTTTTCAGCAATTTCTAAGTTGTCAGTGATTTATTTGGTTTTTAATCATACTTAAATGATCCTATATTTATTTCCTATTTAACTTTCTATGGAAAAGTATGGAAAGATATTTCTATTGAATTTACATAAGAACTTAAAGTATATACCATAATGGTTTTTGTTGAAAAAGAATATTTATTTTTTAATATATGAAAGAGTTCACTATAACGAGATGGAATCTAACCCCCCAAATAGAAGGTATTCTTATCTGAAATTTGAGGCTAAGAATTTCTTAATCTCCTGGATTCTTTCTTCCCAATCTCTAAAATGTCTTTTTTGGCTTTTTTTTTTTTTTTTTTAGCTTAAAAAGAACCAGACAAGGAGAAATATCATAAAAGAGTATCAGAGAGAAAAAAAAAGTTAATTTTACTGTACTAGTAAAAAGAACCACGATGCTTTTCCCAAGGTGTTTCCAACTTTAGATAATGTGCCATTTGAGACATATCTCTCTGTTCCCTAGAGACTTTTGAAATAATTACATTTAGGTTGCCCTTCTTTTATCGAGGCTGAAGATGCTATCAATCTATTCCTATTCATCAGAGCTTAGAGACCTTCAGTGAAATCTTGGATGTTTTATAGCAAATATCGTGGAGAAAATACACACCATAAAAATGTTCCTCCATTAATCTTTGGAGTGTTTTGTTCTGGTTTGATCCTAGTTCTTGTAATTATGTTACACTGTGTTCACTGTTTGGATTCTAGTTTCTGAAAGCTGATATACAGTATGCCAGGAGATGTGATAGGTCTACAGATTTAGGGCAAAATTAGGTCACACAATATAATGAAGCAGTCAGGGCTAGCTCAGAGAAAAAAAAGATTACCCTTTCTTTTAATAAAATTCAAGAGACCCTTTTATTTTCCTAGTAGAATAGATTCCCTTCTTTTCCAGAAATCTTATAGTCTACCACAAGTCACAAAATTTATAGAGCACATATACAATACGTCATAGTGATGAAATGATTGAGTTGTAAAGAATCTTAGAAAACATCTAATGTAGTTTCCTTCCAGATTATGGGATTTTGACTACAGCATTCTTGAAAGACAATGATCCATTTAACGCAGAGCCTACATTCTACTGCTGAACAAATCTAACGAAGGTAAAGTTCTTCGTAGTGAACCCAACTAGATCATCTCATTTTTGTTTTCTATTAGGTTGTACCTAGAAAACAAACAAAAGTACTACTTCTGCATAAATGTGATTTTCATTAAATATTTGATGATAACTAGCCTATTTTCCCCCTAATTTTCTGGTCTGCCTCTGAGTTACAGACTGCCTGTCATCCCTAACTGCTTTCTCTGGGCAATTTGTTACTTCATCTTAGCCCTTTGTTTATGATGCTCTGATCTGCCCACCTGACCTTCCCACGGAAAATTTCTGTATACTAGAACATCTAAATTACACTGTTAGCCCATGTACAGCTTGTATACAACTTGAAACTCTAGAGATTCTTACACAACTAACTGCTTAGTTTTAGCACCTCCCTGAAAACATTTACAGTTTTTCCGTTCAGTTTTATCTTGATTTTGATTTTGCTTACTAAAATTATTTAATATACAGTTGAAGAAGCTATCAGAAACATGTAAACCAGAGTTTGAATCCTAACTGGGATGCTCTAAGAATTTGGTTTAAATTTAATTTTAGATATATATCTTTATTATACCCTTTCAAACTTTGATGAATGTTGAAGAGGATAAAAAATTAAGCACTTCTACACCTTTAAAGAAATATTTCAAAAAGATTATCTCCACTAATGAAAATGCTTTGTAGTGGTCATTCAAAGTTATAAATCCACCAAACATTTTAATCAGTGTATAGTGTTCCAACCTGTTTATAAGCTTCAGTGTGATTTGTAGAATGCCCTTTTGAAGTACAAATGCACAGATAAATCACATCATGCTGATTCGCCAGCCTTGCCATTTTGACAAAGCTCGTCAGTCTGACATAGCTTTTTTTTTTCCTAACTCTCTTCTGGCTCCTTCTGTCAATATTTGCTTGTATAAATGTAAAACCTATTTGATGATTTCTACTTTTCCTAGGAATTAAGGCTGAGCTTCTTGGTTGATGGCTTTCAAAATGTTACTATCTGCTCCTTCCGTAAGCAAGCCAGTTCTCTAAGTATGCAGTGCTGTGCTGATTGCAAACTCTCTGTAGTCAAGTGGATGCACAAAGTCAAAATTTACACACAACATATTCCCACATACAGATATGGACATTGTCTGGCATTTCAGTAGCCTCACTGCAATATGATCTGGAGACTGCTGATACAGATTCAATTATTGAAATACTACCATTAAAATAGTTGACAATAAAATTTAACTGAAAGTACAAGTAAGCAAAAAATTATGCCAATAGGGACGTGACATATCCATTACATTTCCAAAATAAAAATTACATTAAACATTAGTCTTTTTAATTCAATTAATGAAGAGAGGAGGTAAAGAAGTCAATTTTAGTATAAAATTTAATTTATGATGTGTCAGCAGGTGGTGTGGAAGTTAAGGTGGCAGCATCCCACATCGACCACCGCATGACTGAAGTCTCTGACCCAGTGGCCTGAGCTGTGAGCTTGTGTGCATGCATGTCCAAAATTAAGAGAGGAGACTGGAGGAGAATGAATTGAACATGCTATGACCATTTCCTCTGGAGGCTTATTTCTCATTTTCTCTCTTTTTTTTCTTTATCCCTTTCTGTTTCTCTCTGTTGAGTATATTCACCCTATAGCAAAACATAAAAAAATTAAACTTATGATGCTTTATTCTAAACTGAACTGATATCCACTCACACAGAAGTTCACCAAATGACTTTTTTAAGATTATAATTAATTTGATGAAAATTAAAGCACAATGTTTAATAAAAAGAAAGTATTTTTAGCAGGTTATGTTACTTCTAAAGCACAATTACCTGCCTACTACTTTTATTTATTTATTTTTTTTAAGAGATTTTTTGCTGTAGGCATGTGCGCTTGCTGGAGACACAGAGCAACAGAGACAGAAAGTGAGAAATCACTTCCTGGAGGGACGGCCACATTCAAACCCTTCTCCTCTATTCTCCTCTCAGGATTTTGGACATGCATGCACACGTGCCTGGTGTGCTTCAAGCTGCCAGGAACTGCACTTGAACCACAGTTGGCCATGTGGGAGTCCAGCACCTTAACCACTACAGTACCTGCTGGTCTCCACATACTTACTGTTTTTAAGTTCAAAAATGATCTCTCTCTTTCTCTCTCTAGGATTATTAATTTAAAATGTCCTTTATTTGTTCTATGGATACATGATAAATTGTATTTGCTCTATCTTCCTCACTTTCAATATTCAAAACACTTAAATATTTATTCAGCAATAACACCTTAATGGTATAGAAAGGGATTTGAAAAGATGAGATGACCCAAAGAACTTAGCATCTTCTTGTGGAATCAATCTATTATTAAACCATGACCTTTTATACACTATATCAATTTTATCATTTTTTCTCTCTAAGCTGTTAATTAGTATCTGGACCTAATACTTTCAATAAAATGTATAAAGGTTGCAAGACATGCTATATTTGTATTTAATTTTGAATAGACATTATATAACAAATTTATACTAAAGAAGAGCACAACAGAACTGCTAGTCAGGTACCAGCAGTTGGGATGGTGGTTAAGATGCTAGACTACCACATGACTGACTGTAGTTCAAGTCCTAGGCCTGATGGCTTGAAAATCATGCCAGGCACGTGTGCATGCATACCCAGAATCCAGAGAGTAGAATGGAGTAGAAGGGATTTCAGCATAGTCACACTCCGGGGGGTGGGGAAGTGAGGATAATATCTCACTTTTCTTCTCTCTGTCTCTTTCTGAGAAACACTAAATAAAGTTCAGTGTAATTCTCATTTTGGAAATTATTTTTAGATTGAAAATAAAATTTTTAGGTTGACTAATTTTTTAATTATATATTCAATCACTGTATATCATTACAGTTTGTAAAATGAATTTTCCCAGCATGAATACACTGTATATTAGTCCAATTAAAGATATTATCATACACATTATCATCAACAGATGAACTGTCAACCTAATGGAAAAAAATATATAAGAGAGGCACTGGAAAAGTTATGTATTGTAACTTTCAATTTAATGTAGCTGATACATTGATGAGAAATAAAAATGACATAATAAACTAATATATATATATATGTGTGTGTGTATATTTATATATATATATATAGGTACATATACATATATAGACATGTATTTTTTTAATTTGCTAGAGGGCATGTGCATTTGCCAGAGAGACACTGGAGTTGTAGGGAGTGAGAAAGCACTCCCCATTGGGGATGATCATGCCACAATCTCTTCTACATCTGTCCTTTTGGGATTGTGGGCATGCATGCACTCTTGCTTGGTGTATTTTTTTAAGCTGCCAGGTCCAGAACTCAAATTATGCATTTGGCTGAGTAGAATCCAACTGTCTTAACCACCATGCCACTAGCTGCCCAGGATATTTAATAAGTATGTCTTTATTAGGCTTAAATATTTTCTTGTTTATTTAAAATTTCTAATTCTTGAAATACTGAGCAAATTTTTTATGGTAAAGAGGATAATTGGTGGAAAAATGTAAATTATTGAAATTTTTTCAAGTACTTAGAGAATGAGTTAGAGAGGAAATAGATGGACAGAAGTATGAGGAAAAGTTTCTCAGCCATGTATACGTTAACATTTTGGGAAAGAAAATGGAGATTGTCCTATGAGATCTACAATCTTTTGGTAAGTCATTTATAATTATATGTAAAAGGTTTTTTGTTTGTTTGTTATGGGGCAGCTGTGCTTGCCAGACAGAGAGAGAGAGAGAGAGAGAGAGAGAGAGAGAAATCACCCCCTACCAGGATGGCCACACTGCAGGCCCTTCTCCTTCATTCTCTTGTTGGGACTTTGGGCATGCTTGCACATGTGTCCAGCATGATTTTCAAGCCACTGGGTTTGGTATTTGAGCCATGCAGTTGGCTATGTGGGATCTAGCTGCCTTAATCTCCATGCCATCTGCTGGTTCCTCTTGGAAGTTTTAAAAATTATTATTATTATTTATGTTGTTTGTTATTATTATTTTTATTATTTAATTTGACCATAGAGAGACAGAGAGATAAAGAAATGGAAAGTGAGAAAGCAAGCTGCCAGGTCCAGGACTTGAACCGCAGTTGGCCATGTGGGAGTCCAGCATCTTAACCACTGTGCCAGGTGCCAGTCCCATGGAAGGTTTTTAAAAATATTTTCTCTCTTGGGACCAGCAGGTGGCGTGGTGGTTAAGATGCTGGACTCCCACATGGCCAACTGCGGTTCAAGTCCTGGACCTGGCAGCTTGCTTTCTCACTTTCCCTCTCTCTCTGTGTATCTCTCTCTGGTCAAATTAAAATAAATGAATGAATACATAAATAAATAATTATTAAAAAAATGTTTTCTCTCATTTATATACATCCAATAGGTGGGCTTTCCCTATAGAAAGTAATTCAAGGTTATAAGAATCTTTTTACTGCACTTAAAGTGTTTAATTATATTCAGATAAAGAGTAAGAAAATCAGACATGCTTTTCTGTCTGCTGGGATACAAACAGCTTATGTACTTTGTTTTTGCTTGGTTACAGAGAATAAAGTATTTTAGAAGATTATGGAATACTGATTGGCAAAAGCAGTTTTGAAGAATTAGAAATTAATTCTTGGACTATTATATAGCTCTATCATTTTAGACATAGTAATTATATTTTTCTCCTTCAGTTTTCCCCATCAGGACATGATTGATTCCCTTCTTTTCTTTTTTGAGAGGTTTTTGCTATAGGGTGTGTGCGCTCACCGGACAGAGAGAGACAGAGAGATAGAAAGAGAGAAATCATCCCCCAGGAGGGATGGACACACCACAATCCTTTCGCCTCCATTCTCCTCTCGGGATCTTGGGCACGCACGCACACGTGCCCGGCATGAGTTTTAGCCACCGGGTCCGGGACTTGAACCACGGTCGACTCCATGGGAGTCCAGTGACATAGCCATTATGCCAACTGCTGGTCCTATGACTGAGTCCTTTCAATCTTCTATCAGTTCATACTATAATTTTTTTTAAATGCTCCATGCAATGAAGAATTTTTAAAAATTGAGGGGAACCAACAGATCACCTAATGGTTCTGTCTTTGGACTCCCACATGGCGAATTGTGGGTCTAGTCCTGGAAGCTGTGGCTTGAAACTCACATTGATCATATATAACTGAAATCCTGAGAGGAAAGAGATTGTGGAATGGCCATCTCTTCTGGGGTGCTGTCTTGCTTTCTGTCTCTCTGTCTCTCCAGCAAGCATATATGAGCAGAGCAAAAATAGCTCTTAAAAAATTGTTAGAGGGAATATGCACTCACCAGAGTGAGACAAAGAGAGGGAGATAGCACCCACTGTGAAGAAAGGTCACACCACAATCAATTCTCTCACACTTCCTGACACTTGTCAGTATTTAGGGCACACAGGCACACACTCCCAGCAAGTTTCTCAAGCTGCCCGGTTGAGACTTGAACCGTAGAATCCTCCATGTGGGATCTCTTTGCCTTAACCATCAGGCAATGGAGCCAGTCTTAAGACACTTTTCATTAAAATATTTATTGAGATAATAATAGCTTTACATGCAATAGTAAGAAATAGTCAAGATTTTATATACCTTTTATACAATTCTTTCTGGTGCTAACATTTTACAAAACTATAGTATAAAATCACAATAAAAATATTGACCTTAATATAATCTACCCATTTAATTCAGTTTCCCCCATTTTTAAAAAATGTTTTGCCATAGGGCACATGTACTCAGCAGAGAGACAAAGAGAGACAGTGAGACAGTAAGTGAGAATCAGCTCCCAGTGGGATGGCCATGCTTCAATCCCTTTTCCACCATTCTCCTGGGATTTGGGGCATGTACACACACAAACCCAGCATGAGTTTCAACCACCAGGTCTCGGACTAAAACCACAGCCAACCATGTGGGATGCCAGTGCCTTAACCATAATACCACCTGCTAGCCCTCTGTTTCCTCAATTTTACCCATTTTTGAGTGTGTGTGGGTATGCGTGTGGGTGTGTGTGTACACTGTGAACATTTAGTTCTAAACAATTTCCTCACATTTATCTACTACCACATTCAATATTACACCTTCACAAGGATCCACTTAAATTGTCAAAAACACCCTCCTCTATCACTCCACCCTGTCTCCCTTCCTATCTGTAACAACTTCTAACCACTAATGTTTCCCATTTCTAAAATTTTGTCATTTGAAATACATTATAAAAATGTAATTATAGTTTGTAATCTTTTGAACATGGATTTTTTCTTTTTTTAGAGGATTTTACCTTAGGGTGCATGCACTTGCAGCAGGTGGGGGAGAGAGAGAGAAACAGACAAACAGGCACAGTGAGAGGGAAAGTGAGAAATCACCCTCCAAGGGAATGGCCACTCTGCAATCCTTTCTTCTCCATTCTCCTCTTGGCATCTTGGGCACACACACACACACGGCATGATTTTCAAACCACTGGGACTAGGACTGAAACTGTTGGCTATATAGTAGTCCAGAGACATAACCACTATGTCATCATCTATCTGCTGGTCCCAAGACTTCTTTTTTTTTGAGAGACAGAGTTTTTGCTATAGGGCACATGTAATTAGCAGAGAGGAAGAGAGAGGCAGAGAGATAGAAAGTGAGATATCCCCGCCACCCCAAAGGGGATGGCCATGCCGCAATCACTTCTCCATTCTCCTCTTGGGATCTTGGGCACACATACACACGCACCCATATGAGTTTTAACTCACTGAGTCTGAGACTCAAACTGCAATCGACTAGATGGGAGTCCAGCAACATAATCATTATGTCATCTGCTGCTCCAGGTTCCAAGGCTTAATGAGTTTTCTTTTTCTGTAAGTCTCATGTGCTTGCTGGAGAGAGACAGAAAGGAAGAGATAGAGAGGAAAAGTGACAAAGTGCCCCTCAGGTAATATGGCTGTGTTGCAATCCCTTCGCCTCCATTCTTTCTTTTGGGTACCCATCCACTCCACTGGGCTTCTCAAGCCACTGGGTCAGGACCCAAACCACTAAGTCAGCCATGTGGGATTCAACTGTCTTAACCATTATGCCACCAGCTGGGCCTGGGCATGGTCCTTTTCACTCTCTTAATTTGCTGGAAATTCATTCATGCCATTGTATCTATCAATAACTCATTCCTTTTTAATTGGTGAGTAGTATTCTATAGAAGATAGGTACAATGATTTATTTAATCATTCACCCATGGAAGGATGACATATAGGTGATTTCTCGTTTTGAGATATTATGAATAATGCTGTAAATATTAACATACAAATTTAAGTATGAATGTAAATTTTCTTTTTCAGATTTTTTTATTTTTTTTTTAATTTTTGTTACAGGGAATGTGTGCTCACCAGAGAGCAACAGAGAGAAAGAGAGAGAGGGAACATGAGAAATCACCTCCCAGGGGTATGGCCATGCCACAATCCCTCCATTCTCCTATTTTGGGCACACATGCACTAATACCCAGAATATTTTCCAAGCAGTCACATCTGGCACTGCAGCTGCATACTCAGTCATGTGGGAATCAGCTACCTTAGTCATCAAGTCACCTGGCTGTTTCTGAAGGTAAGTTTTCACTTATCTGACTTAAATGTATAATAGTATAATAGCTGAATCTAATGATAATCAGCAATTTCATTTTAATTTTACAAACAATGGCCACACTATTATGAAAAGTAGCTGTATAGTTTTTATATTCTGAATAGGAGTATATGTGTGAGACAGTTTCTGTGTATCTTCAGGAGTATTTAGTGTTTTCTGTTTTTTTTTTTAATTTTAGATATTATAATTGGTAACATAGTGATATCTCATTGTGGTTTTAAGTTGCTTTACTCTGATGGTTTAGGATGTTGACTGTTTTTTAATTTGCTTGTCATTTCTATATCCTCTTCCATGGATGTGTGCTTCTGCCTTTTTCCTAATTATTTATTTATTTTAAACTGTTGAGTTTTGAGAGTTGTTTATACACTCTGGACGCTAGTCCTTTGTTGACTATGTGGCTTGCAGTTTTCTGTTTTAGTTTTTTAAAATTTACTTATTTTGGGGCCAGCAAGTGGCATGGTGGTTATGGGCGCTGGAGTGCCACATGGCCGACCATGGGTTGAGTCCTGGACCTGGTGGCTTGCTTTCTCACTTAACCTGTCTCTCTCTCTCACTCTGTCCCTCTCTGGTCAAATGAAAATAAATAAATAAAGTTAAATAAAATAATTCTATAAAAATTTACATATTTTATTTTACTTATTATTATTATTATTATTTTAATAGTTTGTTATAGGGCTTGTGTGCTCACCAGAGAGTAAGAAAAAGTGACAAAGCAAGTCACCAGGGCTGAGACTTAAACTATGGTCAGCTCTGTGGGAGTCCAGAGCCTTAACAATCATGCTACTTTCAAGTCCCACATTTTTTTTCTCTGTAGCTTTTATTTTTATCCTTTCTACTTGGCCTTTCACAGAACAGAAATTTAAATACTGGTATGGCCTATATTATTAATTTTTCCTACATGGACTTTCATAGAACAAAAGCTTAAATACTGGTGTGAACCATTTTATTAAATCTTCCTATTATACGTTATTCTTTCAGTTCGATTTCAAAGAACTCCTAGCCTAATCCTAGATCCTGAAGATTTTGTTTTTAAAAAAATTTAGTGGGCCAGCAGATGGTATAGTGGTTATGTCACTGAACACCTATATGGCTGACTATGGTTTGAGTCCAAGGCCTGGTGGCTTGAAAATCACACTGGTCATGTGTGCATGTGTGCCCAAGACACCAAGAGGGGAATGGAGGAGAAGGGATTGCTAAGTGGCCATCCTTGTGAGGGGGTAATTTCTCACTTTCCCTCTCACTATCTCTGTCACTCTCTCTCTCTCTGGCAAGTGCACACACTTAAGGCAAAACCTCTAAAAAAAAAAAATTAAGTAGTTTTAGTTTTACATTTATGTCTCTATCCATTTGGCTCAATGCTTGTATAAGGTATAAGGTTTAGGTTGGATACTTTCTTTTCCTATAAACGTCCAAGTGCTCTAGCATCATTTGTTGGACTAAGATGATTTACTGTAATTTTTTTTAAGTTTATTCACATTAGAGAGCACATGTGCATACATGGGAGAGAGAGAGAGAATGAGAGAGAAGAGAGAGTGAAAGAGAGAAGCATGCTGAACAGGATTTCGTCACCCCATGGTCCCCTTTGCCCAGCTCTCCAGCTCCTCAGGATCTGAAGCACTTAAGCACATGCCCAGCACGTTTTCAAGCCAATCCTGGGATCCAAACCAAGACTGGCCACAAGGCCTCCAGCACTGCAGTTTAGTTTGTTACCTATTGACTGGGCCATGAGGCTGGGCCTCAAATTAGTTTTAATATAAATATTTTCATTCCACTGATATAGAATAATGCCACTACTAGTTGACAAAGGGGTTTAAACCCTTGCATTATATTTTTATTTAGAGTCATTTTTTTAGTAATACATCAAGCTACAGTTTGTTATTTTACGATATTTAACATTTTAATATGAGCTATTAAAACTAAAGTCCCCTGGGACCAGCACATGGCATATGGTTACGTTGCCGGATTCCCACATAGTCAACCGTGGTTTGAGTCCTGGACATAGCAGCTTAAAGCTCACATCCACTGCATATGTGTGCCTAAGATCTCAAGAGCAGAATGGAGGAGAAAGGATTGGGGCATGACCATCCCTCCTAGAGGGTGATTTCTTGCTCTCTGTCTCTCTGTTTCTCTCTTTCTCTCTGACAAGCACATGTGCCCTATAGCAAAAACCTCTCTCTCAAAAAGAGGACAAAAACAAACAAACAAAAACCAATAAAGTCCCCTATTACATCTTTTTCAATGAGCCATCATAGTGAATGAGTGAGCAAATGTCTTCTATGAAGATAAAATACTCCATACAGGAGGACTAAGGAACAAGACATCTGAATTCTGCAACTAAAGGCAGAATACAGTGTTCTGACCATATTCTTGTCTGAACGTTTCAGTCAAACGCCTGTGGGAGGGAGGGGAAAATTTGTTTTGAGGGCCATCTGTGTTTTCTCAGCTTGTGATCTTTACCTGCATTTAACAAATGATGAAAGTAAGGCTCCAGGGTAGTAAGATTCATTCCATACTTGTCTAGTCAGTAAATGTCAAAGATGGTTCTTCCTGCTGCCAAAGTCCTCTGTCTTTTCAGTCCTTAAAGCACCTCATTTGGGATTGTCTAGTTTTCCCTCATTTCTACTCGTATTGCTTTCCATGGTCTATCTTACTAACATGTGTTCTCTCTTAGCATGTACAGTGATGCTTACACTATTAACTATGATCACACAGTAATATTCTTAGCATTGTCCCACTTTAATCCATTTTCCCGAAGATTGATAATAGAACACCCCATAAGTACATTAAAACTCTGTTGTTCTTAAAGAGAACAATTACAAACAAATGCAAGCTTTTCTTGCACTTAGTCTCAGGTTTAGAGTTGCCTTTTACATAAACACTCATTACAACAGGAACTTATTGTTCTATCTTTTTCAATCTTGAAATGATGCATCTTTTATTCCCAAAACACTTTCAAGAAGTAAACATTCATTGCCAGAGCCCATGCCTTGGCTCTGAACGCAAGCGTTGGGTAGATTACATCAGCCAGCATGTTAACACTCGTTACCAACCTGAGGTGCTGCTTCATAATTACAGAGCACAGTCAGTGCCTTTGTGGTTTGGTGTATTAAACATTCAGAGAGGAATGCACTGTGCAGCTCAGAGACACACGGAGAGATGGCTGGGATGGAACAGCTAAATTTCAGAAGTATTGCTCAAACGTGGAGAATAGAAATGGTTCACAAAAATATCTGTGTACTGCGTTTCTTTGGGTTTCCTTTTGCTAGTAATGCTCCAGACCTACAACAGCATTTAATTTTAATTCATATGTGAAATTATTTTTAAAGAGTTATTTTATTTAACTTTATGTATTTATTTTTATTTGACCAAAGAGGGACACAGAGAGAGACAAAATGAGAAACCAAGCCATCAGGTCCGGGACTTGAATTGCAGTCAGTCATGTGGGAGTACAGCACCCTTAACCACTACACCACCTGCTGGCCCCCATATTTGAAATTCTTCCATTCTCAAGAAGGCAGAAATAATTTGTTTTTGTTTGTTTGTTTGCTTTTGTAGTTTTATATAATTTTCTTTTATACATTCAATCACATATATCACTTAGATTGCAAAGTGAATATTCCAACATGTATACACTTTTCACCAATCCAGTTGAGAATACTATACACAGTATCTTCAACAGATAACTCATTCCTTTGTCCCATATATGCCTTGCCTCTCTATTTTTCTCCTTAATGTCCTTCCTTAGATTCTCCTCCTTCACCACCCTCTTCCCACACTGTATCTGTTATTTACAACCAAATTTTTAAAAAGAGAGTTCTGCTATAGGGCACTTGACCTCCCTGGAGAGTCAGAGAGAAAGACAAAGAGACAGAAAGTGAGAAATGACCCCCCCTCCCCAGGGGTGATGGCCATACTGCAATCCCTTCTCCTCTATTCTCTTCTCAGGATTTGGGGCACACATGCACGCATGCCCAGTGTGAGTTATAAGCCATTGGGGCTGAGACTAGAATGGTAGTCTACAATGTGGGAGTCCAGCAATGTAACCATTATGCCATCTGCTGGTTCCATAGACTCAAATAATTTAATAGGAATCATACATTGGTAGTCTTGGGCTTTGTGTATGATCCATGAATTTTATCCAACTTAGCATGCTTATTGTTCACATATAATCTGTAAAAGTTGATGCTTTTTTTATTTTTTATTTTTTTATGAAAGAGCAAGCATGTGAGGAAGAGAGACAAAGTGCAAGAAAAAGGGAGAAAGCTAAGTATTCTCAACAGGGCCTTACCTTGCTACCAACCCCGTGTCCCAGCTTCCCAATCAGCTGGGATCACCAATGTACATGCCTCTGCCTGGTCTGTTTAGAGTAGGCTGGGAACTGAACCTGGTCTTTCTGCCCTCAGAGGCCAATGTTGTTCATATTTTAATTATTCATTTTATGGAAATTTTATTAATAGAGATAGTACATAATTTTATACTCTTATTATGTGTTGTTTTTGAATGATTTGCTCTTTACCATTTTTGACATCGAATAGGTATAAATTCAAATCTTGAAATAGATACTATAATTTTATAAATTATAAAATTCAAATATATATTTTGTGACAGCTTTGTACTTTAAAAAGTATGAGAATATATATGACATATAATTCTCATTTTTTTGAGAGGTTTTTACTATAGGGTGTGTGCACTCGCCAGACAGAGAGAGACAGAGAGACAGAAAGTGAGAAATCACCCCCTGGGGGGATAGCCATACCACAATCTCTTCTCCTCCATTCTCCTCTTGGCATCTTGGGTATGCACGCACATGAGCCCAGCGTGAGTTTAAGCCACCGGGTTCAGGAATCAAACCCTGTTGACTACATGGGAGTCCAGAGACATAGCCATTATGCTATCTGCTGGTCCCATAATTCTCATTTTAATGTATACTTCACGTATTTTTTTCCAGTTTGTATATGTTCCCACAAAATGTATTCTATGTATCTATAGAAGTATATTTGTAGCTTTAACTCACACAAATTGTACTCTAAGTCAGTTCGCATTGCTATGACAGAATGCCATAGATCGGGTGACTTAAATAATAAAAATTTCCTCAATTCTGGAGTCTGGGAAGTTCAAGTCATGTCTGGTGAGGGCATTTTTGTTTGCAAATGAATACTTTCTCATTGCATCCTCACATGGCAGAGAGAGACAGAGAGAGACTACCACGCTCAGGTCTCATTTTATAAGGGCACTAATCTCATGTGAGAGCTCTATCTTCATGACCTAATTTTCTCACAAGGACTCACCCCCAAGTACTATCACATTGGGGATCAAGTCTTAAACATTACCAGTTTTGGCGAAACACATTTAGTCTGTAGTTATTTCATAATTATTATTCTGTGACTACTTTTTCCATTGAAAAACAGCTTGCCATTAAAAAAAAAACAACAACAGTTTTTAAGTATACTTATTCACTTCTGCCATGGGAGATAATAATAGAAAGAGACAAGATTTAGAGAGAGACACACATACACACACAGAGAGATGGGCACTGAGACAGAGTCCTCACTCCACCATCCACCATCAGTCTCAGCTAGCCAGAATCATGGCACGAGTTCTTGCCTCTGGCATCTAATGGGAAGGTCCAGGACAGGAACCTAGGACCTTCCCATGGGTGTCCAATTGCATTACTGCTTTGAATCTTAGCCACTTTTTATTGTGGTGCCAGACAAGCAACCTAGGCTTTCTGTGTTATTTTTTTTTTAATAAAAGTAAATTAACAATATTTACTTTGGAGTAAAGTTGGGAAAATCAAATTTACTCATTCAATGAATAAATTAATCCATTCATTCATTGAGTAGTAAGTGCCATTCTACCTTCACAGAGTTTATATTCTAATGGGGATGAGAAGGTGACAAAGAAAATTTATCCAAGAAAACCAATGAGTAACTATGAATAAAAGTACAATAAGGCTATAGAAAGTGACCAGGGGAATTGCCGATGGTAATATTTTGGAGAAGGCCCTTTAAGAATGATATGAAATATGGGAGTAATTCAAATGGTTTATAAGGAATTATCTACAAGGTCAAACCTTGAAGATGATCATCACCCGTTGAGCGTTCATTTATTCCCATCTTCCTTTTCTGATATTCCAGAACAAGGATGATAGTTTCCGACTAAAGGATGACTTGTAATTGCACCTGCAGTCTTAAACGATCTCCAGTGATTTAGTTCCAATTCCTATTTTGTGATAGTGTGAGCAAAGCATTAGGTTAGAAATCAGACTTTGATCTGATTCTGCTCTCAGCTGGCTCTGCGACCTTGCAAACAGGGTCTCTCTCTTACTGTATTGACTTACTCTTCTAAGAAACAAGAGCTAGAGATTCTTAGTATACCTGTGATAGATAATAAGTGTTCTGAAGCGTTCTCCCTGTCCTTAACTTAAATGATACAGTAGGATCGAACAATGCTACTACTTTACTATAAAATCACTGATGAAACATGACAATACTGTTTTCTATGATAATACATCATTTTCTTCATATCTGTTTTGGGTCATTGGAGAAGTTATTTTTTCATGTTTTTCTATGCAAAACTGCATCCTGAGTTTTCTGAGGACCCCACATTATTGCACCTTCTCCTAATCTATTCTTTCTAAATAATTCTATTACTTATGTCTTTACTTTACATTACGCTGTGCACATTCCCCTTTCTTGAGGGAGGAGAGTATATATTGAATTGTCAATGACATTTCTTCCTCTGCTGTAGTTCGCTCTTACACTATCCATTCTCTGTGTTTATGTGCATTCTTGTGTCTGTAGTTATGCTCATTTGCATTAAAAATGAGGCAGTTTAATCTCTGAATTCTATGCTTATTTTACACATTTTTTAGATTATAATAGCGATCACTATATACTTGTTTTCAAAAATAATCAGAACTATCGAGTAAGATATCTTTAAAAAGGATTAAAAAGCAAGCATTAGGGACCAGCAGTTAGCAGCATAATGTCTATGTTGCTGGACTCCCATGTAGTTGACCGCAGTTCGAGTCCCGGAGCCGGTGGAATAAAACTCACGCCAGGTACGTGTACATGCGTGCCCAAGATCCCAAGAGGAGAATGGAGAAAAAGGGATTGTGGCATGGCCATCCCCCCGGGGGGTGATTTCTCGCTTTCTGTCTCTCTGTCTTTCTCCGACTGTCTGGCGAGCGCACGTGCCCTATAGCAAAAACCTCTCCCCCCCAAAAAAAAGAAAGAAAAAGAAAAAGAAAAAAAAAAAAAGCAAGCATTAAGCAGTCACAAAGCCAAAAGTTAGAAGAAGAGAGCAACTCAACTCGAAGTTCTGCAGTTCCTGCTTCCACCTTTATACAGCATTCTTTCTTGTTACTATTGTTTCTGAAAGAATACCAGGCAATGAAGTACATGAATTCACCATGATATCCATAGAAGTGTTTTAATTCTGAAAAATGGTGATGGAAACACTTAATCTCTGAAAACCACTAACTTGATCATTAGCTCTTGCTATATAAATTTGCATGTTCTACTCATCCATTTCAGGGTGATTAGCAGTACACTCAGTTGTCCGATCAAATTACTTAGTATGTAGGAATTGTCTTCCATTTTCTTGGAGCTGCCCTCAAGATCCCGGCACCTTAAAGGCTACCATTTCGGAAGTGTCCTCAGATCGAAACTGATGGCCTCATTTTTCAGGCATGCTTGGAATATTCCCATGTCACTTTTCTCCAGGTCATTAGCCAGTCTCAATGATCTACCAATGATGGAAGTCAACTGTTTTGGACAGAAAGCTAGGATTAGAGCACTCGTAAAGTCACGTGAAATAAAAGACACTCTCCACTTTGATGATAAGCAGCTGGAAAATAGGCATGGTTCTTTTTAATAAAATGTTAGCAATTGTATTATTCATATATATTTTCATCATATAGCATAGTGAAAAGTATGTGGTAGTTTCACAATTAATGAATGTTGACATATGGTCAGCTATTTTAATAGTTGAGTTCATTGCTTATAATTATTTGTGATAGTGATATATCTGTAAACCAGGATCTACTTTCAAAGTAGATCCTGTGCTATGTTTACAAGTGCTCTTATAATGCTAGGTATAATGACTATTAAAGGCATTATTCAGTAAATGTGTGTAGGAATTAGTGAGCATATAGACCAGTTGCAACATCATTTTTCTTTTTGACTGAGAACCATAAAGAAAATGCAACTTTGGTTCTATTGTATAATCTCAAGGAACTGAATTCTGGCAACTATTTGCATGACTTTACAAGCTGCTTCTTTCTCAGAGTATCCAAAATAAAACTCTAACTAGACGAACACCTTGAGAGTGAAACACTGAGTAGAAAGCCTCATGGGGGCCAACAGGTGGTGTAGTGGTTAAGGGACTGGACTCTTACAAGGGCATCTGTGGCTCAAGTCTTTGACCTGAAATTTAGCTTGAAATTCATGCCAGGTGTGTGTGTGTGTGTGTGTTCATGTGTATGCCCAAAATCCCAGGAGGAGCATGAAAGAGAAAGAATTGTAGCATGACCACCCACACTAAAATATGGTTTCTCATTTTCCCTCTCTCTCAATGTCTCTCTCTCTGTCTCTCTCCAGTGAGTACATATGCCCTATGACAAAAACTTGAGCAGGAGGAGGAAAAAAAGAAGAAAAGAAAGTTCCATGAATTTTCACTTGGACTTTTGACATACGAAACTGTTAGGTATCAACTAAATGCTTGTTATGCCATTAATTCCGTGGTAATACAATAGTAGAAAACTAATAGAGGAGGTTTGAATTGTGGGAGGCACATTTTCTTTGGCACTTTGATAACATTTTGAAGTAATATTGTCCTTGTTTATATCTTTTTTTTTCTTTATTTGGAGAGGTTTTTGCTATAGGGTTCATGGACTCGCCAGACAGACAGAGAGAGACAGAGAGACAGAAAGTGAGAAATCACCTCTCAGGGGGGATAGCCACATCACAATCCCTTCTCCTCCATTCTCCTCTCGGGATCTTGGGCATGCACACATACATGCCCTGCATGAGTTTAAGCCACTGGGTCCAGGATTCAAACTGCGGTCGACTCTATGGGAGTCCAGAGACATAGCCATTACGCAAACTGCTGGTCCCCGACCTTGTTTTTATCTTAAAGAATTATTATATAATTAAATTTGATCTCTAAAACGATAATAAAACTATCTTTAACAAATCTTTGGTAGGAACAGCATAGCAAATTTAAATAAATACAATGTCTTAATTTGATAGTGTTTTTGAGCATCTGCATGGGTTAGTTCGTTTATGAGAGCTGGTCTTAGTTAGGTCAAGGTCTTCAGAGAGGTGCTATTTTGTGTGGGCTCCACAGCATAATAGTTAAGTGCTATGCAGAAGAAGCTGGGTCCCACACGACCAACCAGAGTTTGAGTTGTCCCTGGTGCGTTAAAAAGAACACCATACACCATTGCCCAGGACCCTGGAAGGATGGAGAATTAGAAGATAAGGGATTATAGAGTTACCGGGCTCCTTTGGCGCTATGCTCTCCCTCTCACTTGCTCTCTCTTTCTCTTCTCCTCTCTTTTTCTCTCATGAGCACACATCCTCTGACACAGAAGAAAAGAAAGAAAGAAAAATAAATATACTCTGATGAGCCTCAAGAGGAACTGGTTGTTAATTATTATTGGAAAAATAGCACTAAATTGGTATATCTTAAGATTGTATTCAGTATTTGTAGGATGCATTTTCTATTCCACCTTGCAAAGCACATTTTAATTTAATCTAGAGAAATAGAAGCTGGAATATAACTCAAAGATAGTATACTTTCATAGTGTTTTAGTCAGTTTTTATTAAAAACAGAAATGGCTCTTAAAAATGTAACATTTTTCTGTTAAAAAAAAGTATGTTTACAGTATGTCCTGAACTATTAACTGATTACTAAATCCTCTACGTAAAAATGCAAAAATAACATATATCACAGTGAACCAAGTTCAGTGTAATAAGATTTGTGTAGCTAAATCCTTTTATTCCATGGTCTGGCATTTTGATTAATATGAGGAATTTCAGAACCCCTTCAATTTCCAGAATACACTCATGCAAATAGTTCAAATGTGCATCACTAAAACAGTAAAAATAAAATTAAGTGAAAAATCACCTTTAAACATAGTTCTTAAACATTTTTCTGTGTTATTCATATGAGGAAAATACTTTCATCTATTTTTCCTGGTACTTACTGAAAAACTGCACAACAGTTCCCTTAGCTTCTTATTTCTGAAATAAATCCATAGATAGTTTGGCTCCCAAAGAAAAGGACAAAGTAGATAGCTTGAAATACAATGCTTACTCATGCAGGTCCCTTAACCTGAGTCCACAACGGAGGAGTTCATGGACAGAATTGAGGCGATTCATGTTATTGAGTGGGAAAAAAAATTAACTTTTTTTTTTAAGTGTCTATAAAAGTAGACATCAAGCTACAGAACTACATAAGGGTATTTATGGTTTAGACACCACCAGTTGTTTATTATTATTATATTACAGTTGCTGCAGACACTGCAACATATCCTTTATTATCACTTTGAAATTATGTGTTAGACATTAGACCTCCCACTATAGTCAATAACAAAGCACATGCATCTAATACCATGAAACTAATCAGATAATGATCTTCTTGTTTTCTTTCTTTCTTTCTTTCTTTCTTTCTTTCTTTCTTTCTTTCTTTCTTTTTTTCTAAAGTTTTGCTATGGGGTATATGTGCTTGCTAGAGAGAGACAGAGAAAAAGTAAGAAATCATCCTCCAGGGGCTGGCCACCCTGCAGTCCCTTCTCCTGTCAGGATTTTGGGCACACGTGCACATATGCCTAGCATGTTTTTCAAGCCATTGGTCTGGGACTCAAACTATGCAGTCAGCAGTGTGGGATCTAGCCACCTTAAGCATCATGCCACCAGTTGTCTCAGGTAAAAATAATTTGAAAAAAATCTATATTTCAATATAATTTGTTCCCGAATATGTTTTATCTTATGTATCTAGGAACACTGTTTGTGAAAGGTGTATATATGCTCTGTAAATTCTACAGGACTTCCAGAGTGGATGATGGCCCACACAAATAAAAAAAGATGAATTCCTATTCTATGGGCTTTAAAAACTTAAATTACCATAATTATAATCAGTTTGAGAGTCTTGAAGAGATTTTCACAAACATCACCTCAAATTTAGGTCTCTTGGGTACATAAATATGATACAAACTTCCAATTTCAAAAGTTGAAGTTCTCTTCTGAATCAACTCAAACATTTTACCCTGTCATTTAGTTGATGTGTTGCTGTCTAAAATGTAGATTGATAGTTGACAGCATTGATGTCATAAATTATGCATGCCAATTTAGTGAACACAATTAAACTGAGGCAGTATGGGTAATTTAAATAATTACACATATAAATAGTATTATTAATCTTGTCAAAATGTGCAGGTATACTAAATGTCATCCTTTAATATCAACAAAGAGTGCTAAGGATTCAAGATTTTGCATTAGTAGGGTTGGAAGACTGATTTTAAGTTCAATTACTTGTTAAAATAACATTAGCATACATTTGTCTGACAACTTTTGTTTTTGACTTTTATCTGAAGTTTAAGTAAGAATATAAACTTTCCAGTTTTGGTTATTTCTGTTAAGCTTAGTAACACAAACAGGCTAAAACTGCTATTTAAAATACATCCAAGCCTATTGTTTACACTTTCATATTGTTCTTTTCAATATCTATGGTATGTTTTTAATGATGGAGAGCATGTACATGAGACAGGGAGATAGAGAGACAAAGAGAGAAGCACCATCAACTGCATCTTGTCACTGTACGGTTCCCTTTCCCAGCCATCCAGTTTCTCAAGAGCTTGGGCATCTGTGTGAGCCCACTGAATTTTTCAGTCCAGTCTTGAGATTTGAACCTACATCGGCAATGTGCCTTCAGCACTGCGGTGCAGGATGCCACTGACTGCACTACCTGTGCAATGCCACAATAACATTTTGTTATAGATGTGTGCCTAATATTAATTATGGACCTGTATGTTTTTTTCATTTTCTAGACACCTTTGATCATCACTCTCCTGGCTTACTGCTATCTACATAAAGGTGGATTAAAAAAAAAGCTATTTAATTTATTTTGAAACATACATAGAGTCTCTAAAACCTTAATAGAAAATATATGTCATATATAAAAAAGAAATTAAATTCCATTTTTTTCTCTGCAGCAAAACAGTCTCATGTTTTAATTTTTTTCCACAGAAATTTTGAAGTTCCCTTGTAGCACACCTACATTTTTGAAGAGACTTTTAGATGTGGGACAACAGTTCTGACTCATAATTTTCTGTTTTTGGCTTACAGTTCTGGGCAGTTAGGTTGCATTCTTGGCTATTTGATTTAATAGAAAAGGATAGCTAATTTAATAGAATATTCTTAAAGACTACTGCAGATAAATAGCTGAAAAAATGGTTCAAAGAATTTAGGTAGCATTTTAGATTAGTCCTAATTAGGTAAATAATAACTTACATTTTTTTTCTGAGAACTTTTTTTTTTTTCTTTTTGCTGTAGGATGCATGCACTAGACAGAGAGAGACAGAGAGACAGAAAGCGAGAAATCACCCCCCGGGGGGATGGCTATGCTGCAATCCAGTCTCCATTCTCCTCTCGGGATCTTGGGCATGTTTGCATACGTGCTCACCATGAATTTAAGCCATCAGGTCTGGGACTCCAACCGTGGTCGGCTACATGGGAACTCAGCAACATAGCCATTATGCTAACTGCTTCCCAATGATAACTTACATTTTAATACCACACACTTTTCCCATATAAGTGGTGTGTAGAGGACATTGTCTTTTATGGTATTGTGATGGCTGCCTCTATATAGGTGCTACAGTGCTCCAAACGTACGACAACTGTCAAATTTTTAATTTAATTTTTAATCCTTTTTTTAGTTTCATTGAGGTATAATTACCAACATTTTAAATATATTTAAAGTGGATAGAGTGATGTTTTAATATACATATAAACTGTGAAATAATTACCATAATTAAATGAACATAACCATCACCTCTTACAGTTACTTTTGTGTATATTGTATGTTTATAGTAAAATATTTAAGATCTATTTTCTGAGAAACTTTAAGTGCACAACACATTATTGATATTTAGAGGGATGTTTTTCTTTTCTTTTCTTTTCTTATTTATTTATTTATTTATTTGAGAGAGATATTTTTGCTATGGGGTGCCCAGGTTAGCCATAGAGACAGAAAGCAAGAAATCACCTCCAGGGAAATGACTATGACACAATCCCTTCTCCTCTATCCTCCTCTCAGGATTTTGGGTATGCATGCACATGTACCCATTGGGAGTTTCAAGCTGCCATGTCTGGGATTCAAGCCGTGGTCAACTATGTGGGAGTCTAGCCCTTAAACACCATGGTACCTGGTGGCTCCACTAGGGTAAAATTGTTTTAGACAATTTTTTTTTTTCTATAGGGCATGAATGCTTGCCAGAGAGATAGAGGGAGATAGAAAGTGAGAAATTATCACCCCTCACAGGGGGATGGCCACACCATAATCCCCTCTCCTTCAGGGATTTTGGGCATGCACATGCACATGTCTGGCCTGAGTTTTAGGCCACCAGGTCTGAGGCTCAAATTGCAGTCCATTACGTGTGAGTCCACTGACATAGCATCATTGTACCTGCTGGCCCTAAGATATGTTTTTAAAACACAGAACAATCCATATTTAAAATTTCCTGAGTAAATATTATACTGTTAGATTCTTTTGGACATGCTTTTCAACAAAGAAGTTTTATTCATTATTTAAACTTTAAAACAGTAAGTATATAATGGCAGCTATGAAAATCATTACTGTCCCATCTGTCCTCTATAAGACTTTAATAAGTATACGGGTAAAAACATTATAATTCTGATCACAGTAACTAAGTTAGATAGCTATTTGAAATGAGAAACAAATCTATTAAGTGGGAATTTATTAGATTATTTTTCTAGTCATGGCCCTGAATTATGCCAGTCAGAGAGTTTATATCATGTTGACAATGACACCGACAGCAATACATGACACAGTCATGTACTCTTGCAAACTTGTATGTAGTTTGCTTTCCAAATAAGTAATGCAGCTAGAAATCTATTGGGTCCTCAGAAAAGTCATGATACATTTTTGCATAGAAAAACAGAAAAATATGTCATAACTTTTCCAATAACTCTATACATAGGGTCTCCAGAAGAGAAAAATCTAATGTAATCTGGTGATGGGTTGACCTTGCAGAAAGGCAAGCAATAAGGAGGAAGGAAGAATCAGTTTTAGCTAATATCCATGCATGATGTTGCAAACATGCATGCACACTCAATATACAGTAAATAATCATCCCACGACTGTGTGAAGTAAGTAAGGGTAGTTATGACCATTCAGTAAGCAAGCTGACTCAGACGTGAACTAGGTGGAATTGTCCAGGACAAGTTGGTAGGGTAAGGATGTCCATTTCCACTCTGTGCCTACACCCGTCTACCTCACAGTGGCTGAGGGAGACGGAAAGGGAGAACAAGCAAAGACTGTAAAACAGACTGTGCTTTTAAAGGAATGACTTGGAGAAAAATATTTTCTGGTATGGAAAGAAGTCATTCAGGTTTTTAAAATAATTAACTCATTAATTGGCAACCTGCCATGTGGCAGCACCTGTATTAGAGAGACAGGAGTAATTCTGAAAGTGAAGGCAAGTTCCTAAAATCATGGTGCTCACACTAAGTGGAAAATAAAAAGCAGTAGAAAATAAAGAAATCAAGAATGTCATTCTACATATTAGGTTTTAGGACTCAAGAGAAGTCATTTTAGACTGAGGTAGTCACAGTAAAAGCAATTAGAAGTCCATCAACTGGCTTTCCTGTTTGGGAGCAGTGAAGGAGCAATTGTATCATGTGTCTGTGTTCAGCTTCCTAAAAAGAGAGTAGGTCCAGTTCTACGAAGGTATACAGCTGGTTCAAATAAAGACTGTTGCGGTCATAGGAAGATACTTGTCCTTACGCATGCTTCCTCACCATCTGAACACAGCCTTGGAGTTGGGATTCCTGGCTCCTTCCTACAGATACTATTTGTCTGGCAGTCACTACAACCTGGAACCATTTCTTTGCCTCTGTGAATAGTATTTCTGTTTTAATAAGTGTACTTTGGCTTAAAGTAAAACATCTCATAGTCCATGACAAGTGCTCCTGACTTTCAATCAACCACCTACGAGGAAATAAGAATCTACATGATCTAATGCTCTATGGTCCAATATAGTAGCCACTAGTCATACACAGTTAATGAGCACCTGAAAACTGTGACTCATCCACACAGAATAATATTATGAAGCCTGAAATATATACCATAGTTCAAAAACCTGAAAATGTTGGTTTTAAATAAAATATCTTAATTTATCCATCTCTACTCTTAAAATAAGACATAGAAATATGTAAAGTTATGTATGTGGCTCACATTACATTTCTATTGGACAATACTGTTCTAGAAGAGACTCAAAGATATCAGTAAATACCTCATCTCAAAAAAACCAGAACATAGTACGCACATGGTAAAGTGTGCTGCTAAGATATTGTGCTCCTTCTGCCCTAAGGGCCACATGGAAAGCCCTGGTTTGATGGAGCACAAAGACCAGAAGACCAGGTATGATGGAGAATACCCGCACAGGGTAGTCTCAGTGACTTGGGAGGTGTCCCGACCTGGGGGGACAGTCGAACAGGTTTCCTGAGGGAAGGAGTGAGAGCCAGGACAAGCAGCATAATGATACAGCACGGACATGACACAGTGTCTTCAGGATCATCCGTTTATTGTGGGCAGCACGGTACAGCACGGAGATGACGCATCACATTGTCTATTATGAGCAGCACAGAGATGACACAGTGTCACAGCTCTTCAGGGTCGTCCGGAGACGACGCGGTGTCACAACTCTTCAGGGACGTCCAAAGATGACGCGGTATCACAACTCTTCAGGGTCGTCTGGAGATGATGGCGTTACAACTCTTCAGGGTCTTCAGGGTCATCTCCCTGGTCGTCTGTGTCATCTTCCTGGTTGTCTGTATCGTCTTTCTGGTCGTCTGGCGATTGTGGGCTAGGCATCGTGGTTATATACATGCTGGTGGGCCGTGATTGGTTGTAAAAGGTGGGTTATGATTGGTTGCTTTTGGACCAATCATGAGATGCCAGATATGCAAATCTGAGGGATTCTAGTGGCCAATCAGAGTATGGTTTTGAAGGTCAGGTTTTTTGAAGGGAACCAATTGTGGTCATTGGCATTGTGTAATTGTTTGCTTTCTGAGAAACCATCTATGTTCGATGTTCACTGGTGGGCAGCCTCCCACAGGGAGGTGGGGGAAGGAAGGTCACAAGGTCAAGGAAACAACAAGACCCCGTCACAAAAGGAGCCAGGAGTATGCCTGTAGTCCCTGGGAGGCTGAGGTAGGAGGATTGTGACAGCGAGACGACACTGTCTTAAAAATAAACAAAAAACAGGCCATGATGGATGGATCTAAATCCTAAAAGATAAGTCCCACTAAGATATTATAACTATTTCAACATTGAAGAACTTAAAATAGGTCTTATAACTTACATGTATAGTTATGGCCAAAACAACATAATATATAAGTACAACTTACATAAAAATTCCTCCGTGATCATTCAATGTGCATATTGACATAAATAGAGTTGAAATGCTTAAACTGTATACACAGTTTTGTAGTAAAGTGTTAACTTATTTTCCCCTAAGGTGCCAGTCTTATTTTACTATCATCCTGAATGCTTAAAAAATACTGTTATTGTGTGAGGAATAAACACACACACACACACACGCACACACGTGTATATATATTTTATTTATTTCTTCCATGAGCAAGAGAGAGAGAGAAAGTGTCTTTCTGCTACAATCCACTTCTAGCTGCAGTTAACCAAAGATCAGGGTACACGTTTGCTTGGTGTACTCAGGAGATTCTCCAGACGTGAACCCAGAACTTTCTCAGGTGAGATAGTCTCATAGAAAGCCTCTTTGTCCTGCTGACCACCATTTCAGTCCTGCGGAATATA